>NC_064549.1:9685276-9995021 GCF_023856365.1 Brienomyrus brachyistius | reverse complement strand
TCACCCCCAGAAATGTTTTTGTTAACGATCAGGCACGTAGAGACGTAGAGAGTCTGAAACCCCTTGAAATTTGCTTGACTCTCGTCCCAACTGACGGAATCTACCGAGACAGACCTCGGTACTCAGTAGAGTTGTTGGACTCCTCACAAAACGTATTATAAAGTAGTTAAATAAATAATGGTGCCTCATTTGCGGCATGGTGGCCCAGCGGGCATCATTGTGGCCTCACAACTCGAGTGCTGTGGCTTTGACTTGTATCTGTGTGTGTGTGTGTGTGTGTGTGTGTGTGTGTGTGTGTTGTTTTCATGTCACCATCCCTTCCTATGATAACCTACCATGGGATAAGCTATCATGGAAAATGGAAGATGTGCAATTTACCAAGAAAAGACACCAAACCATTAGCAATCAATCAATAAAAATAAATTAAAAAAACAGACACATTGCACGTCATTGCACGCTGCACACGTAAGTGAATGCCTTTCAATGCCTCAGATTAGATTTATCATTGTCTGGTTGCAGACAAAACCCCTTTATTGCCATATTATCCCAGTAGTGTGGAGAAGGTATCGCAGTTTCCATATATAATGTCAATGGTTTCTTGAGGTCATCACTCTTATTGTTAGGGTACATCATGCTTCTTTATGAGGCCATCCCCTTGCTGTTGCCCCTTTAAAACTAACTGTTGAATGGAACTCTGATCTCAGGAATTAAAGCCAAGATCTTTACCGCTTCATTCTAAGGCTTTGTCCGGGTAAGGCAGAAGGTGCCTCATTTACAAAAATCAAGGCATTTCGCTTTTGTCGTAGTGAGGGGAGGCTGGAAAGGGCCCTACATTCACAGGCTGTAGAGGATGGACTTTCCCAAGTCCTTGAATAGGGTTGGACTAGCAAAGTGCAATTAAAAGAAAGGTCAGAGGTTAGGTTAGATTGGAACAGTCACTGAGCCAGTCAGGACCTGGTGTTGCCGAGCTCAGCGCTCAGTGTTACAGTGCAGATGTGGAAAGTCGAAGTAGAACCTTCTCATAACGTTGCTTTAGATGAACAATGCTAACATTGTTAGAGTGTGTGTGGGAGTTGGGGCTGCTTTGAACTGAAAAGAGCACCAGATTGTTGATGAAATAAACAAAGAGAATATTGATCGGGGTTCACTGGGAACAGGTCATCAGAAATCCCTGTGCAATACAAACTTAAATACTCATTCGTTAAGTCTTCCAAGCCACTTATCCACTACAGGGTTATGACACAATCCAGAATGTATTTACATTAGTTGTGTGACCTCACAGAATAACAGAAGACAGAAACAAATAATTATTACTCAGGAAAATAAGCATTTAAAGAGTCCGTTTTTTGCCTGGCACTTTAGTTTTATAATTATTCCCTTTGCACCCGTTCACTGGCCAAGCTGTCGCCAGCGTTCAGCGTTTTTGTTCTTCAAAAAGTGGCTTTTGGATAGGAAGCCTGGAGCCTTCGGAAGAGGAAGTGACATCATGGAAATGGAATTCTGCCTGGGCAGCCTTGTGGAGACTGTAGGGCCCAGGTGGGGAGTTGGTGGGGGGGGGGGGCTGTGATTAAGGGATTACAGATGATGAAGAAAATCAAAGCAACAAAGTCTGGCATCCAGGACCCAGGAGGTGGGAGATGGAGCAGGTTCCTGGGGAAAGGCTTGGAGGCATGGGGGGGGGGGGGGGTTACAGGTGCCAGGACGGGGTCGAGGCAGGGTAATTAAGGCAGCCTCATCAGGACATCATACAGCTTTTGTGTATTACATCAATCGAAGTAGTTGATTCAGCAGAGCAACAGGCAAACAAACTCGAAATACCTTCCCTCCTGCTACTGGAAGCAAAAGAGCGGCTCCAGGTGAAGAAACAACCCCACTGATCCCCACCCCCCCCAAACCCCCCCCCCCCCGGCCTGGCTAACAGCTTTCATCAGATACGGTGATTTTCACCGTGTTTTTTTAAGCTTATGGATTTTCCACTGTTATTCTTTCTCTCCTTCGAAAATAAATGCAAAGTTCAAACAGACACATTCTTATACTTATAAAACCAGAGAAAATCCTGATTATTTCACTGGATGAAAACTCACAATTAGCATGTTTTGGTGACACTATGAAGTTCTGTATATTTCACCAGAATATCTCTTCCTCACATCTCCATACTTGACTTGGGAATTCAGCTCCAGCGTATTTGGCAGAGATGGATTGAGCTCTCAACTCGTATTCAACAGCTATTGATCGTCTGTCCTTTGGCAACTCAATCATCCAAACCTCTCCCCCCCGCAATGTCTGCTAAGAGCACATTGTACCACATACCACAAGGCCACAAAGGGATCAATTAAGCCCAGCAAAGTAGTGCTTTACTCAGTCTAAACGGTTAGATTTACGATGGATGTTTGGCGTTGACCTTAAATACAGTACTTTCCTAAGCATGGCATCTCACTATCTAGAGGAATTATCCTTCTCTGGGACTTTTTCATACCCACAGCAAAGCACCTTATGGGATCTGTTGTACTATTATCTTACAAAGGCAAAAATACTGAAGCACAACATGAAAGAGTCGAGGCAGGAGGGGTGGAGGAAGGATTGCGGTAAAAGGGAACGTGACAAGAAGTCCTAAGGAGACACAACAAACGACGATTCAAAACAAAGAGACCTGGATACAGAGAAGGACATGAGAATATGCTTGGGGTGAGGCAGTGAGAGCCTGTGTTATGCACCCCCCCCAACCTCATGGATGCAGATGTAGCAGACTGATCTTCTGAAGATCTTCCCCAGAGCCATGGGAGACGATTGCCAGGCGGCGTAAGCTCTCAAGTTCTGGATCATCGTGTCCCAGGAGCCCAGGAACCTTCATGAAGCTAATGAACCCTTCATGTTCACTCTAAAGACGTTGGGTGTGAGGATGACAGACAAACTCTGCCGCTACCATGTTAAAACAAACACTCTCGTTGCCTCCAGAGTGTGTTTAGACTGAACATTTACTTTGGGTATGTAGAAAAATGAATCAGTATTCTGCTGTTACTAGCTGAGATTCACTAAAACTTGCCACATACTATTCATAAGAAGCAAATCACTCCAGAAAAAAACAAGACAGTAAAATCAATCGTTCAGATCTCTTTGAAGTATTTGCTGGTAACATTGTTAAAGCATCTAACTGCGTTCAACAATGGATTTTGATACAGGTTTTAAGGGGTGAATTCCTGCACCTAAGTTACCATGGCTACAGTCAGCATTAGGGTGTGATGTAGCTTAAAAGGAACACCCTTTCCTATTCTGTGAACCCTACTAATCCCAACTGTGAGACCACCACTGTGCCCATTCACCTCCTCTATCCCCTGGGGGGTGTCCTTGTCAAGGGTGTGCTTAATTAATTTAAGACCAGCTCTTAGGGATCCTACTGTGGTGTGTGGGTATTAGTTTATTAATTGCGGGATTTGAGGTAATATGTCAGTCAACAGCACCCACCTATTCTCCCTGTGGAAACAATCTGCTCATTGTGACATTTTTATAATGATATGTGTGTGTGTGTGTGTGTGTGTGTGGGGGGGGGGGGGGGGGTATTTTAATTGAGCTGAGATGACACAACCGAGCTTTGTTTGGTGACCTCAATCTGACATAAATGCACATACAGGGATACAGAAGGACTGGAAAACGCATGTATTAAATGGGTAATAGACAGACCCTCAACTGATGGACCCTCAACTAGTCAAGTCCTAAGCATAAAAAAACCCACATCTGACTCATTTTTAACAAGACAATGACTTCACTGTCAGAAAATGCACCGAGGTGTATGAGCTGAATAATGCCATTTGCGTCTCACTTTGAAAAGCTAGTTCATGAAAGAGAAAAATTCTGCAGTAGAAGACACTCTACATACCCGTGGAGGTTATGGCCTATGCAAGTTTACGCTTGCCGGCAAGAGTAGAGAAATGGACACCAGAAAAAGGAGAAAAATAAAGAGAGGAGTGTGAGGAGCCTGACGCACTCCCCTGTAATGAACAGCGGGGAAGAGGACATGCTGAGCCCACAGTACCACTGCTATTACGCCTAATAGCAGCACCACCCTTGCAGAAAGAAACACACCCATCTGCCTCTGAAGAAACAGGGGCAGATTCGGGCTGGGCCCGGCATGGGTAGGGGCTTTTGAAGTCTCACAGGGCGAGACCTCGGTCGGACTCACGCTGGGAGGGGCAGTGCACACATCCCTCCACTTTGCACTCTCCAGAATCGCGGGTGTGACAACAAGTGCCAGTACTCCCTTGTTATTCGGTACCAGAAGATAATGAGAGACACCGGTACGCAAGAGAAAAGCAAAGAGGTGCCCGGTACCACACACTGGCGTGCACTGACTCACTGCAAGCACTGGATGGCCGGATCCTGGGCAGAATCGCACATGGCGTCCCGTTTTTCCCATCATTACATTATCGGCTGGAAATCACTTGCATATGAGAACCTAAATTCGGATTCCGTATCGGGTTGGGGATTGTGCTGGCAGGAGGTATAATGTTTGCCGTCAGCTGCTTCAGAAAATGAAGTAAACAAGCATTTAAACCAGCCAACTGCGTCTGCCTCTGCCAGGAAAATATTGTGTTGCAATATAACAGAATCTCCATGGAGTTCATTTTGTGCGCAGTGCCAGTTTCTTCCACAAACGTTTCAGTTGACATGGATCAAAATCTTAAAGTGATATTCATAAAAATATCCCAGCTCTTCTATATGAAATGACTTCAGTATGAAGTTAAGGTTTTGAGTAAATTTCTTTAGCACTAATATCCTGCTTTGGGTGTAACCTACCCCATGCCTTGTGCTGCCCAGGATGCCAGTCAGAAACCCTGCACTGAATAAACTTAATAGCAAATGAACTGGTAAGAGAGCAACATAAGACTTGATAAAAATATCTGATAAGAAGAAAATCACTGCAATTCCCATATTTGAATCAAGAATTACGAGGATTTCTTGGTTATTAAATGTTGAAAAGGTCTAAACATGCTGGTTGTTTTGATTAGACGTTTGAGTAGATTTCAGCACTTCTGAGATTTCTGGCGGTACTCATTATTGTATCAGGATCTGCTCTTGTGGAACAAGACTTTCATCTCACACTGCTGTCTTCTCAGAAAAACATGAGCGTGGCCCGGTGTGGACGTGCAGTGGGCTGCGTTCCTACCCATCACTCACAGCGCTTACATCATCCTCAGAGCATATAGGCTTCAGGTCACTCCTGCCTGCAAACACACGTTAAACTCCTTCATACTTACACACACAGCTTTGTAATTATATCTTTGTGAGGACCCTCCATTCTTTATATGGGGAAAACTCTAATCTCAACGTGACGACCTTAACCCCTACCCAGCCCTAACTTTAACCAAAAGTAACCAAACAACCAAATTTTTCGGCATTTTTTGATTGCATTTGACGGGACCTGAAAAGGGGTCCCCAAAACGTTAAAATAACCCCACTATGTAATATATAAATAATCCACACACACACACACACAAACACACACACCTAAGCTATAGGGATGAAGGTGTCCATAAGTCATGAGTTCCCTGATGTGGCTCGATCTGGACCTGCGTTCTCTTCAGCTATCAAATACCACACCATACTGAGAAACTATGAACATTCAGACCATCTAAATCACACATCTCACTTTGTTTTCCCTTTGCTCTAACAAGGTGTATTTACCCTCTGACAGACAAGACATCTTGCAAATGCTTCCCTAGTTCTGTTGAGGTTACATAGTCAGGGATTCGTGGGATTAACAACTCTAAGCGGAAATGCTCGCAAAGTAATTGTGAGAAGTTAATTGTTTTTTTTTTTTTTAATTGTCAGTCTCACAAAAGGGGGAGATGTCAGCTACTTAAACCTTTTTGGTGAAGCTACTTTATTTGACTGTTGAGGGCTTGTTGTTAGGTGAGAAGGTCAGGAGAGGCTGGTTCCCATCTGGGGGTCACTCCCAAACTAATGTGCCAAAGGGAGGGGTTTGGGTGGTCCTCTTTAGCCACAGGTGCAGCCAAGACTCAGAGGATAATCTGGAGATGGTCACCACAGAGATCCCATCCCATTCAGACTGTGGCTCGAGGGGCTAACATGAGCCATTCTTGGTCTCCAACCTGCAACACTTTGCATTGAAACGCAAAACACACCATCCCATTTTGGACTGGTGCATTTTGCAGCGTTGAATGATTTCGGGTGAAATTCTGTAAAGAGGTATGTGGGAAATGGGCAGAAGGAGGGAACAAAGTTTATATAGTTAAACAGCATCTACACGTGGATAGATTACACAGGTAGAATTATATGAATGACTAAAAAGTACATATGTTACTTGGGTATGTCCAGACTTGAAACGGTAGCCCAAAGTGACAGCTTCCAGCACCCCTAAAGAATAAACACTTCTGACAGCACAAAACCTGCAAGACAATTCCTGACTGATCTACCCATAAATTCCAAACATTGTGTATGACCTCATGCAAAAATTCCTGAACAAGTCACATCCAGCCACATTCATTTACGTATACATCTGCTAATGGGGCTCGCAGCTAAGGAAAGGCCCCTTTTGAGTCAAGCGTTGACTCAAAGTCTTGATTGACCATTTTATCTGAAGGCACATTCTGAGGTTAATCCTGATAAAACACCTAGTTCTGAATTCTCGTTTGATGTGCAGATGAGCGGTTTTTCAGCATCTTCAACATGCACTCTGGTGCCTCTACTTGCTGTTCACCTTTTTGCGAAGTAATAAAAGGATGGAAAAAACTTTTAATTAAGGGTGTAACATCGTCTTCCATTTCAGAGTAAAGCTATGTAGTAGGTCCTAAGCCCATCGGCCATTATTAGGCATTCTGTCAGGATATTGGCTGCTCGACTTGTCACAATGACATCTGACAGGATTTTGATGATGTCATTTGGTTTCTAAAGATTTCAGAGCGGTAACAGCTAATCTGTCATAACTTTTGCCTATCAATCAACTGCCCCATGCTGATCTTCACTGCCTGCACAAAACAAATAATTTCAATGGGGCTGTCAATGGATGTTGCAGGTCTCTCATTTTAAATCAAAATATCTGGTTGATTCTTGTGTGGTGCACATGGTTGACACGTTATATCATACAGAGCAAACCCTGTCATTCATCACTGTACTTGTTTGATTGGTCCTCTACCGCAACTTGAGTTAAGATAGACTTACAGATATACTTATGTCATAAATCATATGAGTAGATAATTAATAATAAGCTACTGGTGAAACCTCAACGATATCTCTCTGTAAGACTTGCTCCAGGCAGGGAGGGGAACAGAACCAGTTACCACAAGGACATGGGGAATAAAGAGAAACTTTATATGGTGACGGGGGGGGGGAGATGGGCGTAGCAAAGAGTGAAAAGGATGGCAGCCATTTTGATTTAAAAACGAGAAAACCCAAACAAGAAAACAAAATGGAGGTGGGTCGGGGGAAAAGCTCCAGCGTAGTGTGGGTTCAAGCACCAGAGTCTGGATCGAGGGGCCTGGAGCCTATCCCAGCAAAACAGAGCACACCGAACACCTGAACAAGTTATCTGTCTTTTAATTGACAAGAGGACATACACAATTATACACCACAGGCAACACAGAAACAACAATTAACTTAACTGGGCATCTTTGGTTTGCGTAAGGACACCCGATATGGGGAGAACATGCAAACTACACACAGAGACCACAAAGGTGGTATTTGAGACACTGAACCCTGGAGGTGTGAGGTGATTGTGCTGCCGACGTAGAGACCCTACCTAAAATACTGTGCACACATGATCACAAGGGGAATGTAAGGACACCAGGTCACCTAACTGTGCGTCTCTGGACTGTGGAAGGAAAACATGTGGAGAACATGTACACTCCATACAAACGGCCAAGGAGCAGAATTTGAACCCGAGATCCTCATGCCACAGCACTACCCACCAAGGCATAATGAATGTTTTATGCGTGTTTTACTACCCAGGATGTTTCTCGGAGCTGCTATCCTAACAGCTGGTTGCACTCTTTGGAAACTGATGCCACAGAACTTCGTGCGGGTTCCTCATGGAGCGAAGAGGCAGCAACGAAGTGGACGGGATGCGAAGTGCGGGGAGCATGCCTGCCAGGTAGTCACTAGGCATAGTGGACTGATCCCGCAGGTAGAGGAAAGACGATACTGTTGAGGAATTGATAGAGATCTCTGGTTCAAGGGATGAAGTGGGGGAGGGGGGCCCAAATATGCCTGAGACATGCCCTGACTTGCATGCACTCTTAACCCTTAACCCCCTACATGCTCTAGCCTTGTTTCCAGAATAAACGTCATAGGTAAACATATGGCACTTCTGTACACACCTTATGTACACATCCTATCAAACGGCATGCTTTGAAAGGCAAATAAATATGAATTTGAACGACTGATCACGTTTCCTTATTGCTCTGTGGGAGGGGGAAAACATTTTATCATATGGCGTTTTTCCAATGGCATACAGGAATTGATCAGTACCCGAGCTGTACTGCGAAGGGAGATTAGTTACAGCATAGATATAGCTTCCTAAAACCAAAGAGATGAATCATGATTTATAATGTGCAAGTATTATTATTTTTTAACTGTGTGCTAATTTCTGCTAGCACATCTGAGCGAAACGCCATGCAATCCAAGTTTCAAATGCTAGCGGAATTAGCATTCACTTGCGTACATTTGCATTAGGAATCCATTTCGTTCAGCTGTTCTGCGGCACTTTTTTAAGCAGGAGGTCGGAAATGTTCAAGGTTCAAGTTTTCGGGAATGCGTCGTGATGTCTGCTATTACTAAAAATGAATAACATATAGAATATATGCTATTTCTTTCAGATAATCCTTGCACAGAACACTGGTATTGCTGTGCCTTTCGACCAATCAGAGGGTGGTCACGCAATCAGCTCGGTTTGGTCATGCTTTCTGCATTGCTAGTAAGCATGGCAATGTCAGTGCAGGTATGGCTCGGGCATGGCTTGCATACTTTAATGGAAAAGCGTCAGTACCTGGCTGGGTACGGCTCAGTTCTTGTTGCCAGTGGAACAGAGCTACAAGTGACTTCTTGACGACTGGCAAATAGGATCTGTGTGACTGTGAAAAGTTGCCCAGCAACACTGCCGAGGAACATTGCCCAGCAACACTGCTCAAAAAGTTGCCTTGTGTATCGACACCCTTTGTTTACTGTAACTGCTTGCAACAAGTTGCCCTGCGTATCCGCACCCTTTGTTTCCTGTAACTGCTTGCAAAAATGTGCCTTGTGCATCGACACCCTTTGTTTCCTGTAACTGTTTGCAAAAAGTTGCCCAGTGTAGGAACACCCTTTGTTTCGTGTAACTGCTTGCAAAAAAGTTGCCCTGTGCAGCAACACCCTTTGTTTCCTGTAACTGTTTGCAAAAAGTTGCCCTGTGTATTGACACTCTTTGTTTTCTGTAACTGCTTGCATGTTTGATGTTAGATACCAGTCCTCTGAGGGCACCTAACTACTCATACGCAAAGGGATTTAACATGAAAAACAGGTCTGGGGGGAGGGAGTTAAGGTATACAGGGAATCCCAGAATATCACACACGAACAGCAACATAGCTGAGGTATATCAAGTCCACCTAAGCCTAAGAATCAGCCCCAACAAATGTAGGCAGCGTGATATGTTTTGGTAATGAAGAGCTTATTTATGAAAGTTGTGGCTTGTTTTCCAACACAGATCACAGCCCCATCGCAACGCAGACACCTGTATTCTGCTGGTGATTCATTGGTGGAACATGATTCCATTTGGAAAATGACTCATTTCTGCCAGAAGGTTCTGCTGAACATCGATTGTGCCGTCTCACCCCCCACCCCCAACTCTACCATGCAAGAGTCCGCCTCCGATTCACAGCAGTGATGTCTGTGATGTTCTCTCAGAATGTATGGGATCTGAACCTGAGTGAATGCTGCTGTTTGTTCGCAGTGCACGAACGAGACTATGTGCATGTGGCCTGCCGAACTGACCTCCCCTGAGTTTCTGTTCACTAGCAGGAGTTTTGACAAGGTCAAAGACTCAAAGTGGCCCAAAGTGAAAGAACCTGAGCCCCTCCCCCACTCCCCCGACACAGAAAAGACAGAGAGAAATGGGGAGACAGGTTGAGGTTAGTGGGCCATTGACTCGCACCTTTTCCCTCCTCTTTTTAGAGTTTAAACAGGCTTAACAAAACATCCGTGCCTTCACAGGCAGAACAGACATGGACTTCCTTCGGGATCCCGTCCTTTTAACCTCTGTAAAAGGCCTTTTAAGGGGGGTAGGTGGTGGGCGGGTGGGGGGGGGGGGGGGGGGGGTGGAAGAGTCAAAAAAAGGACCCGCCAAGGAAGAACAAAGAAAGAAAGGAAACATGCAGGATAGTGGCAACGAGGGCTCTGTAATCTGTCACCTGTTGCCCTTGGCTGGGTCTCCATGCGGCGGCTTTGAAGCTGGCAAGAACAGCATCCATGTAAGAAGAGGCTCGGGACACCAACCTCTCCATCAGTCACCATTCACCCTGACCTGGGGTGAGTTTCCCGAAGCCTTCTTAACATGACGTTGTTTGTAAGATCTATGTTAAAAGACAGAATTTACAATCGACGTAGCGTTACGAAGCCTTCGGGAAACTCAACCATGATCTATTTTTTTCCTGTTCTAAAGCATATATCCACGGGTTAAACACCACCAGCAAAGCCAAAGTGGGTTTACGCGTTTGCACTCTCTTAACAAGACGATGACGGCGCTAAAATGCTTCCTGTGTGGTAGAAAATGTCAGACTCTTGACAAGGTAAAGAGTAAGTAAAGATATCAACAATACGTGTAGCTACAATTCAGACGAAGCACCCTACTGCTTATGTAACTGCCTCTTAATTTTTTTTTTGTTTTTCAGAAACAGAAAAACAACTTAACACAAACTTGCATATAAAACTTTTTTTTTCACCGGCAATCAGTTACGAGCCCTGCGTGATTAAATATGTGAGCCATTTGGAAAATAACAGAATACAAAAGCGGGCGTAGATATAATCAACATGTGATCACCAGACGACGCGGTTAAACTTTCAACATGTTCACGCCAATTCGAAATCTGTACAGCGATGTATGGTCTTAACTATTTGCGGCACGAACTGCGTTTTATGCTAACAGATCAGAAGCTCTTCAATCATTTGTGAGTATGCGAAGTTTGAATAAGGGACCTTAATTCCCCATTAAATTGCATTATAAATATGTCTGTGAGACGCCATACAAAGGCTGAGCGATGAATTCGTCATCCTTCCACGTGTTGCGCCCGAAAACATCATCCCCGTGCGTGTAAGCCAGTGTAGCATACGGCCTGTTAAAAACTTTTCAGAGTCATTTGCATTCAGACTAAAATCCAGACTGACGTAATTACCCGACGCCTTGACATGCAACTGCTTGACAGAGTTTAGCTTGACATGTGGCATGTTATTTTTTTGCACTACTGGGACAAATCATCATGCACTATCATGGACAAAAAATGACTGATTGAAAAGGTTGATAACATACTGACTCTCTTATTATGTTTTAATTAAATCTGACATTGCCGTTATTATACAGCGTATGCTTTGATAATCCTAGCGTCAAAAAGCACACATTAAATAATGATTGCATTGATTGCATGGCACAATTACGGCTGCAACAAATTATTTCAATAAGTTATAAAATGAAAATGTTTCGAATAAAAAAGACGCATTCGAACAATACATAACAGTTATTCCGCAAGTTGCGAAACACTTTCGATTTAAGTCTCTATTCTTAACGCAAGGTGACAATAGCGGCATCTAGTGACGTGTAGATTTAAACAGAAAGATTAAATAGGGGCGGGAGCAGTGTGAGGTCTGGCATTTTTTTCGCACTAGTTGAACACGGTTATGGACGCGGTGAAATATGCAAAGATAAACTAGCATAGCAGAGTAGAACGATGTGCACGAAAGAGCATTTAAAAATAAAGCATCCCAGTGCAACGGAGAGTTCTCTCATGTAACTTTTGTGATAGTAATAGTTCTATTTTACTTACACAATTTTAGCAGACACATTTATCCAAAGCAATATGCATTTTTTGGTCCTTGCTCAACAGCAAGACAGTACTCTCACTAGCTGGGATTTGAACCACTGATCTTAAGATCACAAGTACAGCATTTTAACCTGATGAGCCAAACACAACACTAAGAGTGTCACTTAAGACAATTGAGTTAAACCACAACCCTCACACGGAAACTCATGCTGATGATTGTGATGATAACAATATTCTACAGAATAATCAAACATTCTAATACAAAAGTGTATTACCAAAATATCCTAGAGCTACAGTCCAACACACAATGACATAAAAATAAAAAAAAATCTATATAAGTACTGTGGTTTGGATATCCCCCCTATTTCCATTGGGATTCCTCCAGGTACTGCAGTAATACTCAACCAATACAGCCTGTACCAGTGTGTGTTAGAGTACCCAGTCTGAGGGACTGGCATCCTATCCAGGATGTCTGCTGCCTTGTGTTTCCAGAGACAGGTTCCAGACACCTTGTTCTGCATGAACAATTAACATAGATAGATAGATAGATAGATAGATAGATAGATAGATAGATAGATAGATTAGATAGATAGATAGATAGATAGATAGATAGATAGATAGATAGATAGATAGATAGATAGATAGATATGAATGTTTTTTTTCCACACAGCATATGTTGCTGCCATTTGAAACACATACACAAACACACACACATGCAATTGAGAGCAAAACTCAGAGGTGAAGCACAGAGTCAAGCCATTTATCTAGCACTCCTGGATCCTTTGGCAGGGGGGTTAAAAGCCTTGCTCTGGTGCTGTTTACAATAAAAAAAAAACCGCATGCATTTATTGCGCTTTCCATGTATTTACATTCGTCTTAAAGCTGTACATTTGTGTGCATGCCAATGCATATCACTGTAGTGCATGCCCCCTTATGGATTATTAGAGTAATTACATTTTTCACATTTTTTTGTTGTATTTGGTCGACTCTTGCTTTGCTTAATAGCAGAACGTCTATTTTTATCTGCAACATTCTGGGAAACTTACATTGCTATTTTCTATATAATTTCCCACGTTATAACATTACTTATATGTTGAAGTGTACCGTGCATTGTATACCGTGATGATACATAATTTTAACTGACGTATGGACTACTTGTCATAGTTTCAAACATTTGGGCAAATAAAGTATTATAGCGTATTCTTGTTAATACATTATTAGTGATATTATTACCAAAAGCTGTCGTCTGATACACTCCAGTTACATGTTGGAAAAGTACACCCGCCGCGTCCGTGCGTATTGCGTCATCACGCATGCGTGCCTGTCGTATGTAGGAAGCGTTATGAAGATAGCCATCCATATCGAAAGGCAGACATTGCTTCTTATATTGTAAACTGAAAAAATACAGAATTCTAGCCTGTTTTATTTAGGCATACTGCCACCCTTTCAAGCGGAAAATCCTGTCGGATTAAATTTGAAGTTTTCTCAGCGGGGACCGACATGTCCGAAACATACGGTATGTCAGTATAAAAACAACAGCCGGCTCAGGGTGTCATTATATCACTTCATCATCCAAGAATGTAGTTTTACTTCCAGAATCGACAACTTTGCATGTCAGTTTAGCGTTCTGTTCTGAAAGTGGAGGCAAAGATGCCCTTTTCTTAATCTCTTTTAAATGGTATATGTAGCCACCCAAAGTTATTCGAACTTGGTTCTGGGTAGCTAGCTAGCTAAATATTAAGAAACACATGTATTTCCGGAACTTCGCTAAGCGATCGATAGTTTTACGAATATCAAATAATGATAGCAGTGTTTTTTTTTTTAAATTTCCGGTTCTCCCCGTCAACCTTCTAGTTAAAGTATCAGCTGTCGATCCACTGCCAGTCTTTATTTATATGACAATAAGATACCGACATCGTGTGATATTTAAAGCAGTTGCATATAATCTACTTTTTAAGTGAGTCACGTAGGCCACCGAATCGCGACATTGGTCTGAATTGATAGCTCGGGATCATAAATGGCGTCTTTAAAATGAACACTTTAAATCAAACGACCTCTGCCGTCCGGTCAGCACCGCATTAGTTGACAGGAGAAGCGCTGGGTGCAGGAATGTGAACAGGTTGAATGACTCATGTTAAGATGAACCTGTATCAACAACGTGTCTGAGTGGTGAAAACTAACCAGACAGTGGCGGATCGTGGATAGACCTCTGCGTCCGCCTTCGGATATTAACCATTTTGTCGGCCGACGTTATCCAGATGGACTATTGCATAGTGACTACACTATTTCTGTAATGTTGCTCGATTTTACTAAATGGAGTCCCCCGTATTTGTAGCAGGCGGTACAGCTTAAAAATATTTACAATTGATCCTATTTCAAGCCGTCTGTTTGTAATACAGTCTGTAACATGATGAGTGCCTATTGCTCACGTGCCGACTTTGTTAATCCTAGGAAAGACCCACGTGTTTTTTTTTTTTTGGGGGGGGGGGGGGGGTTATGTTAGTATGTATAGTCTGGTACCTACTCTATCATCTTCAAGTATCTTCTCTGAAATGAAAACCGAAGAAAAGTGTAACTGCAAGGATATCGATGACACCTTGTATCCAGCAGAAAGCATTTCAGCTATCCCTTGCATGAAATATAATAGAGGCTTGCACGTATTGTCAGTAAAGAGCCTACTTCCTCATGTTAATGGTTTTGCATTAATGCCAGCGAGAGACCCCGCTATTGTCTCCATCGATTTCGTTTCTGCTTCTTTCATCTTTATGGAATTCAGTCAGCCTGGGTGAAGGTTACACCAGTAAGCCGCTGGTAAGCTTTTGCAGATAAGTGCTGCGACTACATATTGGGATAGGCCAAATTAATTAACCAGAGTACTGTATAGTTGAGCTGTACTTACAACAGGGTCCTCCTGACTTTCCTGATTATCTGACAGGCCAGAGACATTGGGTTTTCTCTGCGTGCAAAGACAGGGTACTTGTTGGTGTCAAAAAATAAGTGATTAAATGACATGCCTGTTTTATTGCTTGTCTCATTCTAAATAGTCTGTGTGCAGTGGGGACTCGCGTCGGTCATGGGGCTAGAATGTTTTAGGCAGCAGGAATAGGTGGAGGACAAGAGGGCAGTTAAACTTTAGCTTAACTAATAATTCTGCAGTATACCTGCCCAGGCTCACTTTCAGATGTAAAAGATACTCGTTTCCTGCTCTTCCTCATATTGCTTTAACATAAATTGATCTTTGTTGTACTTTGGTTCTGTCCAAACTGATCTGTATTTTGTTCTTTTATTATTCGTTTGCTGTCTTCCTCTAATTGAATTGTCTCTTACCTGCAGTAACTGACAGGCTGACGAGTCCAAAGAGACCAAAAATTTGGTCTGTTTTTTAAGTGTCACTTTTTTTTTTTGGATATTTCTTCCCCATTTTCCTTTTGTCAGGGATTCGGACTTTTGAGCTGAGATATCAGGGGCAGTGGGTGCTGGCCTGCTTGAACACAAGACCACGTCATCTACGCAGGCGTTTAGTACTCTAAATAATGTATTTATATAGTCACATATTGATCATTAAGTATTTACTCCAGTTTACTGGTAAGCGCATCAGTGTCAATATGTCTTCAATTCCAGTGTTTAGCAATAGTCGCTGATTGTGTAGTATAGAATACTACGACCTGCAAAATTATTCTGTATAATACAGGGCTCCTCTGCCTTTTTATTCAGACATAATACTGTTATTTTCTATTACAGGATAATTTTGGGCTGGATGTGTCTTTGATTTGAGTCAGTTATCATATATATGTTTTGTGCATTCTATGGGCTAATTTCTTTAACTGACCGACTGATTCGTGTCTGCGTTTGGCTCCCGACTCTGCTTAATGCATTGAGTCTGATGCATTCAGGATGGAACACCCTAGCGATGGTTGGCATGCTCACGTGGATGTGAGTGAATCGTCCCCCGGGCTCAGGGTGTGTGTGTCTGATTTGAGTGGCAGGGGGTTGCTAGTGAACATCTTCTTATGGCCCAGGATGCAGAACCTGCCTTTGAGCCACGGGTTACTCAAACTGTCCTGTGTACCAAATGCATGGGAGGCCGGGAACACCTGGAAAAATGCTTCCAAACTCCATGGGAAGGGGCAGGCTATGCACACGGACCTTGTTTTCCACCATTTCCACCTGACCTTATTTGTGCAGTTGGTAATTAAATACAGACACTATTTATATAAGTACTGTTGCTCAAGTTCAGCAGCGAAATAGCATTTATTCTATCATCGGCACGCATACGGCAGTCAGCTGGCTTCAATGACAGAAATACTCTGTTTATATTAGGTGTCTGTAGCCTTGCGGTCAGTGGATCAAAAGCCCATTGTGAGTATAGGGTTAAATGTACAGAGAATGGAAACATCACAATGATAGCATGCAAATTCACAATGGCGGGAATAACTGGAAAGCTTAGTTAACAGTGACAATTAAGGCTTAAACCGATTAAGGGGATGGTGAAGAAGGTGAGCTCGCGGACCGAAAGTTGCCAAGATCTCCTTACGTAGGACTAAGTAAAGGTGCTTTATAAAATCTCCTGCTGTAAAAATGGTGAGTTGCTTCAAATAAAATCCTAAGTGAAGGAATAATAAGAGGCAGCTCTGAAATTGAGCCGTGCTGAATTCATGTGTTTCGTTTTTGTCTTTCCTCTCATTGCAGATTTTCTCTTCAAGTTCCTGGTGATCGGCAGTGCGGGGACAGGGAAGTCCTGCCTCCTGCACCAGTTCATTGAGAGCAAATGTATGTAGAGTTGGCTTCTGCTTGCACTTGTATGTTTGGGGGTAGCAGCACGTTCGTGAGCCTCTCACCTCTTTTCCTAAATTCACATGCGGGATTTTTATGCTTGGAATTGTGGGAAGCTCCCTAGTTCTGCTTTTTTGTAACTCTGGGCTGTTTAACGCACTCTATTGTGTGGTACGGGAAGGTGGATAATTGGCTATAGTTTCAGATCTCTTTTCTGATCCCCTCTGATCCTTCCTCTCGATGCATGTTCATCGTAGCGTTGAGGCTGGCAGGGAGAGCGTACCTGTGTGCCCGTATAGAAGCAGTGTGTGGTTTTTGTTCCTGTAACAATGGTACTTTGTCCATGACATTGGTGTAACAATCCAGCTCTCTGCTGTTGCCCCGGCCCACCCCAGTCAAACAGGACTCGAACCACACGATCGGAGTGGAATTTGGCTCACGGGTCGTCAACGTCGGTGGCAAGACAGTGAAGCTTCAGATCTGGGACACGGCCGGCCAAGAGCGCTTTAGGTACTGGGCTCCGTTTTGACTAGTACGGCATGACCCAGATGAGGTGCAAAGCTGTTTGGAGTCTTCTGGGTAAAAATCAGGGAGTGATCTTTGCAAACTCTGCAAGTACGTTCAGATAAATTGGGAGTATTGTGACTGGAAAGGGTTTGTTTCAAATAAGCGGCACTATCGAGAGACTAAAGCCTTGTGTTTATCCTAGGTCAGTGACTCGCAGCTACTATCGAGGGGCAGCCGGAGCTCTCCTGGTCTATGACATCACAAGGTAATGAGAAAAAAACGCATTTTGAATAGTTTTGAGAAAATCCCAGTGGCGCCTTTAGAAAAACAGGCCCGTTGGAGCAAGACTAATGTTACTGAACAGGCTAGATGGAAGCCAGCATCTCCCATCTCACTTTACCTTCATTGCCTTGTCAAAGAAATCTCGATAGCAAATCCTGCGAAGGTGCACGGCTCGGACGGGATGCTCTCTGCCGCAAAGGCTGATGAGGAACCATGAAGGCGGTGTTTCGTTTAATAAAGTCCAAGTCCTTGAGGCAGTTACCGGGGCACCGTCATGGTAATCGAATGGCACGAAGGCTGTAATGCAATCTGACAGGGCCTTAATAAACTGTCCCCTGCCGACGGGGTTTAGTCAGCAGCCTGAAGTCGATTAGGTGGTACTCTGTTGTCATATTAAGGCTTTGTATCTATCTGTCCTGCTGTCTCCATGGCGCTGGCCTATCAGCCGAGAGACGTACAACGCTCTGACCAACTGGCTGACGGACGCCAGGACGCTGGCCAGCCCTAACATCGTCATCATCCTGTGTGGGAACAAGAAGGACCTGGATGCCGACCGGGAGGTGACCTTCTTGGAGGCCTCCCGCTTTGCCCAGGAGAATGGTAACCACCCAGCACCCCCTCCCACTCTCACCCCACATTATCCTTTCTCTGTAGGGTGCTAGGACGCTAACGCAGACTCGCTGGCTTACTGCTCAGTGACCCCTAACCTTTGTACTGACTTTTGCCAGTCAACCGTAGGTGATTTTACCAGGGCTGCAGAGGGTGGAATTGCACCCCCTACTGGTCAGATGGACATTAACATATTAAGTTTCTTAATTCAATAAAATTTATTTATATTATGAAGTGATGTTTTGAAAATGTGATTTATGTTAGCCATATGAATGTTTAATACTAAATACATGTACAATAAGTTTTTGAAAATTAATTTATATATAAAATGACCAGTAGGGCAGGAAGATTCCAGATATTGACTCTTCCCTTCAGCCTTTGCTCTGACTTGCGTTTTAACGTTACCCCCTTCCATTTAGTCCCGCCCTCTGTTATCAGGACCGTTTTAGTCGATGGCTAAATGAGCCTTTCCCTTGACGCGCTTCTTGGCCTACTCTTATTGCCGCCACCACGTAGAGCTGATGTTCCTGGAGACGAGCGCGCTGACGGGCGAGAACGTGGAGGAGGCCTTCCTCAAGTGTGCCCGCACCATCCTCAACAAGATCGAGTCAGGTGTGTGTCCTCTGCGCAACGTTTACGGTAACAAGCGAAGTTTGGGTGAGATGGATGACATGGTTTTACAGGGTAAATCTATGCAGAGTCTTTCATTTGGGGATTATTCTTCTTTCTTTCTTTTTTGCAAGATTTTACGAGAACTTTGGTACATGACGGTAAATATCTTTCTGGGGCTAAATTAGCTAGTGTTTAATAGCAGAGCTTTGTAGGGTACCAAGGTGAGAATGTCTTAAGACGCTTTCATGCCTGTAAAATGGGGTCATTTTTCACCTTTTCACAGCATTCAAAAAAATTTTTTTATTTGGGCCTCGTGTTGTTTAGGTAAGGTACACTGTGCAGGTAATGTAGTGGGTAAATTTCGGACCAGTAACCAATAAACTACATCATCCAGATACAGGCTGCAATAAGTAACTTTGGGTAAGATATTTAAGGGATAAATCATTACGAGGTGTGCGGCTGTACGAAAATAATCCACAACAACTAGGCGTAGTGATGAACTAAGCTGGAGCTGATTATTTTCGTATTAGCGCAATCCTTGTTGTGGTTTATCTCTCTAATACCACGAACAAAAAAAATGAACAAAAAATAATAACAGAATAAATTAGTCACGGTAAATTTTTCAAAGGAATATTATTTCAGTTAGCATTTACTAATTCCAATTTGCTCTTAAAAATATAGTCCCTATAAGAGTAGATCATCTGGTCAGGCTCCTCGCCGGAGTGGGCAAGTCCGTTAAGTTACCATAGAAACCGTCAACAGACAGGCATTTTGAAAATCAAGGAAAATTATGCTGAAAAGAATGACTCCTTATTTATGAGTAAAAAATCACAAGGGTTTTTATATTAGCATGCTTAAATGGCATGAACATGTACCGCTAATGAAATTAGCGCATATTAATATAGAACTGTTAGCAATCTGCCGGAACTACATGTACACGAAAATAATTACGGCACTCATGTGACGTCTCTGGACCAATAAGAATATAGTATTTTCCAAAGCCTGGTATAAATGTTAGTACACTGAACTTTGTAGTTGTGCAATAAATTATAATGTGTATATCTGAGTATGCAAATACATAATGCTTTGCAAATAATATGAATTTAATTCAGGCTATTTAAATGTGTGAACGTCCTTCTAACGTAGGGGAGCTCGACCCAGAACGGATGGGTTCGGGGATCCAGTACGGTGACGCCTCACTAAGGCAACTCCGCCAGCCCAGAGGCACCACGGCACCCACCAAGCAGCAATGCAACTGCTAGGGCCTGTCCCCCTACTCCCAGATGCTCAGGGCGCCCCCTCCAGGTTGGTTTTGCACACTGCAGCACCGTGCTCTCTCGCACTTATAATCGGCAATGCCGATGTCTGTTAATATTTTGACGTATGATGTATAATTTTATATATTTCACTTTCAGAGCTGTATTTCTGGCTTAAAGTTAATATGTCCGTCAGATGGGTTTGCAAGGGCTGCAGTTTCTATAGGATGATTATGTAAATGAACACAAGTGTGGCCATTTTAAATATGGCTGCAACAGGCTGGAGTTTCAATTCCTTGCGGACTGAAATAGCAGCACTTCTGAAATGTCATAATGTTGCTACGTTACAAATTCATTAAATTATATAATTAATTGAAAAGCACGATGAATAATGAAGGAAAAAGAATCAGACTTAAAATGCTGCTGTGAATTTCTCACTAAAGGATCATAGGGGAATGAGGGCATTTAATTGGATATTTAATTACACATTATGATAAATGATGTAGATCGCAAAAAAGACCTTAAGCAGCATGCTGTAGTCACCTCACTTGGTCATTTAGATTATTTTAATTTAAAACAAAAGAACTTTATGAACGTTCGTCCGTCCAGTGCCTTTTCAAATGCTAAAAATCGTGTTTAACGCTATATTTGCCGAGGAATGACGCAGTAATGCACAGTTGCGCACTGAGGGAACGAGTGGGGGTGGGGGTGGGGGTGGGGTGTACGCCTCGCTTGGTCGTTGGCACGGTGCACTAATTCTGCCCCACCCTCTGTCTGTCTTCCAGCTCTTGGTTGTGGCTCGGTGTGCAGGACTCCCCACCATGCTCTTTGACATGCCCACCCCGCCTTGACACCCACCCCCGCCTCATCGAAGATCCCGGATCGCTCAGAAGCGACACCTGACCCCAGACTTTTGGAAGCACATGATCCACCCCTGACCCCCTCCCCCCCCACCTGACACCCTCCCTTTGAGATCCCATGGGGGTCTGGCAGGTGGTGATTCCTGGCTCGACGCCGTACCTCTCATGGCCCCTGGACCCCCCCCACACGTGACGGGTGTTTCGATTCCTTCCAGGACCATATGCAGCAATTTCTGATTCTCACACGCGATCAGTGGCGGCCGGCTTGAGGAGGGTAAGGAGTCCTGTGGGGGTTACTGATCATTCATGTTCCACTCTTAACGATCTCTAAACGAGTTGTCGACTAGCGTGTGTTTAAAATATATATTTATGTATATGCCAGTCACTCCAAACCGGCTCTCATTTTATTTCAGACTTTTTTAAGATTTGGGGGGGGGGGTGCAATAGCATTTGGGGCTTCTCGTCCTAAAACCTTCTGTGATGTCTCCTCACCATACGGCTCCACTTGTAGTGGCTGTCGCCCTTTGCAGAGCTGTGGTAGAAAAGACCGGTTAATTTTAGGAGATACACACTGATCCTCGTGTCAGTACCGTGGCCCTGCGCACTCGCAAGACGCTGGTTGATGGCAGATGTCGCAGAATGTTTCATGAGCAAGAATGAAATTTTTAATTTTTCCCCTCAAGTTGGTCAGTTGGGTAACCGTTGTATTTTCTTTACTATATATTTTTTTTTTTGCAAAGAAATAACATTTTCCAGTTCTGTGGCCTTTGATTTTCACCCAGATTGATCAATATTGTATAGATATTACCGTACCATAGGGCAGTCTACTAAAAGCACAAGGTACGGTGAATTCATTCAGTTATGAAAAAAGGGAGCGCGTGACTGCTTGTACATAGTTATTTGGTGCGTATGTAATGTTGTCATTGTGTTACTGTGCTGCAGTCTACCAAAAAGGAGCCTGCTGATTGGTCGTGATTTATTCCCGTCACTGATTGGGCTGCCGGGGCTGATTCACAGCAGCTGGGCTCGGTAATATCTCTCCCCCCTCCCCAGTCATTGGCCCTCCTCCTTGTCTCTATGTGTTTACTTGAATTGCTCCACCCAACTTTAGTGTGTCATTAATTGGTGATTTTGCTCTTTTTTTTTAATACACACGTTAACATGACGAAAGGAAATTTACTGGCTCCGTCCAGCCCTCACCACCCCCACACCATAGTAATTTTCGTTGTCCTGCTGTTATTTGAGCGGTATACTACTGCGAATTTTTTACATTCACGGCTGCATTGTTTGTAGAAAAACAAGTCTTTCTCCTGTATAATTATGGTCTTTGGTTTAAAGGCGTTTTTAAAATTTTTGCCTGGAATATAACATATATTAGGGGTATATGCAAAAAAAAAAAAAACGGTTAATTATATAAATATATATATGAAGTGTAAAATACGTCTGACTGAATGAACGTGCTTACGCTTTTAAATATTTCCTGTGAACTAGTGAAACTGAGAATTCCCCGGTATTAAGGTGGTACGATCCAGGTTTCATTTCTGATGACACTCCCTGTTCTTGCATTCTCCATCCCATTTCGAGGTGAAATGGTTATACTGGAGCTCTAAGTGTTTGTGGAGATTTGATGAACCAGCTAAAAAGGGGAACTGGGAAATAAAATTACTGTGCAACTGTGTCTTAATACTGTGACTGTGTAGCATTATTTATAAGGAATATTCGTTTTCCCCCAGCTTTTTTTTGTGCAAGTAGTATTGTTTTAAGTATTTGTAAAGCAGCTAATAATATCCCAAACTGGATTTGAAAAAGAGTAAATGTATAAACTTGGTGACTTGGAACATTCCAGAAGAGTTTTGTTCTATGTTACTTACAGACACATTGAAAACACCTCTAACAAGCACTTTGCTGAATCTTATTGCTTTGGACAATTTGCAATTTGCCATTACTCTGTCTGTGTGTACAGCGTGGTGGTTGGTTGCAGAATAACTGGATTAGACTGTGTGGATTGTAAACCTGACACACAGTAGCAGAAAGCTCCTGCATATCCGTCCACTGAGATGCGTGTGGTGTTGCGGTCAAATAGGACGCCACCCCCCAATTCCCTGGTCTGTTGTTTGACAGAAGTTACCCACTTTACCCTGCAAATAAATGCTCTATTGTTACTTAGTAACCAGTATAATCTTATCACTGCTATATATCAGAATCATCTATAATGTATATTAAAAAAAAAAAAAGTGTTTTTGTGGGTTGCTTGTGAATTTTAAAGATTGCAAGTTATAACTAAAATGCTTGTATGTCTGTCTTATTACCACTTTTGGGTAATAATTATTTATGTTGGTACAGTTTCACCTGTGCGTTTGCTGGTGTACGGAAGTAATTTCCATTCGGGGTTTTTCGGCTGAGCTGTACTTTTTTCACCATTCGCCTCGATCTTCAGTTCTGACGGGGTGAGGATGCGCGTGCTTTGTCCGCTCTGTATCCCGTCCGTCCACGTGAGCATGCCCTTCCCTTCGCCTCGTTGAGGAGCTCTGCAGGGTTGTGAATGCCTGTTGGTTAAGGATTTTGTCGTAGCCTCGCGCAGTGGGAGACCCAGCATCCGCGCATTCCCATAACGATTCGTCCAATCAGGAAAGCCGGCCGCGACGCCGGATCTCCCGGACACGCCGTCGGGGATGGCCTTTGCGTTAGGAGCCTTGTGGAACTGGCACAGAAAAGGGGAAGAGCGATCATGAAGGAAGGCTGATCGTTTTATGTGGGTATTTGCGGTAATCCGCCTTTATGGATGTTTGTCCATTGCCACGGATTGGGAGAATAAGCGGTGGATCAGGGTAGATAAAAGTGGATTCTCTCATCTCTCACAGTCCCAAAATTTCACTGTGAGCAAATCCATCATGACCACTAGATGGCAGATTTATACAACAGAACAATAGGTGCAATACATATATTTTTTTTGTTACTGATGTCTGTTAGTGGTGTATGTTGCTCATGACAGAAAATGGTCAGTTGTTAGAAGTATGTGCCATTGATAATGTTTTTCGACCACGGGGCGGGTATTTAGGAACAAAAAACAAATCCCCCTGAACCAGGCACTGCTCTACTTCGGAACAAATGTTCTGACATCCCACACACTGGCGATTAAACTTGCTGTCTTGTGTAACCTCTGTGTCATCATCCGCCAGACACATCATTAATAACATTTTGGAAAATGAAATTTCACTTTCCTTGGCAATCCACTGTAACAAGACCAAGAATAAATCAAATTCATGATTACAAAATGTCTCGCGTCAATGCTTTATGCTGTTGAAATTAAGTGCAAAGTGTTATTCCATGCTTAGAAATGGTGGATAAATGTTTTGTTCCTACCATTAATTCAGACGACATACTTGAATCAAACAGCATACTTAAGGCAAATTCTTTTACATTTACTTTTACTGTATATATATACACATGTTCAACAGAAGAGAATAGCGTTAGACTTCAGCAACAGGATAATGACAATAGCACCTTGCAACACTCATCAACACACTTGCTGGTGGTGGGGAAACGAGTAGTACTGGGAATCACTACTTAAGCCATGGGTAACACTACATGTACATGACCCATTCAATACAAAAAAATAAAATACTAAAAGCAACATGGAAAACTTGCTGCGTGTAGCTGGCTGCGCCTGAACAGACAGTATGGCGAAACGGTTTAGTCCTCTCCACCATAGTGGGCAGAAAAGGTGGGTTTGCCATTTGGCTGAAGTCCGGACCAGCCTGTTCCGATCCATTCCTGAACAGGCCCCTAGCCATCGACTTATGGTTCACCACCAAGCATGCTTCAGTAAACTAATCGAGGGTCTGATTAGTAGTTTAATAAAGTGTGCTGGCAGAAGGAATGAGCAATTATATGGAGTGACTGGGGCGACCAGAAATGAAGACATGCTGTTGATTTTCGCCAACCGGTGGCGGTCAAGGCAGCATCCTTGAACACACTACTAACAGACCTGGCCAAGCACAAGGTCAAACCCAGCGGAAGGGCGATGGCCGTCTCATGGCTCCGAGCACAGATCCCCCTACAGCACCGGCTTGGAGCCCAACGGCCACGGACGGCTTTTAGAGCTGCGTTATAAACGTCGTAACCGAGTCAAGTGTCGCTGATCTTTTTAGTCGCACTAACGACCCACATAATCTACAATCTGCCCGGACCTGGTTTCAGGTGCACCCGCTGGGTGATTCACTCTATCCCAGTTTTGCAGTTGCAGGCCAGAATAATATTGTTCCTTTGCAGTTTCATTATATAGGTACTTGATTATTTCACATCTGTGCAGGGAGGGGTGGCTAAGGAAGTACGAGTTAGATCTAGCCCACCATGATTTCACCTGATGTATACAGCTCAGGTCTAGCAGTGAGATTATAGATTATCCAAAGGGGGACCAAACAATACAGACAGAAAAATGGCTACAGGTGATTGGTGTCAGATCTTTAAGGCCCCGCCTCAGCACCATCCCTCCAGTCTATCCCTGATCCCTCATTGGCTGAAACACTGAGTCTGAATTACACAACAAACACAGCACGTGTCCCATGGAATAAAGCAGGGCACATCTCAGCAGCTGGTTTTCCCACTTAGTGGCACCCCCCCCCCCTTTTCTTTGAGGTATGAGGGAGTTATGTTGGACCAAACTAATGAACACCAGCTATAGCATGAAACCGCACAGCCTTCATCCAGTTAACAGAGCCAGCGAGTAGAAATATTAAGCATCGAATTAGGGGTGGTAATTTTTTTATTTAACATTAAATTTAAACTGTGAAATTGTAAATGCTGTAAACTCCCATGTCTACTAAAATCTAGCTGTGATGTCAGCGGACCCGATTCTACGAACGGACAGCGAGACGCGGGCAGGCAGGCAGCCCTTTGCCACTGTGGTGCTTATTAGCCATAGTAGTGTTTTGTTTTTGGGGGGGGTGGGGGGGGAAGAGAGATACTGCTGCTCCATTCAACTGCATAGCATGACACTGCACAAAAAGGAAAAAGAAAAGCACAACAAGTCCTGAATCTAACTGGGTTCTGGGAAGGCAGAACAGGGACGCCGCTAAAGTGGATGGGTCGGGTCAAAAGGCCTGTCCCTCAGTGTCGATTTAAGCAGGGGCCTTCCTGGGGTATCAGCCGATTGGGGACCGTGGAGGGGAATGGGCCGTCCGAGCGGAACGCCTACTCCAGGGACTGCAGCATGAGAAGCTGCTTCAGCACCTTGGTCTGGCTCGTCTCCCGGATCTCTCCTGCCAGGAACATCTCATCTACCACGGTGTACACCTGAGATGGAGCGGGGGTGGGGTCAGTACACCACAAGTACATCTTGAATAAATATGTACAAGTCTTTCTGGATGGTAAAGAACCTAATGTCAGTTTTATAGTACATCGCATCGCTGGCTACTCAATAATAGTCATTTAATGGGAATCAGTCATTTAAATGTATAGCTAATTATGTAGCCATGTAATGACAAAAACTTGGAATTACATGAGAATTTGCGAATGCCACTGAAAATGTCCACAAATGGTATCATTAGGGATTATTCATAATCACTCACAGTAATTTTCAATTGTAATTTTAAATGTGATATATGTTAATTTTACATTATTAATTTTCATACTCGTCAAAAGGCTTAATGCTAATTTCTGTAATGGTATGTAAATACCGCTGTATCAGTCTCAAAAGCAACAGGCTGTACATATATTTGTCTTTTAAACGATCCATATACATAAAAGAAATTTAACTAATTAAAAGCATATGAGGCAACAATACTCAGTAGCTGGCTGGAACAAACCATTTAGCCAGTGGGAAACATGGTTTGATTAGTACAATCAACTTAAATTATGTTTAATGCAGTGGCAGCTTCAGTTGCGTTTAAATATCTTACAGGAGTCTAACAAATCTGTAGGTTCCTTTTTTCCCCCCAATGTAGGCAGCATCTTAGGGTTTAGTGTGTAGGTGGCTTCAAAAATATCTCCAGCAAATAAAACCAGAAGCAGTGATTAATAATCAATTCTCTCTCTTAATTACTCACTGTTACTGCAACATATTTAAAACTTAATTGACAGATTTTCATAATTCTGCAGTGCTTCTCCGTTGCCATGGCACCACTGAAGCAATACAAAAGAAATATTCATTTCCACCTACAGTTACTTTAACTCCTTTCGGTACAGAGTTGCTTGCATAATGTCCACTCTCTCTCACCACTAGGGAGTGTTTTTCCTTTATATAATAAAGTATTGGGTTGGATACATTTCAGTGAGATATCCTACCTTGTAGAAGTTAAACACCAGATCCAATTCACACACATTGTGGAAATACTCGTTCAGAACCTGAAATCAAAAATTTCAAAATAAATACCAGAAAGCTTCCTGTGCTTCGTGTGTGTACATGCAGTTGCAGATACCTGTAACCATCTCAATCATCCCCACATCTGAACATTCA
The DNA here is from genome assembly GCF_023856365.1 of Brienomyrus brachyistius. NCBI lineage: Eukaryota > Metazoa > Chordata > Actinopteri > Osteoglossiformes > Mormyridae > Brienomyrus > Brienomyrus brachyistius. The sequence goes on along the minus strand of NC_064549.1, from coordinate 9,967,648 downwards.
TATGTTCATGGGAGATTCCGTTAAACGCAGCTAGAACTGAGCTGGAGAGCATGCGGCACGTGTGCCTTTATCTGCGACGTGGCTAACAATCCCTTGACCTTTACCTAACCTTCAGTAAACAGCATTAAATACTCCCTCAAAGATATTACAGAGCGAAATTGTCTGCCCTGTGTTGTAGAAGCCTCCTACACTGGAAAATAAACTGGTTTTGGGTTAGCAGAATCGTTACTCGCAAGAATCATCGGAATACGGCGTGCGTGTGTGTGTGTGGAGAGGGGGTAATGAGATTCCAGGTTCCAGAGCTCTTGAACTCATGCGCCCTTGTAGTTTAGCCTCCTGCAGTTTCCCCTTCGCTCTGCATTCCTCCTGCTGTCCTCTCACACAGCGGGAGCTTAACGCGAATGCGGCAGCACCCTACTGACACTCCGTGTTCCTTTTAACTGGTCACATCAGTCAAATGTCAGCTGAGGTTTGACGTCAAAAACATCAGTGTTCATGCTTCGGGACACTTTTGGGCCAAATTTGCCGAATTGCATGTTGCTATAAAGCTTGTCCTTGGTGCTTCAGGAATGAACTGCATTCATGTGCACCGATAATGGTAGCAGGAGGACTGATTCAAGTGGCTGGTGGCCCTTTAAACCTCTCAACTCATCTCTAAAAACAAAAGGCAAAATTTGAATTTGGGACAATGAATTTTGAACTATGGCAAACATCGCAACTGAAACAATATTATGGATACAAAAACAGAAGGATGCTGAGGAAAAGTGTGCTTGTTTGTGAGCGTGTCTGTTACCTCTACAAAGTTATGAATGCCTTCCAGATACGCCAAGTTGTTGTCGGTCACATCCACGCAAATACAGAAGTATAAGCCGGCATAGCGCCTGTAGATGATCTTGAAGTTTCTGAACTGTGGAATGTGAGAGAGAGAGAGAAAATAAGGACATGTGCACAAGTGACAGAAAAAAACCCAACACTTTTGCATGGCTAAGCAACTGGGATTTCAATGAATTATTGCATTCCGGACAGTCTTCATCAAGCATCACATGAGGTCATCGCAGATGGAAGAAGGCATTGCGGTTGACGGTGCTACTAGTGAGGCTGTCTGTCTAGTTTCTGTATGTCAGCAGTCTTCATGCTCAAAAGCCAAATTGCAATATTCTCCTTAGGATAGCAGCACTAGACTATAGATACGGATAATACTTTAAGGAATTTGTTTATACCATATTCACCGCTTCAAGGATCATGACCGTAGCATGGTAGAGAGCTTTGCATGTCTTAGCAATCCACAAAGATCAAACAAAGACCCTCCTGAAATTAAGCAGAGTACCCTGCATGGAATAAGCTTACCAGGACCCACTGCTGCTCTGAAGCTCCCTCCCCATGGGGAAAGACTTGGTGGGTATGGGGTGACTCAAGTTCCAGGCTGAGGGCTGTGCATCTGGTGTCTTTACTAGTGGACAAGAGGGTCACCTATCAAGACTGCAAGTTATGGTGGGGCACTCAGTTTGTGCACATGTACCCAAGTGCAGTTTCAGTATGGAGTCTTCTTAAAGTCGGTGAGGTGCTTGTAAAGGGCAGAATTATCAACCGATCAGCACTCAGCAGTGATCCGGATTCAGGACCTGGGGAGGGCAGATGGACCAGGACGACCTAAATGGGCAATCGGGGTTTGCAGGAGATGTCTGACCGAAGTCACCGTGCAGGATGAATTTAGCACACAACTCTAGCAAAACTTCTCCCATGTGCTGAGTGTGGAAGGAGACACTGAATAGACTAAGTTCGAGGCCAAAAATTTCAGAAGCCTCAAAGAGCCAGGCAGATGGTATCCGTTGTGGTGGTAAAACCCACCAGTGGACACTCGGGGCATAAGATATTGGGTGCACCAAAGTATCCGGACATCAGCTTTTTGATACTGTACAGATGTTTCCTTACACCCACTTTAAATCATGTTATGGCTGCGGAGCAGTCCCTTTCTTCGCCGCAAATTCAATGCTAACCACTTCCATAAAATACCAAAGCAGAAGCATGTGGTGTGCTCCATTAAATTAATTTATCAGCATCAGGATACACTGATTTTATACAGATTACTAACTTTTGGGCATCACGATACAGCTCATTATTAATTTAGGCATACTACTAATCTGCTTGTCAAATTGGGAGTGTAAACACATGTACAGCACAGTTACCTATAGCCCTGGAAACCAATGGTGAAGGAAGCAGTCAAGCTGAAGGAGACAGCTGTCAGGGCAATACATCTATGGGGCATCTCCCGAGACAGCTGAACGGTCCTGAGAAGCCAGAAAGGGTACAGAGAATGCGGCTGTGTAGGCCAAAGCTCATACATGAGGTGCTTGAAGAGGCCATGGAGAGCGACTGTCAGGTGACCACAAAGATGTTGTGGCAAAGCCGTAGGAGAAACAGGCAGGACCCTTTTCAGGCTGTGTGGGGTAGTGCTGACTAACTGGGGATATTGTGAATTAGTGGAAAAGACGCTTTGAGAAACTTCAACTGGATGGATATACATTCTCACCAAAAGGCAGCTGGACAATGCTTGGGTGGTTGGGGACCTCCATGGCGGAAAGGCTGCAGGAGTAGATAAAAACCCATCCAAATATGTTGAGAGCACCAGATGTTTAGGTGACGTGACTGACGCACCTCTTCAATTTTGCATTGAAAGCAGGTAAAGAATCTCTGGCCTGGCAAACCAGGGTGGTGATCCTCAGTTTTAAAAAGAGGGACCGGGTGAGTTCCACATGCCCGGGTATGTGCTATGGGAATCTTTGCAGGAACATGTGATATTGGGACTGTTACTGCCCGTATTTGGCCCCTGTATGAATGTAGCAGGAGTTGTGTCTGCATACTCGGCACAGAAGAGAAGTCATTTAAAAAAGGGTACTGGCCTCCAGCAAGGGTACAACTCATCTCCATTGCAGTCAGCGATTTTCATGAACAGGATATCAGGCGTACCTGTGCCTGAAAAGGCATCTGGTACAGAGAGTTAGAAATAACATGCCTTCTTCTTGTAGTTTATGGCATTCTTTTGGACAAGAGTAGGTGGCTGCTTTCATGTGAACAGGAAGAGTATCCCCTTAGTGAAGAAATTTAATTATCCCAAGATCTTGTTGACAACAGATGGTAAGAGGGAATATGAGATCGAGAAGCAAACCAGTTTGGTGACTGCATCATAAACCCATTCTTTTGATTTGTGTTTAATGACTGAACAAACAAGGACCCAAGTACTACTTTCTCCACAGGGTTGCAGGAGTCAGGAGATACGGAAGAACCTCGAAAAAGAGCCACAGCTCCTTTGGTCCAAGAGAAGCCAACCGTGGCGATTCAGACTGACAAGGATGGCACTAGTTTGGCTGACAGGTAAGCTGTTCTGGGTGCATCCCACTGTTCTGGGTAGAGACCCAGGACATGCTGAACAAATGATATATCCTACCTGGCTTAGGAATGTCTGAGGAGCCCCTAGTACCAGCTGGATCCTGAGACCGTGTGAGCGAGGTCTGGTCTTACCTGCTTGGTATGCTGCCACCATGACTCTCACTGAGAAAAGCAGTGCGAGAAAGATTAAAAGAACACCTTATCTCACATTTATATAGCTGGATATGTGCTTGAGGAACTTAGAGTCTCAGAATGCAAGGGTAAAAGAGCAATAACCCTTTGTGAGATTCTGTAAAACATTCGGTACAACAAAAATAAAGGGTCACACTGTCATTAGATAGCACCACCAGTCATTCTGCATTCCGAAACTTATGTTCTTACCAGTCATGTTTTTTTTTGGTTTTAAAAACAATCTTTGTAGTACAGCGAAAATGTTGAGCATTCATCGATATCTGATGAATGCTGAAAAGTGACCAAAAATGTGCCCTGAAAGATAATTGGCTGGAGTGACAGAAATATCACCATTTTATTCTAAAGAATCACACTGGGGACAATTAGCCAGCTAAGAATCCCTTAGAAATGTTTGGCCCGCCATTGCCACAGACTATTGTATTTATGCAACCCTGAAATAGATTATTTATATTGTAATCTGGCTTGTATTAGTAGAAATCTGAATATGGATTAGAGTTTCTTGCTGCCACGGCACATTTTCCAAGGAATTCTTTTTCCCACATTCCTATAGAGTGCTTGGGTAAACCGACCAGTGAAAAATGTTTTGCCTGGAAGTAAAGTACTTTCTACTGAATGAGGACCTGAGTGAAGCCATTCCAAAGGTCACAGTTCAATATCTTGGAATTATTTCACTTACACAGTGAACCATTTGTGATTTAAAACTGGCAATGTGTAAACAATGGGCATGTCTAACTTTCCATTTCAACACAGGTGCACCCCATGGCCACATCCTCACACAAAACAGCTACGCAGGGACAGTACCTCCACGAAATTGGTGTGCTTGGCATCGCGGACCGTGACCACAGCGTGCACCTCCTCGATTAGCTTCTGCTTCTCGTCATCGTCGAACTGCATGTACCACTTGGCCAGCCGGGTCTTGCCTGCACGGTTCTGGATCAGTATGAAGCGGATCTACAGAAAGGGGTGGGGAGAGGGAGGGCGAAAGAGATGGAGAGGTCAGTATATTGTACACTAATGCAGCTGGCAGTAAAGAAAACAGCCATCTGTTCTCTCAAGCAGGTCATGAATCAAAAGCAGATGGAGAGCTAACAAGGTGGCTTTGTTTGAAAATTAAATCTAACTGCTAAATTGTTTAATTTCCGACATCAGAGGTGGCTTCAACTTGGGGGGAGAATTCCCGCCCCCCAAAAAGAAAAACACAGCATTGTAATCAGTTTTTTAATCACTTAATGACCAGTTAATAAACTCCTGGACAACCCCCAAACAAGGGCACCTCCTTCCTAATGACTTCAATCAATCATAAGAATTAGATTACAATATGTCATGCATCTCAAGGAATGAGTTTCTCCTTGGTTATTTAACAAGTGATAATCAAGAATGGCAGTTAAGACCCAGTGCAGAAACACCTACACTGAAATTTACGATTGCCTTTACGTCAAAATATCCTTATTGTCATCTTCAGCTGTATGATCCATGGGTCATATGCTGAGATTAAATTAGTCTCATTGGTCACAGTGAAAGAAATAAAAAAAAATAAAAAAACTGACAAATGGAAAAGGATAAATGGAATATAAACGACATTTTAAACATGGTCTGCCGAGGCATGGATGAAGATGTTGACAGATAAATACAATGAGAAAGTTTAAAACATTTTACATAAAAAAGGTGTGGAAATGGGCATGAGATATATTGGCCAGAATATGCAATAACAGATTGTGGTTATAAGTACTGAATGTGCAGAGTTTGAATTTGTGTTACGGTTATGATTTCAGTACAGACAGTCATTTCAGGAGATCCAGTCTTAGACTGGTAGAAGTCAGACTGTTCTGCAGTAGAACTGCATGTGGATAAAGCTGTTTTTAAGCCTCACTGTCCTGGCTTTGAGGCTTGAGAATCTTCTACTAGACGGCAGTGTGGCAAAGAGGGTGTGGGAGAGACCCCTGATCATTCTGGGGGCCCTCGACTCACAAGCTACATAAGACTAACAAAAAAGAGAGTGCTTTCTTAAACTACACCAATAGCTGTAACACATAAATAAGAAATCATTTCAGATTAACACATTTACCTAGTTGAGGTTCGGGGAAAATACCATAAAATGTCAAACTATTTTAAAAATTGACATTAGTTCACAAAATGCATAATAACTGCCTATGCTCAGAAGCTGAAGCACTGTTTTCAAACTGACGGACAGGTAAATCGTTTACCACACAGAAGCCTTGCCATGCAGATAATGTTTGGTGAAAAAAAAAACTGGATATGTGTAGCTGTTTAATTATTTTTGGTATCGTCTCAAATCCCAAAGGTTTCCTGGAAGCCATGGGACAGTTATTATGAAGGAGAGGGAATGTAGTTAAACATCCATTAGGCCTACTTTGAGAAAAAGTGCAATGGCCGACTATTTCCCGAAAAGTCAGTTGATGTTTACATTTTAGAAGCGCCGGATGTATGGGGAAATCTGTCAAAAGGATAAAAGTTGCCTCACAACATGCAATTCCGAATTCCTCATATAATTCTAGTTAAAACTCCATTGCACGACCACCCACATTTAGAAAAAAAGGCGATAATAATTAACCATATGCCCGCTCCTTGATAAGTAAATGTTTCTGCAGATAACGAAGTTAAGCGACAAAGCACAGACAGGGAATAGCCTATAACCCAGGGGAGTGTTGCCACATCTTTAGTCTTAACTAAAATGTTGTATTCTAGAAAATGAGATTATTTCGATTTCGCTAAATTACAAAACATCAATGCATTTTAAGCGAAGTGACAGAAAACGAACCGCACCCAGAGTCGCAATTTCTCAGTGTCATTTTACTAACCTTGTCTAGTCAATAACGATTTATACTTTCAGTGCAAATTATTCACTGGCTAGTTAAGAATGTCTGCACCTTATACAACGTAAAATTAACTAGCTACATTTCATTAATGTCACGCGCTGCGCGTCGGCCTTCCCTTCATTCATTTAGCTACATAGCTAGCCAGCTTTAGCCTGCTCGGAAATTGCAAAAAAAGAGACTCACCATTGTACTTCTCGGGTGACAGTTAGTTCAAGAAGTGCAAAACAACGATATGCCGTAACCTATATTTCAAATTAGCATAAAATTCAGTATTTATGGATTCGCTATGAGAAGACCTGTCTTGCTTATCTCCGCCGTCTCCTCTTCACCGGATGTCCTGAAACGACTTTCGGGCAGCATTCTGGGTAATGTAGTTTAGTTTAGGGCACGTATTGTCAAATTCCGAAGGGATATCCTTTTATAATGCACTGCAATTACAAGGATACACGGTCTACTAGTTTGCTGCCTATGCGCAGTATTGAGTAATTAAGTCGATCTGCTCGATCAGTTATTCTGATATGAAAAAGTCTCGTGAATTTAAAATCTTGGATGTTTCCCCGATGCAGAAAGTTAATTTTGTCACCGATTACACTTAAATGTATTTATTAAACTCGAAATAAAACCGACTTACAGTATTATTTTACTTAGAATACGTTTTCGCTTGCTGAACTATCAGTGTCAAATCCGTGTCCTGTTGTCTTCGCCCGAAAAAAAAGTTAACTAGACGTGACGTCTAATAGAAAACGTGGTCTTTTAAATTATTTTTTTACGCGCTTAAAAGAAAAGTTAAGAATATTATCCGTGTGGCATAGCGTTGCAATTTTAAGGCCCACTAATGTAGTGTTTCAGTACAATCAAAACAAAGTGGTTTTATTAATATTTAGTAAGTTTATTATTTTTTCCTGTTAACGTCAATGTAAGACTTAATTAGATCCAACTTGCATACATGCAAGCTGCAGAGATTTAAAGCGAATTAAATAATTGTAGTGTATATGAGAAAAGGTTAAACGGTGTGCTACCATACATACATAAACACATGTAATTAAAGTCAGCTTTTCATTACATCACCAACTGTTTCCATAACAGAGAAAATAAAGTTTCAGTCGGTCTGTTGGATTGTTTAGCAGGAAACACCCACAACTGAACATTATCCAGACAGCCTGGATAGCTCTTCTGTGCTTTTGGGGGGGGGGGGTGGTGGAGGTCTCACTGATTGTCAGGGATTGCAAAACTGTGAGTGAGAAGAATGTGCAGCCCCCTTGGGAAATTTCTGCTGGAGTACTGTGGGGGGAGAGAGAGGGTCAGCTGAACTGTGAGGACAGCCCTCTGGAAATGTGGACAATCTGCAGCATTATTTACTTCGGTAAGGCAGTTTGGCTGAAAATTGACCAACCAGTAGCAAACAACCAGGGGTAAAGTAACCTTTATGGAGTGAACCTGGGGAACGTAATGAAAGTGGACATGGGGTGGAATTTAATATAACTCAACATTTCCCCCGATCAGATCTTTTCGGTTCATAGATCCATGTGTCTTTTAATTGCAAAGCCCTGAAATGAGAAAATGTAAAAGAAAGGCAATCTGTAAAGTTTAATCTTTGACCCTTTATACAGACCAAATATTTACCCTGTTGCAAAACGCTGGACATATTATAGTAATCAGAGACTGTAAGCTTTTTTCATCACAGCAACCATTGAGGGTTTAAAATTTTGAGTCAAATTGTCTTATCTTAGTGGTGATTGATTTACAGAGTGTATTTTTCTAAAATGGAAAAACAGTGTATTGATAAGATGTGATTCTTTTGTTTGTTTGGTCACCATGACCAGATAACTCATTATAAAAAATGGGTAGAAATATGGATGAATGAACACATGGATGGACTTATTTGTTTTTCAGAAAAGATACATATAATTACAACACATTTTTAAAAGTCATTACCCACAACGTGTGTGAGTGAGAGCAATAAGTAGTCTAAAGTCAGGCCTGACAAATTTCCTATTAATATATTGGCTTTGTTAGACAACAATTATGTCAACATATAATAAGCATATACTGAACATCAATGTTCTAACTGGGGTTTAAGACGTGTAATCAAATGTCTGTGTTGTCCAAATTTGTGTTTAATATATAAGGATTATACGATGGTCATTCAGTATATCGGTTGTTTTTCGTTGTCTTTAAATGCGCAGCTATATACTGCATTAATAATGTCTTAACACTGAATATATATATATATATTTTAATATATGTTCCACGGAAAAGAGAAAATGTAATTGTTCAAATAAAATTTATTGGGATAAAGCGGAGAAAAACAACATTGACATTATTGATTTTCTCAGAAACTGTGACGTATAGTTTGCCAACCTTGTCTATACATAGTTTCTGACGTCGATAAGCGAACGTTCCAAAGGGTATCTGCTTGTCTTCTACATAAATTCTTTGTGCACTGATGTGAGAGACAGTGATAAGTGATTCAGCGTTGCGTGTGATACACCGTAATAAATGGACGTCAAGCATTGCATCTCTCAATAAATATGTTCACCGCCGTGGTTATGGTGGTGCGAAACGTGGACAGGGCATCTAAGTAATGCCGACTTGAGAAAGAGAAGCCTTGGCAGCCCATGGAAGTGTAGCGAACGCGACGCGGCCGAAAGAGCACATTGAGAATGGAAGTTTTAAGGCATACGACAGACAGACGCGAAATGCAAATATAAACATAAAATGGGTATCATAGTTAAGCGTGGTACATGTGCCATTATTCTAAGGGTGTTTACTTATGCAAGCCACGCAAATAGTTCATTATTTCCTTTAGTGACCACACAAATAGCCATTACAAACAACTGGCAATTAACGATCCTCAGAAAAGTTATCAATAAAAATAATCACTAGAAATAGAGTCAATGCCAGTCGCTGCAGACATTTCGAGTCCTTTTCGTTCTCTTAGCGAATACGTATATTGTTTCGTGAATGTGTGTTGCAATTGTGTCCATGCGCCACTGGGCGAGTCCTACCCGCCTTTCTATCTCCCTTTTCTCTCGGAACAGAAGGAGGGGAAATCTGGATTCGGAAGAAGGGCCGCCATTATTGGGAAGCTGAAAAAACACACACTTACACATACACACATACATACGCAGTCTTATGTCAAACGCGCGTATCTGAAAACAAAATATTGTGAGGTTGCATCATTCAGCGACGAAATAGTGCGCCGCGAACTGCAGCAAATGCCGTGAATATACATGAGCAACTCAGCATATTATGGGTATAACAAAGGGAATAATAATTGGCCAAAAAACAACGTGGTGAGTCCCGAGGAAGACACAGTGAAACAAGCTTGTGTTTTTTAACGCCCTTTTTTCTTACAAGAAGACAGATTTCCTCTGAGCGAGGCATCGAGATTCTGAAGATTTTTTTTCTTGGGCTGCTTTGCTTTGTCAGAAGAAGAAAAAAAAGATCGAAAAACAGAATATGGTACTAAAAACTTCGTACTTATAATAATGGAGACTTGAAGAAAAAGAATCTGTCAACCGACCGAAAAAGGGAAATATAGAAATCTCTGCGCCTGTTGGAGGTGTATTTTTTTTTTTCTTGTTCTCTTTATTAATTTATTTTTCGAGCCGGTTGGGGCTGCTGCCTGCGCGAACCCGAGAGAAACGAGAAGGGCAGAGAGGCGAGGAATGCTGTGGTATGTATCAGTCTTTCTGCTTTCATTTTAATCAACGAAAAGGAGCTAAACGGGGCTTTTGTCAAAGGACGCAGCTGGAGCAAAGGCAGGGTTTGCGATTTCGTGGAGATTAATGTAAACTGTCGAAATTAAGTGATATGATCGCGATGAACGAGGCAATAAAAAGTGGATCTCGCAGAAGGGGAAATGTGCGGCGAATTGGAGTCTGCAATTCCATTCTGTGGACGAAAGGCCTGGTGATGCGATGGCTGTTATTTCTCTCCCTCCCTCTTGCGTCCAGCAAATATCCCCTGGTTAGTTTTCTTGTTTTGATGTGCGATAGATTATATCCGTTTAGTTTTTGTCACATTCAGATGATCAAACGTTTCTCCGCGCGTATTTCTTTATAGGCTCGGCACTTTGATGTAATTCTCAGCGAAGCGAGGACCTAACATTTTATTTGTTGTCCTTCCCCTTATTTATTTGGATATATCGGAATCGAAAATAGCACCTTTAATTGCGCCGAATCGGTATCTTGATTGGACGCTATATGACCCAACCCGAGGTTTTATCAGTGAATTATTCTTGGTATTTCATTCTCCGAGTTAAAAAGAATTTAAAATGTAATCGGAGTATTGATGCTTATTGGACATTGTTTAATCCTGACGGTAGCAGCTGGCGTTTTATTCTGTTAGAGTACTGGGAAGTCAGGCTAGGCCCCGCTGTTGGATGGTATTTTGTACATACGATTATGTTTATATTAATTCGTGAGTTTACATGTATATTCGCAAATCTCCGGTGCACTTCAGTCTTCAAGTAGCTGTCTAGTGTGTGTTTGTGTGTTTAAGTTACTTGTCACGGCTATAATAGCAATTCCATGTAGACTTGGATTGGAGTCGAAAAGAAACGAATAGACAATAACCGTAGAAAATGAAGCCTCTGTATATTGGGGATGCCGAGGACAGCCCCGGGTTCAATCACATAGACACCCCTAGTACTCTCGCCTCTATGAAGAAAAGGGCAGATAGGGGGGGGGTTCGTTCTCCCGTCTCTTGCTACTTTGCTCTGGTGCATATCCTACCGGCCACATTTTTGTAAGCCAGGGTGTGGGGCATGTCTCAAATCAGTCTGGCTTTTTAATAGGAGACCCATAATTCAAACGTGACACCTTGACAGAAACACTTTAAAATGCGTTTTTAAAACGCCAAATTCCGCGTTTTCTGGATTTTGTGTTTTTCTGTAAAGTTACTATGAATTGGTGCGGGGGTGGGGGGCGGGTGTAATGAAGTGTTGAAAGCACCTGCAGTTGTATAAAGTTTGCTGGGTGCCCGTCCGGTAGGTGTCAATAGCTCTGCATGCGTGTCACATAAATAACGCAGTTTGTTTAATTTTCCTCCGTCCCCCCTTTTGACCCGTTACTTGGCAGGCCTGGCTGTGCTCTGGTGTGTTAATAATTGTCACGGTCTGCTTTTTCTCCTGTTTTTGATTGGTGATGGTAAACACATTCCTGTAGATTTTAGGTCCCTTTTCAGCCCGAGCCTGGCTCCCTGGCCCCCTTGCTGCACGGCTTCCGTTTACTTTTCTTTGGTTCCGCTTGTCTCCTTCGCCCCGGTGTTCTTGTAACACGCAGATTCGCTTCAGAAATTAATAATGGTAGCCGAGTTTCAAGGGATTTTTTATTAAGATCTGTGGCTGGAATCATTTGTTACAGGTTATGATAGAATCGGACGCGATTAACACCTCATTGACGCTGTGAAAATAAACTTTAAAGGAGATATTAAACAAGGAATGCGGCTGGTGCCGTTACTGGATGTTCACATCCTTGTTATTGGCACTTATCGTAGCGTGCCATCTGGCTTTACTGTTTAATGCGCACTAAACATTCTACCAAAATATAGTTTCCTGACAGGCAACACGCTGTGGTAATATTGACTGAAGTATTTTTCTTTTTTTAAGATGCCAATTTTCAGGAAACCAGAGTTAAAAATACTAGCACCGTTTTCCTATCTCTGTCATGAATAAACGTTAAATTGCTGAAGTTGCGGGGAAAATCCAGCCAGTCATAGATTATTATGCAAATATCACTTTAGAAACAGGAGGAACTATGTTTTTCCCCAGATACAGAATTCTTTACAGTTTTTATCATATGCAGAAGTTTTTTTTCCTAGTGTTTAAGGAACAGTAGCAATTCTGTCACGTTTTAGTGGAAGCTTGCTTGCAGTTTCTGTGAATAATCTTAAAGAATTTATCTTAAGTCTGAACTGGGTGTATGTATATATGTGTGTGTGTGTGTATATGTATATAATATGTATATTTGCTGTAGCAGATGGTTGATCAAGATTTGGTGTATTTATCTTATTTTTCCATTAAAAAGAAAAGCAACACTTCGTAGTTTTGTGTCAGGCTGCTAGCATCTCTGCTCACATCAAGCCAGACGTTGGCAAGGCAGCGTCTGCGCTTGTCAGATGCCCCCCTTTTGCTTTATTTACACGCTGCAACACACTCCACGACAAGCAAGCGGGTTCAGGGCCAAAAGCGGAAGAATGGTATGTGTTTTGCTCTTCTCCACCGCCGATGGTAGGCAAGCCGTCCTGCCAGACTTAAACTACTATTTGGGCTGTGGTGCTTAGGCTTCTATGTCGCTCAAGGAGATTTTTCTAGCATAAATATGGCCCTGAGCATACCTCTAACCAGATCTTCATCTCCACAAACCATAAACTTAGAACACAATCCTGAGGGTAGTGTTCTGGGAGAGAAACTGTGGTCTCTTGCATGGAGGTGAGTCGGAACCCATGACCACCCCTGTAGCGTGTCGATCCTGTTCTGGTCCTCTCCCAGTCCTCCTCCTAAGCAGAAATGAAGCATAGCCCAGTCTGAGAGGTGGTTGTTCTGCCCCGGGTTTGAGACCAGAACACACCTCTAGTTCATCATCTTCAGGACCAGTCCCTCAGCATCCACATTTCACCCCCCTCCCACGTTTTTCTGTGCTGGTATAACCCGGAGCGTACCCATGCGTACCCATGCCGCATTTTTACCTGCAGTAATGGACCATCCGACCTGCTCCTCCTCCCCTTTTCTGACAGTTTATGTTCTCATCTTGGAACGATTCTTCGAGCTTTCTGGTCATCTGATTTAACCTGAAGCGTAATGCGCCTGCCTCATTCACCACCCCCTCCCCTTCCAGCCCAGTGTGTGAGAAGGATCTTTGCTGGTTCAAGGTGCCTTTCTCATGGCTCATTTGACTGTTATAAGACCCTGTCCCCTTTTATCAGAGTCAAAGGTGGATCGACGTTGTCATGGCTATTTTCTGAAGTGAGTTAATGATACCTGTGAGGGCAGATTCAAGATTGATCGGTGACATTTGATAGCCAGCGTCCCTGCTGTCAGTTTATGACATATAAAGTCTGCACCGTTGAGGGACAGGACTTCTTACTATTGCACACCAGCAGAGCCCACGTATCCAGTGTGCCAGGGTGGCTTGATGTTATCTAGGGATGCAGTGCTTTTCAGTCTTGGAGAACCTGATCTTGTTGCTGCTTCAGACTGCCTACCTTCTCATTTGTTCCCCAAATTCTCTTGCATTTGGTAATTAGCTTTATATTTTGAGAAGTCTAACCTTTCTGTTGGGTTCCTGAGTACTATAATCTGCAGCTCTCAAGTTGGGGGAGGGGGAATTGTATTTGCCTTGGCTGGAAAGTTCAGGTCAACCCTCCAGGACGTTGATACTATGGTTGGGTGAATGGTCTTGTGTGCTGTGATCGGAAAAGTTGAGGGAGCTGGTATCTGTCACCTACTTACACTTAAGTGTAACACTTAAAGTGGTGGAGAAATTACTCCCCGATATGACATGAGTGTGTCGCCCCTCTCTCCTGTTCGCTATTTGGCATGCGTGCACCTGACCTCTCAATGCAAGATGCCAGTAAACAAGATGTGGGTCTTTGATTACTACCACAGCAGAAATTTGATCTCAAGCCTCATCGAGGCTGAAATATGCCACGGTGGTATGTGATTTAGCACGCTGTTTCATTATAAAATCAGCAGTGAAGGAATTGTTATGATCTGCTGGAACAGCAAGATTGAGAGCAACTTCATTTTCAAGGGTTGTAACTGTAATATGTTGTAGTGTTGAGTTTGTTGGCATGGATTAGTTAGTCTAATAGAGTTCGGTACTGTTTTTATTTTCCCGCTGAGGAAAATTAGTTTATATGCAGCCAGTTATAGCAGCTTTAGAATGTGGAGCTGAGATTATGGTGTTGAGCTCTGAATGGTAGCCTTGTGTTAAACAGGATTCGGGTGGGGGGCTGTAGGGAGAAGTATTTTCTTATATTTTAAATCCCGTTTTGAAAGTGCACTGGAACTGCATTGGCGCTACTGACTGTCTCCTAGGCCCGACTCTTGGTGCCAGTTAGAGGCTTGTTGTGGAGAGAGATGGCGGAACAGGGGCTGGAACAAACAATGGCTGCCCCCCATCCCCTGGCAGAGGGTGCGAGAGCCTGTACTTGCTGAAACTCGACACCCTGCCTGAGAATCCCAAGTCCTTGTTCCGCATTTTGAAATGGCCTAGGGGGTAAATCGATAAGAAAGTGGTTACTGTCGGCGTCAGAGGTTGTAACTGGACCCCCTTCACCCCCCCCCCCCCCCCACACACACACACACACACACACACCCTCCCCCTCATTGACCTTACATTCTGTTAGCTAAAAATTCTGTGCCTCAGTTTGTGCTGGGGGGGGGGGTTGACGCTATTTTCTGTGAATGACTTCAGACTTCTTACACGTTTTAAAATCATCTCACCGCTTTGCTATAATCGTTGGACTTGTGCTTTCATGCCCCATCAATACTGGGTTCCGTCTCCCCTTTGGAGCTGGCGGAGGCTGCGGAACGCTGGCCGCGGTTTTCCAGAAAGCCCGTCGTTTTGTATGCAACGGCGCGCTCTCGGCTTGCTGCGGCGGCATTGTGAACGTGCGAGGCAGTGACAGGTGACTGTGTGTGTGTGTTTAAAATGGCCTACTGTGGAACCGGCTGTTACCCACTGGAAAAACTGCCTTGGGGTAGTTTGGGGATTGAGGGCGCGTGGAGGGGGTGGGTTTGTTTCACAACTGCCCTGTCCAGCAGCTTAATGATGTAATGGGTTACAATCGGCGACTTCTGCCAATTATCGATTGTGTCGCAGCGACTGACCTCCGCACTTGGGCGTCTGTGTGACTCAGCACTTTTTCCTTGAGAAGCTGAATGGCGAAAGGGCTGCCATCTTGATTGCTGTGTTGTCCTTGTCAGCCCCCTACCCCAACAGACATGTGGAGACGGCATTATTGGGCTAGCAGGTTCACAGGTTAGGTGCCCTTAGATGGCGGGCCGTTGGATCTTATAATGGTCTGCACTGTATCCGAGCTGATGTACACTTAGCCAACAGCTGGGTAAACCAGTGGGAACTGGAGCTGTTGCAGACCTAGTAGCTGCCAGTAATTGGTCATGTTTGATGATTTATCATTCTTTTCACACATCCTTGCTAACTTGTACTGAGGATTTTGTTTTATAGCACCTTGATTGACCTTAAACACTGGGGAGACTACTATTGCACTGTAGGTGGGTCTTCCTGTCCGCTTTTGATTGGATGAGCATTGCACCGGTCCCATCTGTGTCTCTGTAGCTGTTACAGGATATACCTGTGCCTCAGTTTTGTATTGGCTGACAGCTAAAATAACTGCAAGATAAACAGCGGTGACGGAGGGGGGGCATAACCTAAAATACACTTGGTGCCAGGCATATCCTCCTCTTCCTATTTAGCGTTAAGCCACTTAAGATACCGAAACAGTTCTGCTATGCTGGAATGTGGCTGTTTCGGGTGCCAGGTGCAGGCATCCTTCTGATTCCCGGGCCGGTTTCTGAAGCCTGCAGCCGCCTGACGTCACTCAGAGGGCCTGAAGGAGTATCGCTGCATCTCCTTCCGGCCTTCACTGCCACTCGCTCTTTATTATCATAATTGTTTTTTCTTCCCCCTCTCAGGGATGACCGGATTTAAATGGAAGGCAGAAGTGGGATAAGGCGTGAAATCTCTGCTAGTAGATTTTAACAAAAAAGAGGCAGGACGGGATACAGATGGCGTTGGTGCTATTCCTCGCTCTTCGATGCCCATCCGTCCATTTTTTCCAATCCGCTTGTGATAGTAAGAGTTGTGGTTATGATATAATGTTACATTTTAGTGTCTCCGTCATGCAATACTGTTGGGTTTTGGTCTTGTAGCAGGAATTGGAAGCGCAAGTGGCTGAGATGTTAGAGCTGCTCTCCACCCGCACTGTCTACTCTGCTGTCAATGACTTCCACATCTCCAAAGCTGAAACTAGCTAATAACGAAGATTAGGAATACGAGTTCCTCCCCTTGCAGACCGCGAATTTCTCGACCTGTACTGCTCCTTTTCGGAATTTCAGGATCACACCCATGTCTAGTATTTTTGGTATCCTTTTATGAAGTAACTGAGTTGCCTTCGCCAGAAAGCAACCTGAATAAACGGGATGAAACTCTGGAGGTGATGTGGCCTCCTTGGTATGTCATTGGTTTCATCAAATGCCGCTGCGGCGCAGAGGAGCCTCGTCTAATCTGCCATGGTTGGCCTTAACACTCTGGTTCCGTTTCCTGAAGATAGCGTTGGAGAACCCTCAACGAACTCAACCAGAGTCTTCACTAGTAAGTGGAATTTCTGGGTGCTGATTTGCGTGGAAAACGTACGCACTGTCAGTCCCCTTTGAGCCCCGGTAGTGGGGAGGTTTTCATGACCAAGCATTGTGTAGTCTACAGCAGCGTTTCTCAGACCAGTCCTCGGGGATCCTCAGATCATCCATGCTTTTAGCTCCAGGAGCTAAGACGGAGTAAAAAAAAATGCGGACTGTCTGGCAGGGAGTTGGGAGAGGGCAAAAGCGTGGACCGGCTGGTCCCAAGGACCGGGTTGAGAAACACTGGTGTACAGGAGCTGGATGCTCACATCGATTGTAAATTGCCGGCCTGCCATTTCGCTGATTGTGTCATTGCTGAGGGCCCCGTGATGCACTACCCCCCTGACAGACGGATGGCGTTCGTAAATGACAGTGGTCTAGTGCCACTGAGTTGACACAGTCTTCCTTTCTCTTCCGACTCCTGACCCTCATATTAGGTCTATTCTCTTCGCCCTTGATTGCTTTCAGCTGCAAAAGAATGAAACCTTAGGGCTTAGTAATTTTTTTTTGATAGACACGGTTGGGGGTGTTGAAACAAACTGAGCTAAACCACCCATTTCCTTTTGTCTTGGAACGGTGAAAGATGTGATTGTGTTGTCATAATAGACAACTTTTTTTTTTTTTTAATACCCTCATTTAGCCTGGGAATTTTTACATAACTTGCCACTGCTGTACGGAAACTTGCTGTCAGGATTTTATGCCGTTACTTGGCACAACGTTCCGCACAATGTTTGGCAGTATTTTACTGTTTAGCATAAAAGGAAGCAGGTAGAGGTGACTGCTTTCAATAAATACCAGCGTCATTAGACATTATGATTGAGGACATCGTTTCAGTGGCCAGTCTGCGTCTCATCCTCACACGTCGCTCCTGCAAAAGCAGAACTTGATGAATTTGGTATTTGAAAAGGGCATTCCGTGTTTATTGCCGTGACGTTAACGCTGTTGTAAGTGATGTTGGCGCGCTTGTCATTTGCGCTGCGGCCAAGCCACGCATGTGAGCACTACGGGCTAATTTACGTCACATGCCATAAGCCCGCTGCAGATGCGATGCGCTGGTGGGGGAATGACTGAGGATGAGAGGGTCAGGGTCAGGATTGCAGTGTGGGTCAGGGGGCTGGGCTACACCACTCCAAAGGACTAAATCACTTATAGAAGTCATCCCTTTCTGTTAGTGGTATGGGGGTGGGTTAGGCTATTTAAATCCAGTAGAGTATTTCAGCGTTTACTGCAAAATTTGCAGAACCCAAGTGCCTGTTAAATTGGGCATCGGTATCAATGCTTTTCATTCTTTTAAAGAACAGAACTGTAAGGAAAGTATCACAGTATGTTGCCGTGTTACACCAGCGCAATGCATCTGCCCTCCTGCACCTTGATTGGTGTTAACATCCAGGCTGAAGCTAACGCTTAAAATTTTGGACAAACGGGATATATAACAAAACTTGCATATAATTAGTGAAAATAAGTCGGAACTATTCTTATTGTGGATCGTAGTTTAATTAATGTATCATGATCACTTTAAAGTACTGCATCAGCTCAAAAAAACAAAAAAAAACTGTTAAACTGCATCCACTGACAAGAAAAATCCAATTATTTGCTTCTAAATTTAAATGAGATTTTCCACTAAAATTTGCTGTGGAATTTCAACCCAAGAGTAGCAAACCCTACAGCAACACATCAAGGGAAGGTTTAAAACTCAGTCGAATATTTGTTGTCTTAAGCTGTATGAGTTTTTTAATAGGAATTTCCCCCCAAATCTATCAGTTCCCCTCCCACATGCAATTGATTAGGCACCAGCTGATCTCGAGTGTCCAGAAGGAAATGGATTGCTCATTCCTTGAAGACAAAGATAGCTATGGACCTCGGGAGTACAGTCAACATGCTTGCATCATCTTCTGACATTTTTTTTCTCCGCTTCGTATGGGATGTAGTTTTTTTTAATGTGTTTATTAGTCAGTGGAACTTGCCGGTTCTCACCTCAGCATTGGTTTCTGCCACATGCATGATCTTTGATCAGTAATTGGTCATTTTTGTGAAGCTTCTGTACCGTAACGCTTGTTGTAAACAGGCACCGTTACACTTATGTTCTCATGCTTCCAGAAATTCTTAGAAAAGTGCTCCATGAACATGCCATGAATCTGAACGACGTACGCTTATCCAATTTAGCGCTTTTACAGAGTGCAAATATGATTGTGAAAACAAGTTGGGCTATGAAAAGGGGGGCATTTTTGCTTCTCTGGGACTTTCAAGAAAAATGAGCTTTATGCAACTAGAAACCATATATGAATTAATAGACTTGTCAAGAGATCCCTTCTGAAAAAATACGCTCATACATTAAAACAAAGCCTGTAATCATTTGGAAAACAATAAAATGAAATATGCCAGTATATTAATTCTTGGCATCCGCTAAAGAATGCGGGCGTACTAGTATCTTGCCTTAGGAAATGGTGTACAGGGTAAAATTTCTGGATGACACTTGGGCTGGGCTTGAACAGGACAGGCCTCCGGTAGAAGATAATGCAAGGCCAGTAATTCTTCCTCGCACAGAGATGGCAGAAGGCGTTGGGAAATGAAGTCTATCCTGTGTGGCTGGTTCGCTCGCGGCACGAGTCATTTTCTGACTGGGCGCCTAAGTGGTGAGGCGGTACGAAGTGGCAGGCGGAGAAGACGGCAGCGTGGTGTTAAAGTGGTGTCCATGGCAGTGTGATTTGGGGGGTGGGGGGGGTGCAGGCTCACAAAATATCGACCGCTTGCTGGCATCTCGCGTTAATTATTCCGGCTAAATTTCAACTGCTGTTTTCGATCTGTTTGTTTGCTCTCTTTGTGCGCCAGCGGATACAAGGATACGCTGCACGCAGTAATCTCTGGGCCCTCCTGCCACTTCCTGTTGTGTTGCATTCTGGAGAATGCGATGGGAGAGGGAGAAGGATGGGGCAGCTGGCCGATTGTGCAACTCCGACACTGGGAGGAGAGGAAGTGTGGTGCGCATTCTGGCACCGTCGCCACGCTGAGGATTACTGGGGCGGAGCTTCTGTCAGGGGACTTTCTGCAGATGTACGAAATCTCTGGAGCTGAGATCCAGTTCTGGGGAAGAGAGGAAGGAGAGGGGGGAAAAAAGTCAGTGTTTGTGAACTTTTTATGCGTAAAAGAGACATAATTTTCGGGGCTTTGCTTCGTCTGCGTTGTCTGTCGGTCTCTGGGGCCCTTTTCCTCCTCGTCATTCTTTCCGGAAAGTTCTTTGTTTTTCTCCTTCGGTCAGCTTTTTGCTCCCTAGACCTTCCAAAGCATGACTTTTATATGTAGACGTTTGCTGTTGTTGCTTTTGTTTTGTGTGTGTGTGTGTGTGTGTGTGTGTGTGTGTGTGTGTGTGACTTTGATGGCTTTTCATAACTGTCATCTGTGCATTATCGCATTCCGTCTGCGATCCGTCCGGATCCGCGCGACACGTGTTGGTGAGCGTTGGACCGTAGTCGTCGGACGCAGAAGATTGGGTGACGGCTTCCTGCCGAAGGAGGGAAATCTAGGGGTGGAAAGAGGAGGAGGGTGGGAGGGAAGGAGGGAGGGAGGGACAGAGAGGCGTGTAGGGCTGGGCCAAACTTCAAAAAAGAAAGAGTGTGACAAGTTATTAGGGATGCTAGGTATGTCGGCACCTGCACCTCATCAATCTGCTGGTGTTGGTCATCGAATGGCCCCTTGGTTCAGTGGCTGCAGTCTTAGAAGCTTATGGAAATGAGTTTGATTCCTGTCACTGTCTCCCTGTACAGGTCGTATCTTCCCCTCATATAAGATCTGCTCATATTTCCCACTCGGGATCAATGAAGTCTATATCTCTCTAATAACAGCACAATGAGGCCTGTTTCTCTGCTCTCTAAACCTAGTGTTTAGCTTTAACAGGCATTCCTAGCCTCTGTGATTTTTCTTTTGTTTGAATGAAAGGTCTTTGACGCGCTGTGGAAGAGAGGAGTCTGGTAAATTTCTGCCCGCAATGGGGAGGCGGCTTTCTGGAGCAGGTGTACAAAGCTGATAGGTGGCAGAGGCGAGGAAGGCAGTGACGGCTCTCGGCCGGGCAGAGGGAGAGCTCAGTGGCCTGTCAGCCATCTTGTCAGCTTTCACGGAATTTCTCTGACTGAAGACTTGCGACCTTGTGCAGATGATGTCTTTCCGCCTGCACTTATGGAGGTTTTTCTGCTCTCTGGGACCGTGCCGGGAAAGGATTTTTATACATTTTTTTTTTTTTTTTTTTTTTTTTGAGGAAGCACGATGCGGCGCATTACTTACTGATAGACAAAAGGCGCTCTGTGCCCTGAGGTTTAGTGCTGCCAGTCGTCTTGATGCAATTTAAACAGATTAGCGTTGGGCTTTCCTTTTTAAAAATTCCTTTTTATAGGCGCCTCTCTTCTTCTCCTGTCTCCTCTCCCCCCCCCCCCCCCCCCCCCCCTTTTTTTTTGCTGGCTAAGCTGAAATGTCTTTGTAAATGCCCTCAAGCCTTCTGTTCTTGCAGCCGAACAGGAAACACACCCGGCCCACCGTTTTAGGTTTCGGGAGGGGGGGGGGGTGGCAAAGGATCATGGGATCTGTAGTTCTGGAGGTCCATTCCTTTCTGCGGTTGCAGTTCTCAATGGTAATGGGGGAGGTGGTGGAAGTTTCTGTTGTCCAAGCTGTAAATCTAGCTGACGGTTAACAGGAAAAACCGGTTCTGGATCGGGGGTTGTCATGTGGTATCTTGTGGAACCACAAATGTTGTGCTGATGAAATGTTTTGATAGCTGACCCCAATGACCAAAGGAATCTCGCCCGGCACGGCAAACATGCTCACAGAGACTCAAATCCAGTTTGTTCAGGCCAGAAACACTTAACACCCCACGCACTCAACAAATACCCAAATGTTAAGTTTATTTTTTCCCCCAGAATGAAGCATTTTAACATTCATCAGTGACCCGCAGGCCTGTATTCTCTGCTGCTCGAGGTCCCCCTCTTCCTTAACCCGGCAAGTTTTGTTGAATGCAGGAAATACTGATGCAGAGCTCCTTTTGTCTTGCTGCTTGTTAATTAACAGCTTGATTTATTGATGGCAAATGCACGTTTAGCAGTTCTTGCTTCACCGGGTGCTTGCTTTGGTTTATCGTGCATATGGGCTCTGAACCTGTTGAGAGGATAGAGAAAATAGGGCAGATATGAAGCCAGGAGATTTTCAGAAGTTAAACACAGCTTTCCCTTTTAAATGGGTTAAAATCATTTGTTGCTAAATGTGTGTGTGCTGCTGTGGCATGGAATTCTTTGCTGTGCTGAAGTATAAGGATCCCAAAGACAAATGATAATCGACAACGTATCCTCACTCTGCACTATCCCACTCTTTGTAATATATTGTGGTCCGTGGCATGTGCAGGTTATGGTAGATTTCTGTTAACGGTGGAGTTGCCGGTAATTTATTGGTTTTAAGACCTCTTATTAGGTCATTTTAAATGTTTATTGCCTCTATTGCTTTTTTCTTTATTGATTTAATATCTGGACAGGAGACGTGCCCCTGGAGAAGCCATATCAGGAGTTCAGTATGCCGAGGTGCACGACACGCGCAGCACATGGACCTGTGTGCTTTGGTAGGGCCACCGCCCTGCAGTTAAGGCCTAGAGGAAATGCGATGGAAGGTGTCCCTCTGACACCGTCCCAAGTTTTCTGCTTCCTGCTGGATTCCTGTGTTGGACTTCGCCAGCCGGCACATAAATACGTTAGCTAATCTCGGAAGCCGAAAGGATTCGCAAAGTACGCGCGCATAGTTTACCGGTAGAAGGAGAAGGAATAAAATAATCTTTTAGCAGGTTGACAGATAACTCTTCTTTTTTGTATGCCGGTTTAAGCTACGTTAAGCTGCTTAATTAGACATAATCTACAGGCCCCAGACTGAGGCGTAACTAATGAAGTTAAACGGACAAATCCCATCCCACTCTATAGAATCGGACATGATTGAAGGGCCGCCTGGCTATTCTTTAATTTCTTTCCCTCTGCTTAGATAGTGCTGGAAGGCCGGAGGCAGAAAATGACGTATAAGAGGAGGGGGAAATGGGATTTGAAAATGTTTGCATGAAGCTCGCGTTCACATGTAGTAAAGTCTCTTGCTTCCTTCCTCGCTTCCCGGCTGGGATTTAAATTATTTACAGCCAGTTGAATCTGACAATTGGTCGCTCCTTTATGAGCCAGTGCGAAGCAGATTTTTTATTTTTTTTTTGGTTGGACACTGATGACTGTATTTGTAACCACGAGTACCACTGCCAGTAGTCTACTGGCGTAACGAGAATTCAAAACACTTATTCGACGTGTTTGATTAAGTAGTATGTTTGATGATGCTGATGATTGCTAATAATACTTCTGTAAACTTTGCCTAAAAGTGGAGAATGGAAATCGTAAATGGGGGGGGGGGGGGGCAGTTTTTTGTTCCTCTACTGAGTCATTAGACGTTACGTATTGCAGTTCGGGGGAGATGTGTTTGTAGAACCGCTGCAAAATTGTTGCAAGTATCATGTGTAATTTCTCAATTTCCCCCCCCCCTTCAACTTCAGTCTAAATGACAAAGGACTCCTTTGACTGGATGTGTCCTGTTATAGTCCCTGGAGCTTGACAGGGTTCTGTTGGATTTGCAGAAATCTTTGAATGAATAATTAATTTCTGGTATTGAGGGGGATTATGGGAAAAGCCGCCAAAGCATGCCTCTCTCTGCCGGCGTGAGTGGCTCGGTCCTTGGGTTGCCGTAAAGAAGTGTTGGGGCGGCGCTCTGGAGGACCCAGGGGATGCTGATTGGATTCTGGACCTCATATTGACTTTGACAGCGCCGTGCCCAGGCCCACCGTTAATGGACTGCTTGTCTCAGTACATCCAGTAGCTGCGAGCAGACAGGGAGGCAGGGCAATCAGACGTGCACCTCGTGACTAAATGGATTTTGTTCTTCTCGATTTCCGCTGGGATGACATCCTTCGTGCGGGAGCGCTCTGTGATCCATTATGACTGAAGTGTGGAAGCTTGTTCGTGGCAGCCATTGTCCAAAAAGATGATGACACTGGATTCTGCGAGAATATCCGTCACGGAACTGCCTTTCGCTCCGTCTGATGTACTTGGTCCCCTTACGACGTGGGAGTTTGATAAAGGAAAGTGTTTACCTGAAAGATGCATCAACTGCAAATGGGGAGATGAGAATCCTTCTTGCCTCTGAGCAGAATGAGGCCGTGTATTGGGTTGACAATATATTATTTGACGGCGCACACATTTTCAGATGCTTTAGTAAAGAATTTGCATTGGCCTAATGATGTCATGTGACTATATGCGTCAGTAATGCGTATCATATTGGCGCAGCAATGCCAAATCTAAACGCTTTCATGGCTCTTTGTGTTCCTCTGGCTTCATTTGTTCTGTGTCTGTGCCAGGATGTCAGATTATTCTATCAAGATTTCAACAAATTTCTCATGAAGGGCCTCGAGTGATGGTCGATATGGAACACAGTAATGCTCAGGCTTCCAGGAGACGGCTTCAGGTTTTCTGCTTGGTCTGATGGCCAAAAATGGAGCTCGGTAGCAATGCTCCAAAACCCCAGCTACTCTTTAGTTAATGGCCGGTTACAGCTCCTCAAGGCTGCATTCCATGCACCATCCTGTTTTTAAACCCCCCCCCCCCTCACACACACCCCAAAAGGTCAGAGGTCAGGACTGTCTCCTTGCTGCCATAAATAAGGACAATAAGGAAGGTTCTATGCTTTTCATCAAGCTTGTGATCTGATGAGACTTTTGACTTGGGAGTGAAGGCAGTGGACAGTAAATGGAGGTTGGCCGCTTCTCCCATGTGGCCCAGGATAAGGTGCGTCCACCTCACTCATTCCGGCATCCCATTTTTACCTTGCTGGAGGTCCAGTCACCTGCAGAATGATTCCCTTATAATTTGTAACTAGATAATTGACTTTTCTAGAGAAAGTTGATTTGTTTGTATTTTCTTATGAGAAACACACACCCATTTGAAGAATAGCTTGCAGTCCTTACAATCTTGCTCCTGTATTCATTTGCCCCCTCCCCTTCCCAGCTTGTACTTCACAGCTGTGCTGGGGGGTCCCCTGTGTACCACAGCAGTGTCGGGAGGGCCCCTTGCACTGGAGCATGCTCTCCATTTATGTTGCTGCTTTGTTTAGTGTGTGTGTGTGTGTGTGTGTGGTGTGTGTGTGTGTGTGTGTGTGTGTGTGTGTGTGTGTGTGTGTGTGTGTGTGTGTGTGTGTGTGTGTGTGTGTGTGTGTCAAGCTCTTCCCCCCTGCTGCCGGCTCCGTCTGTCCGCCCTCCCCGGGCTGCCCCAATCCTCACCCATCCAACGTGCTTCCTGGTGATACAAGACCCTCACTTCCTGTCCGGACTTACCCCCCTGAGCTTGTCACAAGGCTCATTAGTAAATATTCCTCCCCCCCCCCCCCCATCCGTGCCTGGTCCCCTTCCCCAGCTCACATGTCAATCTCCGAAGCCCCTCCATCATGACCCCATCCTGTCTGATTAAGATGCCCGTCTGAAAGAGCAGTTTTTTTTTTTCCTTCATTGTGCATTGCAATCAATATGCGACAGAAAAGGGCGATAAGGGCGTCGTCGCCATATCTCTGGCTGCCTGAGAGCCGTGATGCGGTCACTGCAAGTCCAGCTTCGCCTGGGGCGCGGCTCTGCCGTCTTCCTCAGCTTTACTTCATTTTCACCTCGTGCATTTTTTTTTTTATCTGCTTGCTGGTTTGCGTTGAGAGGGACAGACTGTGGCACAGCGAGCGCCGGCTCCCACCCCCAGCTCCTCTGGCTCGTGCCGCGGCACATGTCCGCACAATAGGGCTGGCCGCAGCACCCCCCTACCCCCCCCAGCCCCGTTAGACCGTGCCGCTGTGGTCATGCCTGTTTTTTATTTTTTTAAACGCTGCCCAAACAAAGTGGACTTTCAGCCCGAACCCTGAATAGCCGCAACGATTTTGCGGAAGGTTCTGGGCTCGCCCCGCGCTCCCCTAGCGATCCTTCTGATTTAAACATGTGGAAGGCTGGTCTCAAGGCGGGGGGGGGCACCGGCTTCTTCCCCATATCAGCATGAAAGAGTGTATTTGTGCTGGGGCTTGGAAACGCTGGGTGGACAGTAGCTGAATCTTCGGGGGGAGCCACGCAGCTCTGAAGGAATGATGGGATTTTTTTTTGTGTGGGGTGGGGGGGGGGGTGCATAGTGGGACCATTTATCTACAACCAGGCTTCCTTATAACTAGTCCCATTTTCCTTTGAACAGCTGCTGATGTCCTGCTCAGCTTTCAGCGTTTAAAAACGTGACGGGTATTTAACTATTGCTGAAAATCAGACTTGCGTATTCAAGAGCACCCCCCTGCACGCACACACTACCCTGTACTGTACCTCTTTTATAAATACACAATGAGCCTAATTGCTTCCTGCGAAAGGCATATCAAGGATCGTCTTTACGGCAGACCTCCCGGGGCGGGCCGACAGGCAACGGAGACTCCTTTTCCTGTTAGAAACCGACTCGTTTCCCGTGGTCTCATCTTCGCCTTGTGTGCATGTCGTGCATGCTCTCTTTTGATTGGCTGGTAAGAGCAGCCATGTGGTCTAAAGTACAATAGTTCTCCCCTCCCACTTTTACATTGGCCTGGGGCTGCCTGGCTTGGCGGCGTTTTATAGGTGACCCTTGCTCTGATGGTCCTGTAGCAGGCTTGCCTGCAATGAAGGCTTGCCTGACCTCCTTGAGTGCCCGCATGACCCCCGCCAACTTTGCTTTACGTTCGTGTCATGCCGCCATATGTTTGTCCCGATGTTTATTTTTATTTTTGGCCGTTACGACCCTACTCCTGTTTTCTGAGGCATATATCCTCCGACAGATATGACAGAGCTCGCTTGCACGAGGACCCTAGCGGAGGACGAGCATCTAATAGCCCTGTCATTTGCAGATCGGTTCTTTGTAGCATGAGGAGATGAGTCAGGGAAGGGGTGTGGGGGGGGGGGTGGTGGTAACTAGGAAGTTAAACATTGTGCTGAACCGTGTCATTGTTCTAACCTCAAACCAGTCAAAACAAGACAAACAGAAGCTTGGAGACGCAGCAAACGCACTGTAGCAGGCGAGGAACTCGGGGTAGGGCACTCGCATACAGAGTGCCAGTGAACTGCACTCAACTGCATCACCTGCAGCTACAGGAGGTCGTTGTGTCTCCGGAGAGCCGTCCCACATGGAGAAGGGACCCTGCAAGCCGCAGTTAATCCCACAAGGGGGGCTAAGCACTGTCGACTGGCTGCAGCTTTAATGCTCAAACGCGGCTTGAGCTCTGACGATAGGTAATTTTTTCCCCCTCTCTCAATACCTTATTCCATATGGGGGGGGTGCAGCTAAGCATGTTAGGCTGCTGTGGCTGTTACTGGAAGGTCACTGGTTCGTAATCCCAGGTTTGGCAGTGCGATTCCAGTGTTGGGTTCCTGAGCAAGATCCTAATACTTGAGGGACTGTTTGACCCAAAGCACCTGCCAAGTAAATAAGTCAAAAGTAAATATATTAATTCGTTGTGCCTCTGCATACTTTAACTTTGCTAGCGGACTCTGACCTCTATGATATTATTATTAAATTAAAAGATGACAGAAATTCTACGGCTAAACGTGAGTTCGTGTTTAGTCTTCGTCAGCATTGGCTAGTCCAGGCCAATCCAGTTAGTCCAGGCCGCCTGTGAATTTAGTACATCTCTCTGATCTATATTTTATCG
Organism: Brienomyrus brachyistius; assembly: GCF_023856365.1. Classification (NCBI taxonomy): domain Eukaryota; kingdom Metazoa; phylum Chordata; class Actinopteri; order Osteoglossiformes; family Mormyridae; genus Brienomyrus; species Brienomyrus brachyistius. Next base: position 9,940,126 of record NC_064549.1, on the reverse strand, counting down.
TTGTTCACTGGTGGCCTTTCATAATGCTGGGTGTTGGGGGAGGGGCGGGGTGTCTAGTCAATGTTTAATCTGCTCGGTCATAATGGGGAGGACTTCTGTCACAGCGTATGAGCCCGGAGTAGCCGACTACTGGCAGGCTGGTGGGCGTGGGCATGCTGAGGTATGCGGGGGTGATGCGGTTCGGACAGGATGGGGGAGAGGAGAAGCGAGGGGGGGGGGATGAGATGACTTCGACGAGGACTTCTGCTAAAGTGGGAGGGAAGTGAGTGGGACTGGTTTGGTAAATGAGTGTGAGTGTTTGTCACGAGTGTCTGTATTCCTGGAAGGAGGCCATGCTAAGGGCAGGGATATGCTGAGGACTGCGGTCTCTTGCGCCGTGAAGCATCCTTGCGTGCCCAGTTTATCGCTGCATCTCAAACCCTGCCCCCACAGGTAGGCTACTGGGTCGGGTTCCCATGTTTGTCCACTATCAGCAAGTTTGCAGAATGCAGATGGCGGTCGCTGTACTCGGCGCGACGCCGCTGGCCGCAGCGTTGCTGCTGCGGTGATGGATGCGGCAGCTCTGCAGGGCTGCAGCCGTCTGACCCCTCGTACCCCTTCTCCAGCCCGGGGCTCTTTATTGCCCCCCTGTACCGTCTCTGAAGCCTTGAGGTTGTAAATGGCAGAAATGCGCAGCCAGATAAACGTGACAAATGGAATGTGCTGCAGCTGTAATGCAATTTATTAAGTAACCCATTAATAAAAGAAAAGCATCAGTACAGAGGTGTGCTGTTGCATCTTGGTTGGTCCTTTTTCCTGATGCAAAATTCTGTGAATGGCAACAGCGTCTTTCAGCACTGATTTAACACCTTCGCTAGCCGGCTAGCATCTCATTAGCTCTGTGAGGGTAGTGCATTTTCACAGCCCCCCACCCCACAATCCTTAGTAACCTAAGCTGCCTCCCAGCACCGCCCCTCCGTCAAATTCCTCATGAGGCATGATTGTAACTGACCCCCCCAGGTGTGATGCATGCTACTGTCCCCTGCGTCCTACTGCCTTGTGTGCTGGATAGACAGCAGCAAATGCACAGAACAGGGAACCTGAATCCTGCAATCAAGGGTGTAGATGTGGGTATGGACGGTATAGATGGTATGGATGGTACAGACAAGTCCTTACCAATATTGGGGGAGCCAATATTGTGTGTTCAGGGGGGTAGGGGTTTGGGGCTGATTACGGTGCTTACCAGTGTTGAAACAAATCCTTAAGTGTGTGCCCCCACTTTGCACCTCACTGCAGGCAAAATGAGTTTGCAATAGAGTTAGGTTTGACTGTAGGGTCCCTCTCAGCCTGTCAAAGCTCCTTACCCTGTATGATGGGCTTTTTTTAATTAAATACGTGCAGTGAAGTAAAACTGTTACACTACAAAATGCATTTGGTGGAAAATTCTGTAATATCTCAACCAGCAATGAATAAGTGAAACCATTCCTGTTCCCACGGTTTGATATCAGATGAAACGTACAGTTACTTACTTTTGGTTTGTTCTTGCCATACATGAGAAACTGTAAGCCAATGGTGGCCCTCTCCGTTGGCATCGGAGACAGATGGATTGCCCCTCCGACTGCTTTGGGCTTCTCCTTTCCAGGATCTCCTCCATCAGCAGTGCTTCACCTAACCACTGTGTCTATCGTAGTATCTCTGTAATGTCCGATCGAAACTCTGGAATTTCTGCACCATCATGGCAGCACTATGAAAATGTTTTGCTGCTGCTTGTCGTGACAGGTATCCCATCCCCCCCCCCCCCCCCGACCAGGGGGTTTTAAGTCATTTTGGATCAAGATGTCTGGAGGTGGTTTAGACTTTTTGATTTTTTTCCAGCGGTGTTCTGGGAGATTTTTTCCCAACCAGTGCCTCAAGTGGCTTAAATTGATGTCGCTCTGCTCCCTCTTCCCTTTTCGGCACACGCCATACTCCCATGCGTGAGCGAAATGTTTATCTTGCCCAAATTGTATATTAGTTTTTTTCCGGTCATTTTCTCTGAGCTGATTTTATCGAGCTGTGCTTGTTCTCCCACCTAATTTGACGTTATGAATAAACGCTCTTAAGGCTGTTTGGGTAGTACATGGACACAGAGTCTTGAGAGAGTTTTTATTTTTTTTGTTATCTCACACAACAATCGCCAGCTTGCTGACTTGCCTTTGTCTCCATTCCGTCTTCGAAATCCCTTTGGAGGCCGTCGAGATAGCAGGAACCAGCCGCATGGCATTTAGACACCAATTTAATCTTTTTTTCCCCCCAAAAAATAAACCACTGTACAAAAGCGACATAATGTTAAAAAGATAATGGGTTGCAGGAGGGTAACTGAGGATAAATCAAATTAGTTGGCTGCGAGGTTGTGTCTTGTGGTAGCCTTTGCCCGCTATGGACATTATGACAGGTCTGAGATGGCAATCTGCGACTATCATGGCACTGTGCACGAGATAATAGCTGCCCGGATGCAAAATGTGAGAGGAGTAGCTGTTCTAAGATGAGTAAGAGGAGTAGGAAAAGAAGCCGGGGTTTGCGTGACAGTCAATTACACAATGACAAGGCAGTACTTAATGTCCACTATATATGCTTTGTTTGGTTGTGTGAGTCATCAATCTACCTCATTGTAAAACGAGGGGAAATTTAAACAATGAAAATTATTGAGAAATGCAGCAATGACAACATAGAATAAACCAACATAAAAAAAAAAACGAAAGTGTATTTCATAAAAGCTTAGTGAATGCGGTTTTGCAGGTGTCTGATGTAGTAGTTGGCATGTTATGCCACTAAGATACTAACTAATTAGCCTGAATCGTTGCGGTAATTTACCGCATATCTTAAATCTGAATGGTTTTATATTTATTTGCATTCCTGATAATATTTTTGGCATATTGTGTTGATGGGACAGTATTTATTTTCCGGCATGTCTAGCACTGCGGAAGAGGGACTGGCACGGTAATTGGTGCGGGTAATTTATGGTGGCTGTGGTGGATATTTCAGGTCCAGAAAGTAAATTCCATATCAAGATTTTGTTTCGTCCAAACAGTAGCGTATGAAGAGTCAGAGACTCAACTGGGTGGCTGAAACAAAATCTAGGTCTGGAATTGTACTCTCTGCACCTGAACTATCCACCTCTGCATTGTGGTTAGTTTGCTAAATGCAGGCAATGCTCATTGTTGTCTTAGTGGTAAACTATGGTAAACGTTGTCATGTGAGGGAACTGATGGCGTGGAGACGGACCCGGATTCGTGAGGGCAAATTCCAGGCTAAACCTGCCCCAGACTTCAAGTGTAAGCAGTACTTAACTAATGGAAGTGTAGGAAGTCATTTTTTGTTTTGATGAAACTTTTATTCTGTGACTAATATACTTATCGGTAGGTCAGTGCTGTTATTATAAGTAACTGCTATGTATTTACTTTAATACTGTTAAGTTCATGCATTGAGCCATTAAATAGGTAATTACACCCAAAACCACCAGCTCTAATTGTTACTATGCGATCCATTACGTTTCCACAGCACTGTGAGCTTTTCTTGCTGAACCAGCCTCATGCCTCGCCTTCACCGAGCACAAGTGCTGTTAAGGAGTGTTTTTCTTGTGGGTGGGTGGGTGTGCTCTTGGGGGAGAGTGGTACTGAGGATCCGTACCAAGGGGGAATGAACGACAGCCCACAGATCACTGCGAAGGTACCACTGCCCTCACTGAACTGTCAGAGAAGATGACCGAATGAATGTTAGTGTGGACAGTGTACCTGTGAGCCTGCTTCCCTGTAATTTCCCCGCCCGGCTCCGGAAACGGTACACTCACGGAAAGGGGCCCCACCCGTCCTCCCCTTGCCAGGCGTCAGACTGCGACCCCAGCACTTGATTCGCGACCAACGGCGTGGGTGCCCCCGGCCCTGACGCAGAAAGTAGGATGGCGCAGGTAGGGGTAGGGGGTGGCCCCGTATCGCTGACCGGCGACGGCGGGAGCGTATGTTCCACGCTCAGCCCCTAGGGGGCCTCGTACGCACTGGTGTCACCTAGCCAGCAGAGCCGCGTGTAGCGGCTGGTGGTGTGTATGAGTCCCGTTGCACAGTGGCCGTATTCATCGCCAGTTTCACGCAACACTCTTAGCTCATACCCCGCTCTCGCAGAAGAAGGGGGCAGCGCCGGCCCCCCGCTATTAATGAATGGTATCCTATTGTCTGAGGACTCAATTAAAATGAATCTCCAAGCGGAGGTGCTTTGGGCATGCGGTCGCCGGGGGGTCGTTGGAGGGGGCTGCGGGGGAGGCCCCCCAGCGCCGCCTCTTCTGGTACGGCTTCGGCCACACCTGCATCCCCGGGCGCGATTCACCGACCTTCGCGGGAGAAATGGCCGCGCGTTGGAAGCCGCATTATCCTGTGGTATCGCTGGCACATGCGGAACACAAACCACACCTTGTTAAAGAAAAAGAGCCGGGTGAAGGGAAGAAAAGAAAAGCCTCCTGCAGAAGGAAAAAAAGGAGAGAGAGAACTTGCCTTTGACCTCCCTGGGGCTGGTTACCAGGGCAACCTGGCATTACCGCTAATTGACGATGCGGCGTGTTCAGGTGTCTTTGGTTTGTTGTTCTGTTTTTTTTCCCTCTCTGCCAAGAGTGACTCAGCCCCTTGGCTGTTCTCTGCCATGGTGCCTTTCCGAGACGGCATGTACCCTGTTTCCCATCCGTATGTTAAAACACGCCATTGAGCCGTTTCTCTGTCCGGCATGGGTGGAGCGGACCCCCCTACCCATTGACCTGTGCTGCCATTATTAGGTCCCCCTCCCGTCCCTCGCTCCTGTTCTCGCTGTTCCATCCAAGCGCTTCGTGTTTTCAGCGTTAATATCAGAAAGCTTTTAAAGTGCCATCTTGTCTTTATCGGGGGGGGGGGCGCTTTCGCAGGTGGGGCAGTGGTTGGCGGAGTGCTTTGGTTGATACTTTGGGAGTGCGAGTTGAACTGGGCGCTAATGTGGGAGGAGGCCATTGTTGGGGCCTGTAAATATCCGCGTGCGGTTGCTGGTTTAACGCCACGTGCTTTTGCGGCCCGGTGTCATCCCCCCCCCTCCCACTTCACTGCAGCCACGCTTGTCATATCTCATTTTAATTGCTTTCAGGAGCTGCTGGTGCATGAATGCTCTACAGCTTTCGGTGGGAAAAGCTGAACCGACCCCGCCCTCCTCCAAAGCTCGCTGCGCACACGCACGGCGGAGTCTCTCGGGCAGGATGAGGTGTCTAGGGTCACTGGGGTTTCTATATACACCCCCCTGGCCCAGCATACTTGTCTCCGTGACAACTCTCGGCGTGCCTCCTGATCTCCGCGGACCCCAGTGAGGAGCTTATCTCCATGCTGACTGCTACCGCCGCTGCAGTGCTTCAGTCTGCCGGATTAATATCTGCCCATCGGCTGTGTTCCCTGGCACATTATTTTTAGCCTCCATATCGGCCCACTGCAATGGATGGCCGAGCTTGCCCCCCCCCCCCACCCCCACCCCTTCCCTGCAGCCTCGGCCAGATCCCGCCCTGCTTTGTACGATTCATCGGATTACAGACCACACAGCTTGTCCCTACCCCCCCCCCCCAAAGCTATCCTGCTCCCTCCCGTCCGAGTGTGACTCTGCGTATTTCCCTGTCGCTTTTCATCCCCCCATCCTTCCCTCTCTCTCCTTCCCTCCCTGCCTCCCTCCGTCACGTGGCCGCGCCTGGCAGCTTGTTGGCTCCGGCACCGGCAGGAAGAGGAAGTGCCCTGTGGCGACGCCTCTGTGCTACTGTGAGTGTCGGCGCTGTCTCAAAATGGCCTTCCTCCAGGCCGGGCCGTCTGCTTAGCGCCGAGCAGAGCACGGTGTCAAAATGATAACCTGGGGGGGGGGGGGGCATATACTGCAGATCAGCCACTTTATTTTGTTCCCTGATGCTGCAGGATGCAGCAGGAGGTGGTGGATGATGCAGAAACAGCCTGTAGTTGTCCTGAGCCATGCATATTTTTAACAGAATTTTACACAGTAAGCTGGTATAAAACCACACGTGAGTCCTCTTGTAAATCTCCGGAGTGCCGTGTTTGTGTAACGGCATTAAAACCTACTAATACCCGAGCCGTCCCCGAAAACTGGGAGGTGGAGAGGGCCGGTTTAAATCTACAGCTGTGCTAATCCATTGGGAAACTAGCTGCTGGCACGGGGGTTAGATCCTCAGCGGGTGCCTCCGATTGCTGGTGCCCGGTCAGAATGCCTTTACGCAGGTCTGTCTCTGCAGAGGTGCTGTCTGCCCCGTTCCCTGTATCCACATTAATGCAGCGCAGCCCTCTGGAGAGGGAGTGAGGGTGAACCGGGCTGACAGGGGTGTGAAGAAGGTGTAGCGAGAGGTGTGGATCCTTTGGACACATTTGTACTGATGTGTTTAAGAGAGAAGACACCAGACTGACCACTGGGATTTTCACAGTCCTGGCTTACATCATCATCATCATCATCATCATCATCATCATGACTCTTCTATTGAACTGTAAAAGTTCTTCTTTTTTTTAACTCAAGTATAACGTGAATTTTATTTAAGCGTTTTCGGTTTGCATGGATGTCACTTTTAGCCTTTTGGTTCCTGGCGCGATCGTTCTCCTTCATTGTCTGAAATTATGAATCACGGAACACAGGACTGTATTGCAGTCTCTCTACTCTACTGTGGGTTTTCATTGTAAACCATGTTGTGTTTGCAGGATGAATGAAATCCCACGTGGGTGAAGGTAAAATCTGTGTCACTCCCACCCCACCCAATGGAGGTGAATTCTGAGTCAAAGACCCCCACCCACCACCCTCATAAGAGCCTCTTACAGTACATTCCGTTCCTCTGCCCCCGGCGCTAGTGGGTGGACATTCTGAGCTTTCTAGCATGTTTAGGGTACAGCGATGAACTGTCAAGTCAGGGACCCCCAAAGGGAATGGGGTTGGTCGGAGACGGAATCCTTTATATCCGCTCCCTCGGAATTCTCCGGAGAGCTCATGTTGCACCCGTTCAGTCCGACATGCCCTTGGGCTTAATCGGTTTCACCTTCACTCGTGCTATGTTGCGGGAAACCAGGAACTAACGTGTGGCCTTTATTGTCCCCCCACTCCCCACCCCCCCAGTTCTTTGTTTCAGAAGGGAATTGTCTGGAGTCCGTGTCGCTGTGAGTCTCAGGCTTATCCTAGGCAGCCCAGGCTATCAGGAATGCCTTGCAGGACACACGTTCTGACACATGGAATCGTGGGCGATTCAGAGACAGCAGTTCGCCAAAACCACATTTTCTTCAAGTTAAGGAGAAAACTTGCACAAACACGGATAGAACATGTGAATTCCACACATGCACAGCCCTGGGCTGGAATTTAAGCCGCAGTCTGGAGGCACGATGCACTGACGCACCGCCATGCGTTCTAACTAGCTAATGATTTTACATTTAGATACTTTCCATATGCTGAAGTAAACTAGCGTGCATAACCTGAATCGTGTCTTCCATATCTGTTGGTGTACACAGGAAGTTGTGTACACTGAGTTTCGGCTGTAGCACATGTTCTTGAACACGAGTTACACCTACAACTTGGGAGGCTTGCAGGCCACAGTACCAATTACTACGCTATGGGACAACTGTTTAATGTTTGCTAAACTATTTGTTGTCTTAATACCTACCATCTCATGTTTTTGACGTCAGATTTTATTTGCTACGGATAATGCGTGTCGTGTCGGCCCGTCAAAGTTTATCGAGTCATCCATTTCTTGAAGGAGCTTCAACGCCTCACATGTTCGGCTGTTTTGGAAATCACTGGATTTGCAGATGTAAACCCATTGATGTGCAGTGAACTTCCCGTAGGAGAGCTGCTGCTGTAGCCCTTTTGGTGAAATCCCGCGTTTGTCGAGCTGTACGTGTGTATATCGCCGAATTGTAAGACCATCGACACTGGATTCGCTTGAAAGGCGTGTCGCGCACAAAATCTATAGTGTTGTCTTTGGGAAGTCATGGAAGTGGTCACCTCTCCATCTGCTTCCCTGTGTCCTGTGTCCCGAAATTTTCCCCTCAAAAACTGGCGTACGTCGTGTCTTCAAGGGCGACAAAGAAATGGGTTAAAACGGGGTCAACAATGCAAGCAAACCAGCTGGGTGTTGCCTCTGTGGGAAGTGCTTATTGATTGCATCCTAATTGCATGAAGGCAAACAACAGTGGTTTGGAAATGGACTTACAGGGAAGCGCACATGAATAAACCATGATAACCCCAGTCTTAATATCTACCCCATATTGACATGTTGATTAGGACCTGTCAGTTCAAGATGTTTGTCTCGCAGCTCCCTTCCCACAACACGCTATGTACCGAAGATCGTTAATAGCGTTCTGCTCCAACCTGCCGTGCTTTTAAAGACGGTGAAATGCTCATCTCTTTTTGTTTCATCTTTGTCTTACTGTGCCAGTGCCTGCTCTCTAGGCCTCGCCAACGCTGATTGTCATCAGTGTACATGTGGCATAAACATTTCCTCTGAAATAGGATGATTAATTCTTCTCAGGATTTGTAAACAACTTGGTTAACAGAACACAAGGTTTAGCCCTTGCCCTGCCCGGTAAACAGGACTAGTGACTAAATCAAATGAAATTTTGCTCAGTGCTTTACCTGGATCTATTCATTGTTTAGCAAACATCCATTAAACAGTTAACAAATTGTTGAGTAAGGCTGTTAATTTGACCTCTCGCCTGCCATACTCGGCCACGTCCCAAGATGGCCCCCTCGCTGTCAGGCTAATGCTAATAGTAAGCATGCTGCTCCTGTCCTCCCCTCTTGGGGTTTTATGTTCGTTACGATGCTGATGTAGCCTTGCCTCAAAAGCACTTTCAACCAGCATAAGCATTTGCCTGCTATTAGCTTATGTTTTCACCCCATAATGGCTACCCAGACCTTTAAATGATGCTATATGTTACAGAGAAGGAAACGTGTTGCTGTTAATGTAGCTCATTTGCATATGTAATTAGCTGTGGCACATCAGCCAAAATGAGTGGTCCTTGTCTTTGTTCCTGCACGCAGAGAGGCCTCTTGAACATGCCTCTCACTCTGTGGATTGCTGCCAAATGGTAGTGCTCTGTTTATGGGGGTTGGGTCACCTAATTCATAATTTATTTTTTTTCTTTCATGGGAACACTTTAACAAAAACACACCCCCCCCCCACCTTCGGCTTGTGCATACGTTTTTTTCTCAGTATTCATATGTGGAGATTTTTTTTTGTTTTGGAACAGATATTATGTATTGCAGATCATGGCAATGGCTACCTGTCCTCACTTAATCGTTTTTAAAGCCATTTCTGTTGCCCAGCCTAAGGCCCAGATATGTTGATGTGTCATGTATGATGTCATTTTTCCTATTTTATTTCTTCTTTTTCCCCCTAGGCTGGAAGACTGTGAAACCTGCTTCCACTTATTCTGCATTACAACAAAACTGAGGAGCACAGATGGATCAGGCTAATTACTGCCTATCCATCTAAATCTTACGCTGACTCCCCATCCCCTTCTCTCCTCCTTCCATCCTTCTTTCTACCATCCTTTTTTCTTCCCTACCCTTACCCAGCCCTTACCCGATTTTCATCTGAAGTATCCACGAAGCAAAGAAGACTGAATTTCTCGTGGATAAAGAACCCAAACACAGATGAGAACCCAGTTTCAGTAATTTCCTTCCAATAGTTGATAACAGTTGCATGGAAAAGCACCCTGTCCGTCTCCCTCACCGAGCATCTGGGCCTTGCAGGATGAGTGTCTGCATGCGATGATGATGGCAAAAAAACAAGATGCCCGGGCACTTATCTACAACTTGGTTGTGGTTGGTTTGTCCGGGACAGAGAAGGAAAAGGGACAATGTGGAGTGGGCAAGTCCTGCTTGTGCAATAGGTTCGTCCGCCCTAGTGCCGATGACTTCTACCTGGACCACACGTCTGTGCTGAGCCACCAGCGACTTTGGTGGCCGGGTGGTGAACAATGATCATTTCCTGTTCTGGGGGGGAAGTTACCCGAGCACTCGAGGAAGGGCCAGAGTGCCGCTTGCGTGTCGTGGAGCAGACTGAGTTCATAGATGACCAGACCTTCCAGCCGCACCGCAGCACAGCCCTGCAGCCGTACATCAAGAGGGCAGCCTCTGCTAAGTTGGCCTCTGCAGAGAAGCTCATGTACTTCTGCACAGATCAGCTGGTCTGGAACAGGACTTTGAGCAGAAGCAGATGCCCGAGGGCAAGCTCATGGTGGATGGGGTTTCTACTATGCGGTGGATGTAAGCAGGGGCATGAACCGTAACTTCGACGACCAGATGAAGTTTGTCACCAATCTCTATAATCAGCTGGCCAAGACCAAGAGCCAGTGGTGCTGGTTCTCACCAAGTGCGACGAGGGTGTGGAACGTTACATAAGGACTCGCACACGTTTGCTATGACTAAGAAGAACCTGCAAGTGGTAGAGACTTCTGCTCGTTCTAATGTCAATGTAGACCTTGCGTTTCTCACATTAGCACAGCTGATTGACAAGAGTCGGGGCAAACCTAAAATCATCCCTTATTTTGAGGCCCTCAAGCAGCAAAGTCAGCAGATCGCTTCAGCAAAGGATCGCTATGAGTGGCTGGTCAGCCGCCTTGTAAAGGACTACAAAGAGACCTGGATTAACAATAGCTGCCGCATGCAGTCATCTTCTGAGTATAGGGATTATGTCTTCCTGGAGGGCACAGTCAAGGCCAAAAAGCTATTCCAGCAACACGTGCACCGACTCAAGCAGGAGCATATAGAGAAACGGCGCAAGATGTATCTAAGCACCCTACCACAGGCCCTTATGTCGCTTGTCCCCGACCTCGATGAAATTGACCTTTTGAGTTGGTCAGGGGTGCAGAAGTCCTTGAGACTAAACGGGAGTTTAGTCAGTGGTTTGTGGTTTTGGAGGACACTCCCTGGGATGCCACGACCATATTGACAACATGGCAGATGATCGGATTCCACAGGACCTCCTTGAGACGCCGGAAGCGGAAGCCATCTTTGAAGAGCACCTGGAGCACCTGCGCAATGAGCGCAAGCGGGCTGAGATGCGATGGGAGTTTAAGGAGAAACTTAAATCTTCACCTTTTGTCACAGCAGGGAAACCTTGGGAGGAGGCGCGTAGCTTCATTATGAATGAAGACTTCTACCAGTGGCTAGAAGAGCCAGAATACCTAGACATTTACAACAGGCATCAGAAGGAGATCATTGACCATGCCAAGGAGGACTTTCAGGAACTCCTGCTTGAATACTCAGAGCTTTTCTAGAGCTGGAGGTGGATGCCCAACCCAGCAAAGGAAAAAATGGGTGCAATTCAGGAGGTGTTAGGGGAAGAGCAGAGATTTAAAGCTCTTCAAAAACTCCAAGCTGAAAGGGATGCCCTGGTGCTCAAACATATCCACTTTGTTTATCACCCCACTAAAGACACCTGCCCTAGCAGCCCACATTGTGTGGACAGCAGGATTGAACAGATCCTGGCCACTCGGTTTCCAACTCGTTACCCCTTTTTTGACGGCAACCAGAAGTCCCATTTTGGTGACAGTAAAGCTGACAGGATCAATTTAGTCATCCTGGGAAAAGACGGTCTTGCTCGGGAATTAGCTAATGAGATTCGGGCATTGTGCACAAATGACGACCGGTACGTTTTGGATGGAAAAATGTACGAGCTAGCACTGCGACCCATTGAGGGCAACGTTCGATTGCCAGTAAATTCCTTCCACACCCCTACCTTTTCCCCACATGGCTGCCTTTGTCTCTATAACTCAAAGGAGTCTCTTTCATATGTTGTAGAGAGCATTGAGAAGGTTCGGGAGTCTACTCTGGGTCGTAGAGACAACCATCTGGCTCAGCTTCCTATGTCACTCCTTTTAATTACTAAACGGGGAGTGGGATCTGTGGGGGGACATTGGGGGGGAGACGACACACAGCTGATTGCACAGGGGCAACAAGTAGCCAGCAAACTGCAGTGTGTTTATTTAGAACCTGCTGCTTCTGGCATAAGCTACGGGCGCAATGTAAACGAGAAGCAAATCAACCAGGTTCTGAAAGCCTGCTTGAATCACGGAGGAGTATAAGTCTAGGTAGCAGCTCGCCACCCCTGCCGCTTCCACCCCTGGGTTTCAGAGATTCACACCATCAACACAACTCGGAGGGGGACATTCGGATTGTTATGTGCCTGATGTGCGGCGACGCCTATGACGTGGACCAGCTCCTTGCACCATTCCTGTTGCCACAACATTGTCGGCCCATGTCCAGCCTGAGCAGTGGCACATCAGTGCTTCTGGACCTGATGATTGGTGGCCAGAGGCAGAACATTGAATTCTCCATTCTTTCCTATCACTCGTCCTTTTCCTTACGTAAGACCAGGCTGGTCCATGGCTACATTGCAGTCTATTCGGTCAGCCGTAAGGCCTCCTTGGAGACACTGTGCGCTTTCTTGTGTGAGGTCCAGGACATCATCCCAGTGCAGCTGCTAGCAGTGGGGGAGAGTCAGGCAGAACTGACAGACTGTGAGGCTGCCCAGGAGCAGATCTTTCAGGGACAGGACCTGGCGCATGAGATAGAGGCCCGCTTTAACAGCATAGTGTGTGGGCCTAGTGGAGTGGTTGGTGGACTGCATCGGATAGACCTCTTCCAGCAGTTCTTCAAGGAAGTCGTAGATAAGCGGAACATTGTGGAGGCCACACATATGTATGATAATGTCGCCGAGGCTTGCAGTACCAATGAAAGCATCCATTCACCACGCTGTGGTTCCCCAAGTCCCGTTACAGCTTTGGTAGACTCAGAGGACGATGTAGAGCCTTCACCTCCATACCACACCCTTAGGGATGATGGCACTCTTGCCCCTCATGGTTTCAAGCTGTCCGACTTGGACACAAGCGACACCCTGTCTGTCATCTCTGATATTAGCTCCTTTGAGAACAAGCTAAACAACAAAGTGCCACCCTCAACGCGGACCAAACCTTCTCTCCGCAAAGTTAGCCTGGGTCCTTACGTGGACCCTGGGACCAACAGGCGCTCACTACCTCCTTCCGTTACATGGGCACACGGAGGGGATGGTGGCTATGACCCCTCAGATTATGCCGAGCCCATGGACGCAGTCGCTAAGCCCCGGCCCACTGAAGAAGAGAACATCTACTCCGTGCCCCACGACAGCACACAGGGTAAGATCATCACTATACGGAATGCCAACAAAGCGCACTCCAACGGTGGAGGCAACGGTTCGGATAGCGAGGCGGACAGCAGCTCTCTGGAACGCCGCCGCAAGCTCTCTTCCTTGGGAGTCAAGCCGCGGCTGTATCGCGACCGATCCAAGCGCCTGGGCAAGTTCAGCACGTTCCGTGCCAGCTTTTCCATCTGCAGCGACGACGAGCTCGGAGGCCCTCCAAAGGCCAAAGAGGACGAAGTGGGGGCCCTGAAAGGAGACAATTCTCTTGCTGATGAAGGGGAGGACCCTAAACGGAGGAACATCTTAAGGAGCCTCCGCAGGCCTGGCAAGGTGCGTGAATGCATATTGTTTATTTTTATCACTATCAATTGTTGAATCGAAGGAGGGGGCATGATTTGGATCGTAGGACATTTTTGTAGTCATTGACATGCACAGATTTAAAAAAGGAAAAGCTATTGAATGTCAAGTAGTTTAGTGATACTGATCTCATTTGAGAATGGAATTAAATGGATTCCAAGAAATACCCTAAGCTCCAATTTTTCCTGTTATCTAAGGCTGTTATTTGTGAGCAAACCACCTCCTCCCTAAACTTCATTTTGTCATGGTTTTTTTTTTTTTTCCTTTTGTTTTGTTTAACTCTTGTATTCTGGAGTCCCTTAAGATCAGCTTTTCCTTGCAGCCGAGATTAATTAGAATTTAAATTGTTTCGTTTTATTTATGCTTTAAGAAGTACAAGTACGATTAACATCATGTTGTGCTGTTATTCTGCTTCTTCCCGCGCCTCTTACCTTTGGTCTAATGTATAGGCATGGACAATATCGCACGAATTCCATACAAAACTCACAATCGGGTATCATTTGTAGCTGAGCACAAAAGGAAAGGTGGTGAAGGAAGAGTTGGCTGCTGTCTCATCTCCAACCTCTTTGCCCCTCTCTCTCACTCTCACTCTCTGTCCTGCTCTGCTTCATCCTGTATTAAATCAGAGCTTCTGCCCATGCTCTGAACACAAAATGCAAGCCTGGTGGTGAGGTCTAAAAGCTCCTCTTTGACCCACCACCTTTTTTTATTGACGTGCTTTTTGGATTAGATATGGCCAAAGCCTTGAGCATTTAGAGAAGTCCAGCCCAGAATTGGACTTCATATTAATCCAGCAGCCTGTGCGTATGTATCAGAGCTGCGGGCTTCTTGGCCAAGGCTTCGCATTGGAGTCGGGCCCTGGGCAGCAGACGCGTTGACGTTGAATCAGCGCTGTGCTGTGCAGCACTGGCGCATGTCTGCAGGAGACAGCGAGCGGCCGCAGTGTGTTTAAAGAAAGGGGGGTGGGGGGGGATTCTTAGGCTCTGGTTTTTCTAGCACTTGGTCCCGGTTGACCGGAGCTTGTAGGGCTGCAGAATGTTCCACAGGCCTGGAGTGCAGATGCTCGATCTCCTGTTACCTACAGCCACTGCACTGAAGGGGCCGCCTATGCCACGCAGCGTGCAGAGGAATTCCAACAATCTGATCGGTCCGTATTGGTTGGGGGCGGTCATGTTTGCTATGGAGAGGCGAGAGTCATGACCTCTGGTGTCTTCATGTATGGTGTTTAAGGTCCTGATTTTAATTTTTGTTTTGTTATTCCCAAAATTGTGGCACTTGCAGCCTGCTGGCTGATGTCGGCGAACATTCAGCTCCATTCAGCTGCAGCAGGAGTGTAGAGGCTCCGGCTTTTTGCACCACTTCAGGGTCTTTTATTACTTAATTGGATTCATTATGGGACCAGGAACCACCTCCACAATCTACTTCCAATCCCTGAAAGGGCAGCTCTTGATTGAAAGGATCTTATAAAAGCAATAAAAACTAGTGTAGCCAACGAGCCATCAGGGACTACAGCAGTTGAGCCCTGACAGTAAAATTTTGGATCTATAGGTTGATTCCTGTAGAAAGGTCTTTTTTTGTGGTTCTGAATAACTGGGATGCACTGGTGCTCCTTTCGGAGTGTCCCATGCGTCATTCGCCATACTCCCTCACATAGGCTGCTGGCTCACTGTGGTCCAGTAATGGATAAATACTGTGACACCAACATCGACTGTTTGGGTAGATATAATGAATAAACATGTAATGAATAAAATCTACATTTAAGCATTGTATCATTGCATTCCCAAAGTCTGAACTCCCATCTGCCAGTTCCTCAGGGGCGTCAGAAGCATTTTCAATGTGGGGGGGGACACACTGGCATAAAACTAATATTTTATGTTAAATGTGGGGGGGGGGCGTCCAAACGAATAAATTCTAAAATGTGAGGGGGGCACGTCCCCCTCAGATTTAATGGCAGTGACGCCCATGTAGTTCCTTGTGAATTGCATGAATTACATCTATCTATCTTCCACACCATTTATCCAGTCATTGTGAACCAGGAGCCGATCCCAGAGAGCATAGGGCAAGAGAGAGGGAAACACCCAGGATGGGATGCTAGTCCATCTCATAGACATATGAATTTCAGGAATGTGAAATATTGTTCTAATACAATTGTGACACTGTTAATGATTCTGGTCTAACAAGTAGAATCGCTCAGATTCTTGCCTCAGTTTAGGTACGTTATAGAACCTCCCGCTGGTATTGCAGCATGTTGTGTTTGAGGGGCGGGAAGGAAGCAGGCAGGTGCAATTATTTCTGTTTGTCTCCTGTGTGGGCGTGGAGAATGAGAAATGGGAAATAAAAACTCAAAAATGTGCCAGTTAAAGAAGTACTGGGCTCAGAATCGGTGAGTAGATTCTTGTTTTTATTGTGAATGTTTTCACTACACAGCCGGTCTGAAATTTTGAAGAAAGGAATAGTGGAATAAGTATTTGAAGAGATACATTGTGTGGCCATAGCCCACGGAATGTGGGCAATGCCCACTCTTGTCTTAGAAGTTAGTTTAGTAATACAGATAAAAGCCCTTAGCATCTCAGGCTGAGATGGTATCTTCAGCGGTACTGTTTTATCAGAAGTGTATTAGCTAGTTAGCTAAAAGTCTGGATAGGAAGCAAGGGGAGACCTGGGAGAGCGGTACGCTGCAAATTAACTACTTAGAAGATGACTGGTACAAGGAGGTGGTTGCCAAGAGTCTCATAAAAGAAATGGGTGCTGGATTTGTAGCAGAGGGCAAGCGGGGGGGAGCTTTGCTTTGCTAATGAGTTTCTTGCAGCTTCTACTTCTGACAGCGTTTCAGAGGCGGCTCCCAGCCATCCGTGGCGTTCCTGCTGCGGCAGGGTCTCGCGAGTACCGGCCTGCTGATAGGTGCTGATGGTGCCGCGGGCCCTAAGAGTTGAGAGTACTGTGTGGCCCAGTGGGGGATGGTGGAATGGGGGGGGGGTAATTAAGGAGCGACTAAAAATCTAAAGGCACCGGTTTTCCAAGAATCTGCGATGTCCTTTATACAACAGCCTGTGTGTTGGCATGCGGCGGTAGAAGTCCTGCCTGTTGGCCAGCGAGTCTCCAAACTATCGTGCGACTTGACGACCTTCGGCCGGATCCCGGTACAGGATGCGCTTCCAGCCTTGCAGTGTTTGTGCTGAAAGCCTGCCGTTCTCTCAGCAGCAGAAAAGGATGAAGTCCCGGCCGTCCATCTCCAAGCCGATGGAGAGCAACTATTTCGGGGTGCCGCTGGTCAGTGTGGTGTCGCCGGAGAGACCCATCCCCGTCTTCATTGAGAAGTGCATCCGGTACATCGAGGCCACTGGTAAGCTGCCTGAGAACCGCCTGTATTGTAGCCCCCCCCCCCCATCTTGGAGGTGGATCAGTTGCCAATGTCTACCCACCGTTGAGGGTTTAGGAAGGACTGCTGTTTGTGTTTTCGTGACCAACACCCTCACTCATAGTTTGGTCAGGGATTGTCTGCTGCTTTACATAGCCCTCTCTTCTCTTCCTGTTGTTTTAATCCCTCCCCCCCCCATTCCCCCTCCCTTTTTTTTTTCTTTATCTCTCCTATAATATTTCTTCCTGCTGAATTGCAAGCCGTCGCCCAGTTGTCAGTCAGCCTTGCAGGGGTATATTTCATTGTTTTGCTACCTTAGAGCTCTGGAAAATAACCGAGACAGCAGTAAAATTTTTAGTTCGACTCATTTCACAATTTAAAGGCATGCTTCTGGGTAAAATAAACTCCAGCAGGGCGCTTCTCCGTTTCTCATTAATGAAGAGCTTCTTCCTTGCTTTATGGGTCTTCAATCCTGTTTCTAGCAGCCTGATACAAACTGTCCTAGCAGTGCACTTCACACCTGCACTTAATGTTTCCCATTCCTTTTGATGGTCATACAGTGTCATCCTCCAGTTCAGGAAGCAGGCACTGTCAGATAAGTTGACAGTCATCTTTGGGCATTAGAGAGTCACTTTCACCTTCTATCTGGCCGGTTTCTGGTTGATCCCAGTGTCTCCTGCTTCAGCTTGTTCTTCTTTACTGCTGTCTTGTAAATTTTGAACCTGGAATCGCCCTGCTGCTCTGCTTTGTCTTCTACCAGCAGGACAAGGATTTATAAATGAATAAAAAAAAATGTAAATACATATTACAGAAGGGTCCCTTAATTTTTTTCTAGAGCTGTATATCCACACTTCGTAATCCACAGCAAATCCTTTGATTCGTCATCTCCCATGGGATTTCC
The DNA here is from genome assembly GCF_023856365.1 of Brienomyrus brachyistius. Classification (NCBI taxonomy): domain Eukaryota; kingdom Metazoa; phylum Chordata; class Actinopteri; order Osteoglossiformes; family Mormyridae; genus Brienomyrus; species Brienomyrus brachyistius. The sequence continues at coordinate 9,922,336 of NC_064549.1, read as the reverse complement.
TTCCACACCAATCCCATTGGAGTCTCAAGCCGCAGTGTCATTGGGATAGAATCGAAAGCACTGCTAGTTTAGTTTTGTTTTCATTCTTTCACTGGGTCTTTGTGGAGAATACATCCTGGTGGCAGGCTTGTGTGGACTCCGTTAGGGAACGCGGTCTATTAGTCTTTGTCGTATGGATAAACACAATAACTGTTACAATGTCCTCGCCTTGTGTACGCCTCACTGCCTAGTGTGGTGGTTATGATTATGAGTCAACAAAGCAGAATTCTGTGTGCGGATCTAACTCGCCCTCATGATCCCTGGAGAATGCATTGTGTATTAGTTATGGGGGGGGGATTTTGTCCCGGATGGTGGTGTAATGATCTCAGTGACACATGCTGATCTGAATCTGTTTTGCTGCTGTAAGCTTCTTTTAAAAGAGCTTTTGATTGTGAATTGTGATTGAGAGTTTTAATTGTGAATCTTTGGTCTTTGATTAGACGGCAAGGTTTGAAGCCATCTCGGTGACCGGTGTTGTCATTGTATAAACAAGGGGCGGGTGACCAGTGAGGAGTGATTAGGGGGGTTTGAATATCACATTTACCGCGTGAGAAGCTCAAACGCAAGTCTCCAGAAAGAATGAGCCAGCGGCCATTTGAAAAGGTAAAGGTAATTCACAGTGCAGTGCATTTGCGAAGGTATTAACGTTTTATCTGCCTTGACTGTGCATTTCCACACTGAGCACTGGCTTAGCGTGTGACTGTGTGCAACTCTGATGCCTATGTGGACATTTGCAAAAGCCCAGAAACTGGGAGCCTGAAAGAGAAGCTGCACCTTTGGCCAAGTTAAACACGCCTCTGGACTCTCTCTCATCCCGTTTATCATATTCATATTTTAGGGTTGTGTCCTCCCCCCCTGCCGTCCCACCCCACCGCAGGTCCTCCATCTTACTCCGTGCCGCAGCATCCCTCACTCCTGCTGACCCCCCCCCCCCCCCGCGCCTTTGCCCCATTCCTCCATCTCCGCGGAGCCGGCAGATTGGCGAGCTGCGTGTGCCGCCGTCTCCTGCCTGAGAGCTCCCTCGCTCAGATCGATATCGGCGGAGAGGAAATGAGGGCGGTCCTCTGGAGCTCGTCGCCGATTGTCGCCGGGAGCAAGCTGCCGAAACGGCTCCCAGGCATGACGCCCTCCGCGGCTGGGCCAGGGTGCCGCTCCTGTTAGCCCGCCTGCACGTCACGATCCATGCAACGTTACTTTTTTTAGCATTAGCATTTCGAAGATAACACTTTTTTTCTTTCTTTTTTTTTTTTTTAAATTTCCAGTACTGTTTCCTCTCTCCTCAGCAAAAGCTTGGTGCTGCTTTGTATAGAACAGCTTGCCTTGCCCGATACCCAGCCTTCCCCCACTGTGTGATCACTGTGTAATATTATATTTACGGCACATATATAAGCGCAAATATAGCACACTAGTCCAACCGTATAGCAGCATGTTAGGGGATTAGCACATGTCAGTGTTATTAAACATAATACATGACTCTTTTAAACTTTGGTTTCCCTTTCCCTTGCACCCTTACATGTGCCTGCATGGCATCATGTGAGCCGCCTGTATCCTGATCCGCATCACCTTCCTGCCTTTTTCTCTTTTGTTTGCCACCCCCGCCATTTGTATGCATATACGATCTCCCTCTCGGTCCCTCGCGTCCTTCCCCGAGCCGCTCTCCAGAATCCTTTTCAGTGGCGCAGGTGCCGAGCGGATATGCTGGGCCATCGCTGACACCCGAGAGGCCACGGGGGGGTGGGGGGGTGGGGAGGTGGGGCATCTTTTGAAAATGGCTGCCATCTTTCGTGCATGTGTGTGAGAGAGAGATAGAAGGATTCATAGACGCAGGAAGAATGAATGGATGTCGGTTTAATATTTCTCAACCTCTACACGATCCCCTGCGCTCCCCATACTTAGTAAGTGGTTGGGTGATGGATGGATGGATGGATGAGTTTTACTGTATTTATTGCTTAAATGCTACTTTTATAGAGGTGACATGCAGTGTTAGGCTTACTGCTGAGCTGAATATTTCACCGTAGTAATTCAGGTTACATACCTTGCCCAGAGCAGTTACACCAAGGTACCTCATGGGACAGGAACCTGCAACCTCGCAGTCAAGAATTAATTTCCTTAACCCCCCTCCCTTTATTTAACCTGTGAGCCAGGCTGCTTTGTTCTTTGTTCCTTGCCTCCCACGTGTTTTGTTCGTGGATCTTCAGCATGGTCATTTCGCTAAGGCCACTCCTGCCTGGTCTCTCTTGGCTCGGGATGCCGGAAGGGCAGGTGCCTGTCTCCGTTTGGCCTTGATGGGCGAGCGATGGAGTGGGAGATTGTGTTAAACGCACCCGGGGGCTTCTTTCGGAATGCGATTCTCACGCACCGGGGCCTTGCCTCGTTTGTTCCTACCGCCGCTTCACTCGCGCTGTCCGGGGTGTGAGAACAGATGGGTGCCGAGCATATCGATCTACACCGTGGTCCAACCGCCAGGGTGGGTCAGCGCTGTTATCCTGCTAAGCTCGTTTTTGAGATTTCTCCATCACCGACCAGCTACTGACCAACTAGTCCCCCCCCCCCCCCCCCCGCCTGATAGTAACGTTACCATAAATTCACACTTACGGTTATATTCCGGATCGATTCCGAAGTATTTCTACATGAACCAATCGGTTCCACTTTAGGCGGAATGTGTTCAAATTCGTACGAGCTGCAGCTACGGACCTGAAATGTCGGTAAAGTGATCCATAGCTCAGTGGCAAAACCCAGGTCAAATGCATTTAACAGTTACATATTTTAATTACTTCTTTAATATTTTTTGTGAGCCACTGCAGTGTCCCTTAGGGCCTGATCGTTTGACTTTGTTAGCATTTTTTCCGGTGTTTGAAAGTGAGTTGAATTAATATGTGACCTTAAGTCTTGTGTGTGAGACGCAGTGCGCACGCCCCCCCCCCCCACATCCTTAGCCATTCTCCCGCCCCCCCGATCGCCCCCCCTTACTCCTGCAGCCGCCCCACCGCACCCCCTTCCCCGGTGCCTGTTAATGCTTTTGTGGGTAATTGATCGGTGGGGTGGGGGGGAATCAATGCGGCCTCCCCCTGCTGCTGGGGCTCCTCATTTTCACCAACAGCACACTGCCCCTCTCCTGCGAGCGCTGCCTGGGGGGGGGTGTCCGGCAGGCCATGCTGGAGTGAGGGGGGTGTCCACTCTCCTGTCTCTCCCCCCCCCCTGCTTTTTCTAGCTACCGCTTGGCCTGTTTATCAGTTTTACCGCTAGATGAGTCACCGTTCCGCTCTGAGTGCCAACCATGCAGTTCATGGTGCATCTTTTATTTTTTTTGTTACCAATCCTTCCTTAAAAATATAATATCAATACATTTTATTTATATTATTGCTCTCTCACTCTCCGGAAAGCTTTACGATGCATATAATCCGGCACAAAAACCGAAAACCGCAGAACAGCGGCAACAAAAACAAGGGAAGCCTTACGAACTGTATTATAACATTCCTGGAATAGATATTTGTATATCATATATAAATATTTTATGTGTAGATATTTTTGCTGGAACATAGACATTGAAATAGGTTGCACATCTCGCAGACTCTGCGGCAGCTTGTTCCAGAGTTTCGGTGCTGCAACACTAAATGCCTTTCCACCTGGGGAAGATAATCTATACCTAGGAACCGTGAGGAGGTTTGGAGCTGGCAATCTTGGTATGAAGTATTGTGGTATTGGAATGAGGACGGGTGTCCGCTGGTTCCGGGGTCATCCTGCGCTTATCCTCGGGCAGATAGGATATGGACCGAGAGCCTCCTGAGCTTCTGGGCTGTCTCGACTTTCACATTTCAGTCCGGCTTGGGCCGAAGTGGAGCAGTTGATGACATTTGCTTGTCTTGGAACGGCCGATGTAACCTTTGTGTTGCCGGAACACCCAGCGAGGTTTGTTTTTCTTGGAGGGACCGACGCGATGTGGATCTTAGCGGATCTCTCAGATAAACGTGTTTGCATTGGTGGGTCCACCCTTCACGCTGGACTGGCAGAGTTTGGAACAGGGCGGTATAAGTCATAACCTCCTCCTTCTGCTCCTCTTCCTCCCAGGGCTGAGCACAGAGGGCATCTATCGAGTCAGCGGGAACAAGGCAGAGATGGAGAGCATGCAGAGGCAGTTTGACCAGGGTGAGTAACTAACCAGCGGGTCAGCTGCTGTGCGGCTGATCATTCTGCAGCGGAACTTGGTTGCTGCAGCTTTCCCATCTCATTTGTTTAGCAGACGCTAACATATTTAGCGACATACTTCTTTGAGAATGCAGGGTTAGCCAGCCCCTGGAGCAATTAGGGATTAAGGACCAGAGGTGGACATTTCAGTTCCAGAAAGTAAAAATCCAGACCAAGATTTTGGTTTAACCAACCAGTCAGAGTCACAGTCACAGAGTACTCAACTGGTTGGTTGAAACAAACTCTTGGTCTGGATTTTTACTTTCTGGACCTGAAATGTCTAACTGTTAAGGTAGACCTTGTTGAAGGGCTCAATGGTGACATCACTCAGCTAAGCCTTGGATTTGAACTGGTAACCTTCTGATCACAGGCACGACCTCCTAACCTATCGAGCCTTACAGCAACCCCTATCTCACAACGTCTACATCTCACCAGCGGCGCAAGACTCCTTGAGTTCAAAGAGGATATGTTACAGATATTGATCTTTATTTTCGGATTCCCTAAATTTAAGTATGGTAACGCTGATCCGCCCATGGAAATGCATGCTCAGCAAAAAGCGAATAATCCATCTAGCCAACTTCCAGCCGCATATCCAGTATGGTGTCATGGGGTTGGAATGGTGCCGGGCCCAGAAAGCCTGAGGTGCGTGGAAAGGGAACACCCTGGACAGGATGCTAGTCATTCACAGGGCATGCACACAGTCACAGGAAACGCAGGTAAAATCGCGTGCAGTTTAGAAATGGCAGTTTGCACATTATTGGAGTGCGGGAGGAATCCCCAGTGACACAGCAGGAACATGCAAAGCCTACACATGCAGCTTCAAATGCATCAACGGCAACTTTGGGGATGACAGACATCGCATTGCCCAAATTCATGAGACCGGATTTAAACTGAAAAGTGAGCATGTTCAGAATGTCATTCACAGTCTTGTATTGCTTACAATTTATTGATTAGTCAGTGTGTGTTTTTGTTTGAAATTCAGGTTTATAACCTAGTTCAAGTACTTAAGGTCCGATTTCAAAAGTAAAAATAATGACTGGGAGTGGCCTGGACTTTGGTAAATGTAGTTGTGGATTCGGGCATAGATCCTGCCTCTTGCAGCTGGGGCACGCCTTGCCGCCCATCTGGCAGCTGTGTGCGGACAACCGAGGCACTCTTGTTCATGTTCAATTTCTACGTATACCTTGTCTCAGTAATGGGTCCGTTTAATGAACTTGTGGCTGCCTGGAGGCATCGATCTTGACTTTGGGGTGGGGGGGGCGATGGTCTGGGCTGGTTGAAAAATGCATCAGAGCATGGCGCAGCCTACAACCTGTTAGGGGGTGTGATTGGGCGGACAGTTTGTAAGCCCCGAATAGGATCGACTAATGAAGCATACGAGAGACTGATCCGGTTGGGCTGGGACCTGCCTAGGTACAATTACACGCCGCAGTCGATGAGGAACTCAGACCGGGGAGTGATGTAAGACTTAGAGGTGTTGCAGTGCCCCCCGCCCCAGCTGGCAACATTGGGCATCCGCTCACATCCAGGCGACCTTTGACCTCCCTTTGTTACACTGCTTCCAGGAGCTCCTTCTCCAGCGGGATGCTTACATGTGAGAGGGCCGGTATTGTTTTACCGGGAACAATGGGTACCCCCCCCCCCCCCCCGGGATCCTGATGCCTTTTCTAATCTGCAGAAATTAATCACGAGTGAGCTCTCTTTAATTAACTTCATCCCATTTTTTTCTGCAGACACTCGTCACATCTCTGTCTCATTTTTCCCGCTTCTTTCCTTTAATTGAAAACAAACGCTCAGCACGAAGGCGGGCCCGGTAATTACAGTTGTCTTGCCATGTACATGAGTGCCGCCCTGTGTTTGATTTCTTTCTCATCCTAGCCTCTGTCACCCCCCCCCCCCCCACCCCGCAATGATTGAGAAATTATATCTTTGATTTACACAGTGAAACAGTAGTACCGAGTGCATCAAAGGCCTGCCTGTTAATCCATAACAATCCCTGTCGGAGACGCGGAACGTCCGGAACTGCTCTTTTGTTAGGTCACAGTAGCTTGTGTAAGGTTCCGTTACTGTTCTGATGGAAGGCAATGGAAGTATTCCAAAGGGAGCGAGCATGAGGGGGGAGAAGCGGAGCCCTTCGGATCTCCAGATGGGTTCGATGGGCCCGGGGCCTGTGATGTCAGCTGGCGCTGACGATTCTCGGTCTGTAGGGGGCAGGAGGCAGTTATAAAAAGAGCATGATGGTGTCCCTCGCGGTCTATAGCGGGAGCAGCTGGTCAGTTGGCGGGTGGGGTGGCGCCTGCACAGAGGGCTGCGGCGAGTGTGACTTGTGCTTCTCTTTTACGCTTTTTTTTCCCCTCCTGCCTGTAGACCACAACCTGGATCTGGTAGAGAAGGACTTCACTGTGAACACGGTGGCCGGGGCCATGAAGAGCTTCTTCTCGGAGCTGCCCGAGCCACTAGTGCCATACAGCATGCAGACTGAGCTGGTGGAAGCTCACAGTAAGTGTCCCGTGGGTGGGGGGGGAGGGGGGGCGGCGGTTTCGTGTGGGAGACCAGTGCAGTACCCAGCACACAAGCGCGCACAGTCACGTACCCGCAAACCGTGCCTGGCTTCCCCTCTCCCTGGTCTGGGCGCCTGACAGGTTCTGTGGACATTTCGCCTGACGCCGGAGCCCCCTTCCCTCGGCCAGGGAGAAGCTCTCATGAGCTGGAGGTCGCTATAATGAAAACGGGGGAGCTTTTTTATTCACAATTTAAAAGACCGTCGAAACAAGAGCCTGACGAATTTAAATGTGCCCGGCCTGTATATCCACCTAACAAAGGATTATCTTTTAGCATTTCGGCTCTCACCCTTCCTGCTTTAACTAGCCATTTTGAAGGCTTTGGCATTTATAAAAACATGGGACTTGACTCTGATGGCTGTGCCGGTTCAACTCTGAGAAGATTTAGAATCGAGGTGGACAGTCTTATCCAGAAAGGGCCGGTATGTGTGCGGGTTTTCACTGCAACTCCCTAATTATATTAATAATTAGCTAATTAGATTACTAATTAGAGGACTGATTGGCTGAAGGTTTGAACAGCTGACCTAAAGATTATCCCAAAGACCTGCATACACACCGGCCCTTTGCGGATAAGACAACTGTCACCGGTTAGAGATGATAAAACCCAATGAGAGCCCTTTAGATTGCTCTCCCCCCTCCCTACCCCCCTCTCCCAGGTGGGTAAAGGGTCAAATCTGCCACTAATCCAGTGGGCACAGTTTTTTTTTTTTTGTTTTTCTCTTTTTGCCGCTTACACAAGCCGCATAAATAACATTTCTGAAGTATTGTGACAAATTTATTATAGATAAAGCTTCTCCCCATCAGACCAATGATGAATTGGCAGTCGGCACTTATTCTGCTGGGGTTTGATCTAGTGTCAAGATCTCAGCTAAGCTGCCATGGGGAAGCTCTGCTTTTAAGTGCCAGGGCTTGTTTTTTTTTAATTGTGAAGGGTACAGTTAAGGTCGCCATGCAGAAACAATCATGGAGCTGTACGAATGGCTGGCCCCAGTCCGGGGGAGGTAAGGCCAGGGTGGGGCGCACCCCATGGATGTCAGGCTGGCCTAGTGCAGCGGCCTGGACTAGGCACAGCTTCAGATTTTAGGTCGACAGTCGCGTCATGAAAGTCGAATCTACGTCGACTAATCGCTGGTGACATCTTTAATAAAACCACAGGAGGAGGAAATGCTTTGCAGTAAAGCGACAATCTGTATTCACAAAACTTGTTGCATATGCTGACAACAGACAGCTGGTACAAGTATCTCTTACGGGGAACAGAATCGAACAGAAATGACGACAGACTGCAACTCGGCAGCAACAATTTATACATCAGTAACACTTGTGTGCTACAACTTCCATTTAAGTGTGAAAGCAGAGTGAAATGTCGGCGTAACACTTGGGGAGGAAAACAAAACCGCATACGAACAAAACAAAACCACGTACGAACAAAACAAAACCGTGTACGATCCTGTAGCCTGTAAGCCTGGACGTCGCTGTCCTTAGGCGCTTTCCTACCCTGCAAGAGGAGCTGTGACCTTTTACGCTAAACAAGCACTACGCCGCCACCCCAAAACCACGGAGCGTAAGCAAGTCTATTGGGTAGTTATTGGGATCGATCGCAATTAAAATGAGACTTATCTTTTTATTTATATTTGATTTATTTTGACCTGGCATGCAGATTGATCTACGGAATAATAAATGACTTAACGTTATTCCGCTAATAAGTGCTGGCAAGTTTCACCACCAGCACTGGCGATTTTAGGCAAATGTGTATCAGATATCGATCGAATTTTCCCATGTGGAAATATAAAGAAGCAGGAGGGCATTCGTTGATGCCTTAAATGTAACTGAGTTACACAAATAATTCCATCTGCTCAGTTTTTGCTCCACTACGTCTGGCTATTTTCCCCGAACCACGTAACCGGTGTTCTCCTTGGCATCCATGTCGTCAATGTCACAGTCACGCGATCAGCAAGACCGATGTCAAGCTTTAAAGCGTCATGGCAGAGCAGTTCATTTGACTTATGAACTATGTGTAACAGTTGATCTGTGCAGCCCCTAACGTCCAGTGCAGAGCGGGATGATGTAGCAGAAACCAGGCTGCTGCTAACATGTAGTTTTGGGATCTCTTGGGGAGGTCACACGTTTTTGCATGTCCTGTATGCCTTTTCCAGGCCCCATAGGGAAGTTTGAGGCCGAATCAAAGGGATGGGTGCATACTTTGTATTTCGTAAAAAAAGGAAGTTGGCGAGGTTGTATTTATATGTGCGTCCCCAGAGGGAAAAAACAATGGCGGCGTTGTCTGTCTGTGCCCCACTGTAGGATAATTTTTTTTGCATCGCACTTGGCGATCAGGCAGTGGCCGAGGAGGAAAACTTTACGGAGACCTGGCAGCAAAGTGTCGCAGTATGGCAGGAGCGCTGCAATCGGGCAGCCATGTACTGCACGGTCCTGACAGTCGTCTCCCATCCCCATTTGCCCCTACCTGCATGAGTCTGCGCATGCCTCTGTGAGGCTGCATCGGTCTGCGCGTGACATTTTGAGATGCGATGCAGAAAAGCAGTAAATCTTGAAAAACACGTCGCACGCAAGTTCCTATAGCGTTACCCCGGTGTACAGCATCTCATGATCGGTTAATGTTATGTTCCGCCTCTGTCTACGACTCATTAATATGATGAGAGTCACTGACTCAGAAATGGCCACAAAGACAGAGGTTAGTAGGTGGCATCAATGCAACTCGCTCTCTCTGCAGAAATCAACGACCGGGAACAAAGACTGCACACCATGAAGGACATACTGCGTAGGTTCCCCCGCGAGAACTACGAGGTCTTCAAGTACGTCATCACCCACCTGAACAAGTAAGTCCCATTCCTGCTTTCCTGCAAGGCCTGGGAAGGGGGGCGGGTGAGAAAATGTAAACCGGAGGTGTAAATACGCGTCAGGAATGCAACCGCTTAAAGTTTCAGATATCCTCTTCAGTTCAGTTGAAGTGAAAATCTCCCATACCTTGCTTATGCATACTTTTTTCTGTCTCTAAGATGAGTTACAGTACTGGGAAGCAAAAGTCACTCTGTCCTCATGTAATCCATTTCCAAAACTCACAAAAGTCCACAGAAATTTTCTTAAACGTGTGCCGTGTAGCGAGTGAGTTTCAGAAATTTGCTTTTCAGTCGCAGAGCGAGATGTTTGCTAAGGTCTCGTTCCAGGGAGTGTTCCACGTCTTGTCGACGCCGAGTGTTTTGACCAGCAGGGGCCGTCTTTCTCATCGCGCTTCCTTTCCAGGGTGAGCCAGAACAACCGGTTGAACCTGATGACCAGCGAGAACCTCTCCATCTGCTTCTGGCCCACGCTCATGCGGCCTGACTTCACCACCATGGACGCGCTGACGGCCACACGCACCTACCAGACAATCATCGAGAGCTTCATCCACCAGTGCGGCTTCTTCTTCTACGGCCAGCCACTGGTGGAGACGCCCAGCGGTCTGCCAGGGCTGCCCGCCTCCCCCACTGCCACCCTCGTCTCCTCCGGGGGCGCTACCTACCCCTGCCAGTCCACGCCCCCTCTGGCCACACCCTTCACCCCCCAGTCACAGCCGTCCCCCTCCCATTCCCCTCCCCCTACTCCGCAGTCCCCTCTGCAGTCCCTGCTGCCCCTGCACCCCCACCACACTGCGGCCGAGCAACAGACTCTGTGAGAATGAGAGAGAGAGCGAGAGAAAAGGATAAGCAGCAGGAACATGAGAGGGAGCCCCCCCCCTTTTTTTCCCCTCTCGCCACAAGGAACAAGAGACTTTTGAGCCACTTAAGTAACATGCCACTTATTTCTCGTACCCTTTGCCTTGCACTCGTTCGTTCTTTTTTGTCCATCCCCAGTTCCTTCCGGCCCCCACCCCCTTTGCAGAAACGCAGACTAGTATATGTGCGTGTCCCACTCCCACAGCTGACTTTCTGCTGCTTGGGACTCCGCCCCCCACCGGCTGTTATTTAGGATCTGGCCTGCAGGTGTCAGCAGAGAGCGTAGTTCCCTTTTTATTCGGTGTGAGCACTGTGCTCTGAGAGGACAGCAGGGGGGAGATCAGCGGTGGAATTCAGACCTCTCGCCCCTCCCCCCCCCCCTTTTCTCCCATTTGCTCCCTCCAGCTTCTCGCCATCCTTCCCTTGAGCGTTCCCTGCCCCCCACCCCCACCCCCCCCCCCAGCACCACAACCATGAATTGATCTTCTGTGAGGGAGTGAGGCCCAGGTGACAATGGCAGACTGCTTCTGACACCTCGTTTTAGGGGATTCGAAAGGACTGTCCTCTCTGATTAATTCTCTGTATATGGATGGAGACCCCAACCCTGTCACATGTATGTTTAAAAAAAAAATGAAAAGAAAAAAAAGGAAAGAAAAGCCCAAACACCCCATTCAGTCGGGATGCTCGGGTTCCCCCGCGGGGAGGACTTCAGCAGAACATTCCAGGTGAACAGAACCTTTAAAGTTGCTCCCTCCTGACCCTGAAAATACTACAAGACCATCTCTACATGTCAAGCTGGAACACAGATTTAACAGGCTGGATCGTGTGGGTTTTTTGCTTTTCCATTTCCATTCACTCTGCTTTATCCCCCCCCCAGGATCAGCCTGGTGCAGTTTGCCATCCTGTCAGCCTCCTCGCACCCCATAGCCATTTTTCTGATCACTTCCAGATTTCAGGGACTTGACGGAGACACGTGACCGAGTACACAGGAAGTCCCACCTCTCTGGGGAAGGGGGAGGGGCCTGCGTTAATTCCCAAAGGCTTTGCACTTCCTGGGCTGGGGGTGGAATGCTGAGGGCCGGCCAGAGAAGGAGGGGGTGCGAGAATGAGCCCAGGGAAGCACTTTATTGCACATAGAAATGCGACCCTGCAGAGATGCTTATGTGGAAGCAGGACTGTTTGCATGGGTGAGCCTTTCGCGTCCTGGCAGGTTCCCGAGTTCATTTCTTTTCCTTTTTTTTTTTTTTTTTTGAAAAGGAGTCTTTATTCATACTCACCCTGTCAGAGCAGCCAATTGCTGTTATCCCATCTGTGAAATAAAATGGGTGGTCGCATGTTTAGCAGAGACGGCGATTGTGTGGCTGAAATGCATGTGGAGGAACTGGGTTGGACGCGGCATTCCCTGTGTGTATGCGTGTTTGATGGACTGGGGAGGGCAGATGTTGATCAGCGGCCCTGAGACGCCTGGGAGGCGGTAAAGGCCTCGCAAGGCACCTGAGATTATCATCGAGGGAGGTTCCTGCATGATGATCGGGGATGACATGGATTTTGGTTTCTTCGTAATATACCCTCCACGGTTGTGTCAGTGGTGTGGGGCAGCCGCACAGATTACATTTAGCCCAATTGCCACTCAGTTCTTTCCCCTTTTATTTTGTAGCGCTCACAGAGATCCCCTTGGATATCCCACAATTCATGGCTGTAGCACGCAAGTCGGCCACAGATTCATTCCTTGGCTGTGGACGCCCATGGCAACTCATCTTTGTGGCAGCGGGGGGTGGCGTTTATCCCCGAGTGCGTTCCGCTCGCCGAGGGATGGAGCATCACCTGGTCGCCATGGAGACCCCCTCCTCAGGGAGGAGGTCGAGAGAGTGGCTGGACTGTGTGTGTGTGTGTGTGTGTGTGTGTGTACGTCTGCCACTCGTAGCATAGCATTGTGGGTAGCGCTACGGTGATCCACAGTTGAATGATGATTGAAAGACTTGAACAAGAAGATTTGAACAAAAGGATAGAGAGAGAGAGAGAGGGATGTAAGAGAAAAAAGGAGGGAAAATCTGCAGCAGAATTGATTGGGGTGAGGTGACAGGCCAGTCCGGCGGATGTATATCCCAGTAAGGAGCCGAGTAACAGGGTGGGGGGGGGGGGAGTACTGGCTGCCGTTTTCATTTTAAGAGTGCCAATTAAAACCTAACCCTTGGGTCAGAGCTGACTTGCAGCAGAATTACTGATGAGAAGAACAGAATGTTGTCCAGGTCGATTAAAGTTTGCAATATCGGTGTTTCCAGGGAGTAGAGACCAGACCACTCCCGGTGTCTGCTTGGCACAAAGAATGGGCGACGGCCCGTGGCTCGATTCAGCCTCTTCACTCCCTCCCCCGTGCAAGTCTTTCATCAGCCGTCGGGCTGGTTGTGCCATACATGTGAGCGAGCTGCTGCCACCTGCTGGACAGAAACGCACATCGCGACGGGTTTAGATTTTCCAAAGCACTTGGAACAAAGGGATCGGCCACCTTCAAGGTGAACGGCGCTGTTCGCATTTGCCACTGTGAGGTGTTGCACGCGCAGGACTGGGGCGTGTCATTTAATTCACCGTGCCGTTTTCATGAAGTCACCACAAAGAAAGACGTTATAGGGCAACCGAGGTAACCCACTCGAGGCGTCATGAGCTGTGCATCCACTGCATCTGGCTTCATGAGCTGTGCATCCACTGCATCTGACGTCCAGTGGATCGGTCACTGTTTTTTAGTGGGTTATTCACTTTGACGTTCAGCGGGTTAAGATTGTTCGTGCCGACATGGTTTCCAAGGCGACCACGTGGGTCATGCTACTGGCCTGTTCTGTTCTCACTGCTCACGTCCTTGGTTCTGTAGTTTGGGCCCAATCTCAGAATGTAGGCTGTTCTTATCTCATATCTTCCGTTTAGTAAATTACTACATTCAATCTGGCAGCTATTTTAGAGGGTAACCTGAATTTCTCAGTTCAGGAGTGTGTGGGTGCTGGGGTAGATGCCCCAGTCTTACTGGCAGTGCCGCCGTTGAGCTCTGGAATGTGGACCAGGCCCAAATGGCCATTAAATTCCTCAATTCTATACTTAAACCTTCATGTTATTCCATTTTCATTCCTGTCCCACCCCACTGCTCCTTCACTGCCACATCATTAGCTTTGATTTTATACTGGCCTCGTCCACCACTGCAGTTAAACAACCGATATCCAGTCAGACATGCGCCCTTTAGATTTGATGTTTTCACTGCATTGATGTTGATAGAATTGGTTTGTTAGCGCCGGCTGGAGATGTAGCTTTAGCATGAAGGAAAGCAGTGAGATCATTTGCTGTAAGGGGGATTAACCTCTGTTGCCTAGCTACCATCGTCTTCCAAGGTCCAGATCTTCAAAAGTGAAGCATTTTAAAGGCAGGGCTGGTGTCTTTTAAACCCCTACGAAATGTGGCCTTCCAGGAACCAAGTGTTGCATAATTGATTGATGACTGCATGCCTGCTATGTAAATTCGCTCTGTTTATAGACCACAATGTTAGGGAATGAAATTCTGGGTCTGTCAAGGGACAGAAACACACATTACTCAATGGGGAATTAGAAGCCTGATCATTTCTGGTAGTAATATTAAGTCCACTTGGCATCCTTTCAGCCAGGCGAGAGAACATCTGGATGACCATCTTCGGATGCGAGGGTTATAAACGTGCAGCCGCCCGGTTCTTTCCAAACCCCTCTGCTGTGTGCGTTTCGCTCATCGCTAATCACTAACTTAGCGGAGTTGACCAGTCTACCTGGAATTAAAGCTGAGAGACTTCATGATGCGGGGCGTTGATCGGTGGTGGTTTTCTTACTCCTTCCCTCAAAATGAAAGCCCAACTAGGTCACCCGTCATTTCCTGGTGCTTTGAGTGTTTTGCCAGGCAGAAAAAAAAACAAAGCTGTTTTAAACATGGTCATCTACAGTCCAGCCAACGGGGGGAGGGGGTGTTGTGTTTGTGTTTTTTTTTTTTTTTTTATGGCTCTACAATTGGAGCCTAGTTGCGTAACACAGGCATTTCAGTTTATCCCGTCTGCCCATCACCATACAGGCGAATGTCAGCACGCATTAAAATTCTCTGTCCCCAGGACGGGTACATGGGGAACGCCCAGCCAATCAGTGTAGCAGAGCATCCCACCTATGCCTCGTCATCCGCCCACGCTGCCCGTGTCACATACGCCGGCCCCCTCCTGCATTCTCTACTGTGGCTCTTACTTGAAGAACTCTGCTTGTAACGAAATCGCAACAATCCCATTTTACGAAGATTGTTTTTTTTTTTTTTGTTTGTTTTCCAGAGGGTGAGTTGAAGTGGCATTTTGGGAGATGGGGGGTTTGAAGGAAAAGTGGGGGAGAGCACGGAAACCCCTCTGGTACTTTTTGGATGCCGCTGTAGCGATTCTCTTCGTGCTAACTGACGACTTAACACTACAGTGAACTGTGTGCACAGGCGAGGGCACGACTACAGGAGGGGAAAGAAGAGCGGGGTAAGCCCGAGGTTAAGGATAACCATGGAAACGGTTCTGTTAAAAAAAAAAAAAATGTGACAATGGTTCAGCAATCTTCTGTGGCTGCCTCATGTTTTTCTTTATTTTTGCAAACAATGGTGACATTGTCTGTTAAGTTAAATGAAAACAAGCAAACTATATTCAAATGGCTGTTTATTTGTATGTTAGGGGTCTAACACTTTGCCCTTTAGTTGATGGTGATAGCAGGCATTTCTTTTTATGTTTTATTTTAATAATTAAAAAAAGACGTTTTTTAACAATTTTGTGAATGGTGTTAAGGCCAGTTCAGTATAGTGCATGATTTAAAACCAAGCCAGGGAGAGGGGCCCTACCACTCTCAGTATTTAAAAAAAAAAAAATAGTTAAAAAAATCAAAATGAAGTAAAGTGAAAACACATCAACAACAAAATCATATTATTTGCTAAAAGTATGGTAATTTGTCTCAATGGGAATGGTGTACAAACATTAAGGCCTTACGTGACCTGTATAATACTAAATAAATCAATCTTGTAAAATCTGCCTCCTGTCAGCCTCTTCTTTTGTTTTTATTTTCACAAAGGTCAGATGAAGCTCATGTCCCACGGTGGGACTGTGCTCGATATACTCAGTTGTTCTGTAACACTTGGTGGTTGCAGACTTAACTGTTTAATAACAGGCTTGGCCTCTGCTTTCTTTACACCACTGAGCTCTGCGTCCACGTCTGGGACTGAGCTTTTCCAGTCGGAGCAGCTGCAGTCACAGTTAAATTAGCTCGCTGTGGACACATATGACGGCACCATAAAGGGGCTACGGAGTAAATGGATATTCAACTCGTCTGCTTCTTCTTTCTGATGTTCAGCTCAGAAGATTAAAAATGCACCCCTTGCCTTTAAGGACCTGCTCTGATATGGATTCTGTCTGGCATCAGTTAATTTCGTCCATCTTAACCAGAGATGTGTTTGTTCAGCTATTATCCCAGCTATTACTGGTGTATGTGTCCATGCACAAACAAAATAATCTGTGTGTCATTTCAGCTTTCCAACCTGAAATGGTAAGAAACTAACTGGTTTTAAGTTGGTTAAGGGAAAAAAAAACGGATATGGGTTTTCTGTGAAATATGGTCCTTGCTCATGAAAAATGATTCATTTTGTCATCTGACTTGTTTTGCAGGCGGCTGCCCTGCCGTTTGATTTTCGTAAAAAAAAAGAAAAACTTCAAATGACCTTTGTTCTGCCTAATCTTATTTTTGATCTTTTAGGAAAGAATAGACGATAGATAATGTATGACAGAAAGCTCTGGCAGCTTGTGTGACCTTTGAACTATAGCCTTTAAAAACTGCCAGGGTCAGCCTGAGAGATGTTTACTGCACTGTACGCCATTGATCCGATGCAGCTGAGAGGGCGTGGCCGCCTCGGAGACCTTGGCTCACAGCCTCGTGGTTTTCTGCCAGGGTACTGGGTATATTTTGATTGGTTGGCCAGATATCACATGACCAGGCTGGACCCGCACTGAAAGAAAGCCTTTATGCTCACGTCCTGACTGCTGGAATACCTCATGGTTTTGGGTTCCTGTGCCGCAAAAAAAAGACCTGGTTGTCCCGATTCTCCGCAATCGTGAATGATAAAACCAGTTCAATTATAATGCAAGATTTGAGCAATGCGCATAATTACTTTGTTAGTAATTGGTTATCTGTACAGGGTTCTGAACGCTGCAAACCTAATTCAGGAAGTTCATGATATAAGGCAAATTACACTGCGAACCAGACAATGGGCCAAACCACCGCGGGTGACCAGCAGGAAATTAGGTTTCCACCACTTCCCCTTTTCTGCGATGTTTTAAAATACGTGGTATGTTTATTAATACACTGAAAAGGTTTATGAACTAAAAAAAAGTTACAGATTAATTAAAAGATTAAACATTAAGGACGTCATAAAACGTTACATAAGGTCAGGGCCGGTCAATTCTACAAGCGACATAGGCGGCCGCCTAGGGCGCCATTTTCTGATGCCAACTTAAACTACTGACAAAGTGAAACTGGATGGTGAAATTTCCCGATGGTAAGGGGGCGCCGGTGGTGAAGCTTGTCTAGGGCGCCACATTGGCTTCGACCAGCACTGTATAAAGTAAATACGTAATACGCTTTCTAGGTTGTTACTTTGTTTCAGGTCCTGCCTAGTATATCGTTTTATTGTATGCAGGTGCTGGAAATAATCTTCCCGTAGTATTTATTCTTTAAATACAGATGGCGAGGATACCGGTCCACAAACTTTCCGTAGCGTCTTATATTGATAGGCAGTATCACCAGTAGGCGGCGCTCTTGTCACGTTTTACTGGCTTCGTTAATCTTTGTGGACTACAGACTAATCCAGCCTAGGGTTTAAATGTGAACATTTAGGGGTACTGAGTAACACTGAATAGCAATAGTCTCAATAGCGAACGTTGGCATAAATACGAAGGAGTCTGTGAAAATATAATAATGATCCCGGATGCTATGGAGAAATCTGTGCAACTGTGTAGTGTGTAAATTCACATGCCCATACATAAACGCGCTATATGTCAAATTTTTAAGTTTCAAGGTTATAGTAATAGGCTATATTTTGTAAGATGTTCCTGTTACTATTCACAGAAGGTGAAATGAATGCGGATATTATCCCCACACGCAGAAATATTTTCATCGATATATCCATAAGACTCGGGGGTTGATTGGTTTCTATAACAGCTTTATGATCCCTGATTTTTCCCCGGCTGTCTTGAGGCAAATTACCACATTGTCACGCCTGTGTTACCGAGGGCTACGGACTGCATGGTGACTTACTGTGATTGTTGATTTTCAGAACACATCCGTGACAAGAAAAACAAATCTTTGTTGTGCATGGCAAAAACTGTCAAATTGCCAAACACACTGAATGAAAGTCAGACTCCGTTCGTCTTGACATTTTGTATTACATGCGCATTCCTCTTTTGCACCAGTGTAAAGGCTGGAGACGGTTAACTTCATATGTTACGACATCCGAGTTCTTGTTTACGACTTGCTAATTTCTCCGTAAGATTTTTACACAAGTTAAAACACAAGTTTTCACCGACATCATAAAAACGAAATACTAATAAAAACAAAAAGGAGGCTATATGTTGTTCTGCCCGCTCTTAGAGATAAATCACAGATCGGTCTGTAAATTTACGTTTTTTCCCCATTAATTTGTTAACGTCCTGTAACATCTCATTTATCTTTACGATTAAATGATTTGGTAGTAAAATTCAAATACCGTGAACTGGTAAATACGTCTGTTTAACAAGATGTAGGCTAACTAGATATTAATCCTAGTCGTTTTTCAAATGACTTTGAATTAGCCGTAAATCCCGAAAAGTGTCATCGTTTAATGTCTGAGCAGTTTACATGCGTTTTTGTAAATTAATTAACAGTCCATAGGGACATGCACTGATAAACAGGGTGAGGCACAGAAAGGGGAAGATGCATGGTGTGTGCGTCCAAGGCACTGACTGCGCTGAGCAGGGTTGATTTACGTTAAACTGTCTAAGGCTTATATAACCTAATTATGTATATAATGTACGAATTCCACACTTTACTATTAAATAATGTTGTTATAATTTAATAAAAAAAAGAACGTTTGAAGGTATAAGTACTTCATATAGTACAGAACTATTTATGTGTTCTTACTGATCACCTAGTTAATCTTACCTTTTCAAGGCAGATGTTGCCCAAAACTGAATTTTAGGCGCAACACTTGTCCTCAATAGTGCACTTGTCCCGTTAATAATACCTGTGATAAGGAACCGCTTAAAAGTTTCCAGAAGCCAAAGTTATGTAGATAGGCCAAGTCCTAGATAAGTAGAGTGAGGGAATAAAAACCAAGCAAATGTTAATTCTTCTGGTTATTTTCACTAAGTTGCTTGCTGCCTTAGTACGCAGGCATAAAGCAGGTGTTTAAGTGAAAGTCACCATCTTGAGTGAATGATGAATGTGCGCTTAAATCGGCTGTCACGCACACTAGTTCTGGGTATACCTCACAGCTGGCTTTTCCCTGTTTAATATAACAGGTGACGACACTTTGTTAGCTAATTACGCAGTCTTGAGAAATGGGTTTGAATTTTTTTAGCCTTTTCTTTTTCTAAAATCTTGCGTCGCTTTTATTTAACGTGTATTGATTTTTTTAATTATTATTAATCGCCATTGAGAACGCTTATAAGCAATCTCCTGCTGTACTTCACATGTTACGATCGCTGGTCGGCGAAGAAGCAGGCAAAGGTGCAGGATACCGGGTTTTATTGGGAGGAACACAGGGCAGACGGCAACGAACTAACATTAACGACAGACCTGGGGAAGTTGACTTGAACGCGGACTGAAATACTCAAGACAAGCCGAAAATAACAGGAAACAGGTGATCACAATCGGGAAAGCGCATGTGGATGATCAGGGGGCGTGGCACATACGAGTACATGACATTACACTAATTTGCAGAAAAAGATATATTTATTTGCTATATCATACAGAAATTATAATCTAGATACCACACGGCTCTCGCCTGTAATTAATTTGCTGTATTCCTTAGTCTGTCTCCAGTAAATACTGTAAGGATTATGGTTAATATTGCGAAGTATGATGTCTGTTAAGATCATTCTGTCATACAGAGGTGTGTTTGTGTGTGTGCTGTCTGTTCTTAATACCTTATCAAAAAAACGATCCTCTGACTTATACATCCTCTACACTCAATTTAATCATCTGAATGGAGTTTACTGTAATAGTCCTTTATAATTTTACCTCCTGGTATTTTAATACTAATAGAAGATTTTTCTGAAGGACAGTCGTTTTATCAACTCCAACTTTGACATACCAACGACGATTAACTGATGCCTCCCCCCCCCCCCCCCCCCCAGAAGATGATTGCGCCAGGATCTGTCACTATTCCACAGGCAGACTCCGTATATACAAACCTTTCCAGAATTTTAGAAGGCTCTAGATGTTAGTCTCCCCCTTCTGGCTTAATTGCGTTCACATCTACTGAGAAATCAAGTACTGTATGCAGTATAGTTCGCGAAAAATTTTGCACACCAGTTGCGAGGACATAGTGAGCTGGGAGGCACCAGGCTGTGGAAACTCTGGACAGTATGGCAGTCGACTGCAGGGTCTACACTGTCCCACACAACGGGCTACTTACAGACACTAATTCACCAAACAGAGAACTGAGTTTGACTTTGAGAGGAAACCCACTCAGAGGTTTAAGGCATTTTTTTGTTGTTGTTGTTGTTGTTGTTGCTTGTTTTAATGATGGTCGGTATATTTGGGAGTCTAAATTTTCAGTTTTCAGTTACCATAAAGACTAAACAAGTTGAAATTCATATAAACTTTCCATCCGCCCGTATTGCAGCCTCATACCCTAGGAAGTACGGGCCATCAGTCTGTTACAGCACGCGCCACGACGACCACCATCCACCATCCACCTAACTGCATGTTTTTAGACTGCCGAGGGAAAGCATCAGATTTGGGGGAAGCCAGAGACAATATGTACACACACCCAGCAGGGCTATGGATGTGCGAGGCTAGCATGCTGCCTAAACAAAGTGAAATTTTCCCCAGGAAAGCACAGGGTCCCGCCTAGTCGTCAATGAGGCTGCATGCCCTTGATGCATGCACTGACGCCCCAGTGACTCAGCTACTGGAATGAGTCACTGTCAGTCTACCGGGACCAATCACGTCGCTCACATAATGGCAAACTATTTATGAGGACTTGAACCAACAACATACCGAATGCAAGTACAGGTATTTAAACAAACAAGCCTGCACCCTTTGGGTGAAAAATCGTGTGCCTGTTGTTGTTTGTTGTTTTAACAAGCATACGTGTCATGATTTATTAATTGTTTTGCAGATATATTTGAGGCGATTAGCAGGGCAAAGCTTTACTACGGAGGCTCCCTACAAAGAAGATTGATGATGATTTCACTCCCTCCACAGTGCTGGGGCACCAGGCAGCTGCCTGTTCCGCCTATAACTAGCCGGCCCTGGAAATTAATCATTTATCCTGCTGTATGGAAGAATAGCAGAGAAACACGTAGCACAGAGCTGGGAGTCCCTTGACGTGCACAGAAGCGTTTCCTGATTATTTTCACCCTGAAATGATATTGCTTCTGGTTTTGTTGTGGACTCTTTGGTCTTTGGTGCCACCCCCAGCCGCCGCTGTTTCTCAAAAACGGGGCCACGCCCCTTAGTTCCACTTCTCACCAAGTCGGCTCTGCTCATTGGTGCATCACAGGTCAGAGACTGAGCTAAACCTGACCAGTAGGTCTAGTTTCTTACCACTGGCAAACGGAGGACATCTTGATGCACTCAAGGAACAGAAACTTTGAATTGAGGGCAGGTATATGTGTTCCATCCCTGAGGAGCTCCAGGGCTCGACTGACAGGTGACGAGTCAGGCCCCGATCGATGATGTGGGACTTGGAAGGAGGGAGGTGTCAGCGGGGGAGGGGGGAGGGCACTTATGCACTTATGTTTTTTGCTTCTTGTTTCCCTGCCAGTATCAGACAGTACTGTGGCAGGCATCACCTCAGTCCTGCAGTCCAGGGGGCTAGGTTTTGCAGTCTGGTGTTGAGAGCATGAGGTAAGACATGCCGATGGGGTTGGGAGGGGGGGGGCGCGGTGTGGGAGGGGGGGAGCTGGCTCGCAAGCCCGTCGTGCGTGTCTGACAGTTTCAGGTTAGTATCTATCCTCTCTTCTCTGGCTCCGCTGAGAGCTACACTCAGATCCAGGCGTTTGAACCCCAAAGCCCAGTGATAATCTGCTGCATCGATCGCCCTGAGAACTTCCATCCTCATGCGGCAGGCAGCTGCAGAAAAGCCCCCCGCCCCCCCCAATTGCCCAGCTCTGCGCTGTTGTTCTGCTACAAAGACGTAAAAAAAAACTTTTACATGAATCAATCAGTGCTACAGTCATGAGTATAAAATTTCTCAATGGTCGCGGGGCTGTGAAGCACTCAGTCTGCCTCTCGTGCCGCCGTTAAATTGCAGGTTTCTGCTCCTGCTGCGATTTTGTTCTGTTTCATGCGATTTTCTGTTTCCTGCTCCCCAACGTGAACATGTTAAACCTGAAAAACTGGACAAGTCAATCAAGCAACTAACTAATCGATTAGTCAATCGATTATTAAATAATTTGCATTTGTGACATGTACCATTCTCCACGTAGGGACTGAAGCAACTGCAAAGAGGCACAACTTATTCATCTGGTTTTGGAGAATTAACTCGTTAGAAAAAAAAAATTGTAATCCCCCAGTAAGCTGTGTGAGTGTGTCCTCCAATGGACCATCATCCCATTTACAATGTCCTTACAACGTCTAGGATCTAGACTCTGAATCTATACTGAATATATGGTTATTGGGGGGGGGGGGTAGCATTTTATTCGGACCCCTAGATACAAAATAATATAATTTATATGCTCAGGTTACCTTTCTTCAGCAAATTTTACCATGGGGGCCCAAGTTAACATTTTGTCATAGGGTTCAGAATTTCCAGGCACACCCCTAGATGGCTGGATGGCGGAAGAGAATAAAACTGGAAAATAGTATAGCAATAGACCAAAAATAGGAGACCACTCTATATAAAGTCTGCATTTTAAAATCCTGGTTTAAAATCTTGGATCTGCTGGCTGAAGGCTATGCTGAGCGGCAGGAAGTTTCTAAAACAGCAGCACAGAAGAACAGGGTGAAGCAGGAGACACTGGGAACGACCAGGAACCAACCAGGTAGAGAGCAGAAGCGACTTTCTAATGCCAGAGATGACCGTCAACCTATCCGACAGCGCCTCATAAATCAGAGGATGACCTCTAGTGACCTTCAAAAGGGATGGGAAACATTAAGTGCAGGTGTGAGGTGCACTGATAGAACAGTTTATAACAGGTTTCTAGAAGCAGGACTGAAGTCCCATAAAGCAAGGAAGAAGCCCTTCATTAATGACAAACGGAGAAGGACCAGGTTGCAATTTGCAAGAATATATACATTGATGGCAGACGCATCCCCATAAATTGAGAAATGAGTGAAACAGAAATTTTTGCTGTGGTCTCTTATTATTTTCCAGAGCTGTATATTGGAAACGTGCTGTAAAATAAAAAGCATGCATTTGTCTGTCAGCAGCTTCACGCGTCGGTTTTACAATCACAGCCGTCACTTATGGCTCCTACTTTGCTATTTCTTTCTCAGTTTATCTTTTCTGTCATTATTCCCTGCTCCCCCCCCCCCCCCCCCCCCCACTACCACCACCACAAAGCATCACTGCCACTAATGAACACGCACATGCAGATGAGCCATCGGGGTCAGTGTCCCGCGCTGCCCTGGACAGTCTGACGTATGACCTGCAGGGGTCGCCCTCACCCGCACGGGTCAGTGGCACCTGCCAATCAGGTGCCACCTCTACCCCCACCCCCCCCCCATCCCTTCACGTGCACCCAGTTCCGACAAGAGGGCAACCTGCCGGCCGTGCATCGTGCAGGACTCGCATGCGTATCGTCTGAGGATGCAGAAAAGTCACGCAGCTTCAGCGGCTGTGTGTCTGCAGTTTTTTGCGCCGTCTGTCCCTATCCATGTTTCTTTGCTATCCGGTGTGTGTGTGCGTGAGGACATTAACATGCCTGTCTATGCCTTGGTGCATACCTGAGATTTCCTGTGTGTCTCCGTGTGTCTATTAGCACTAGTAGCATGGCCCAGCCTTCATCTTGGGCTCATATCTATGCAAAGCCGGGGTCCTGCCAATCAGTTGCCCCGGTGACACTGGGGGCTCCACCTCTCCAATTAGAACTGACAGGGCAGGATTAGGTGCAGGGCCGGAGCAGCAGGACCCGGCGGCGTGTCAATCACACGGGAGGCATTCGGATGGCTGTCTGCTGTCAGATCCCATCTCCGTCTGTCAGGTTGCAGGCCATCAGGGGAGGAGTAGGGAGAAGGCTGGCGGGGTGGGGCGGTGCGGGGGCAGGGGGAGGGGGGTGATCTGATTGGAATTAGAGATGCCTCTCTCTGATGACACTCCACTTTTAATTCAGGAAAGGGACGGGCTGACAGTGGGAGGATGGAGGGAGATTGGGAGGGGGGGGGTCATTTAAAACGCAGGGCAGGCTTTCCCGGAAAGCTCCGGAAGATGAATCCCCCCCTTGTCTCCACCCTTGCTCTCCTCCCTGTTCAGTCTCGGCCACGGGTTTGAGGACGCCGGTGCCTTTTTGGTCCAGCGGCTGAGCTAAGCAAAGATTAGGGGGTGTCGGGACTGTGGTGTCGCTTGCTGCCAGTGGGCCGTCGGGGAAGCGTGCAGAGAGGCACATGTGGGCAGGGGGAGCGCAGCGGGGCGGCAAAGCCGAACCGGTGTCACGGCGAGACAGATGGTGCCGTGACTCTGTTCCCTCGTGTTGCACGGTTGGGTCGGTGGGAACAGGCCATCATGAGCTTATCAATGCCCCCCCCCCCACACTCTCACTAGGAGCGGTGATGAGGGTGGGGGGGGAGTGGTTATTTAGGTGGTCTAGAGCCGGCCTGTTGACTAAGACAGAGAGAGGGGTGGATGAAGTGGTCGCACCGCCCGATTACCATGTGTGTGGGTGGCTCCGTGTGAATGTCATCACCGCCCATCTCCCTACCCACCCCAACCCCCCCCCCCAAGAAGGTGCTGCGTTGTGACAAGCATGATTCTGAAACTCCCCAAATCCCTAAGCCCCTCAGCACCCCCCCCCCCCCGCCCCTCCCTGCCCCCCCAAACCCCACATCCTCTTTCTCAGCCCCTCTCACCTCACTATCCTCCGGTCCCCCGGAGACTTGACTGCCTGGCCCTCTAATCCGGGACGAGACCTCAGCTAGACCTCCATCAGCAGGGGGATTAGAGCTGGTCGCACCCGGGCCAGCACTGGGGCGGAGGCGTTTGGGGTGGCGGGAGGCAGCGACTGAAGAGTCTCTCCGCTGAGAATCGCACAAGCGGGCGAACAAAAGGGAGCAGCTTACCTCCCAAATCAGACAAAGGGGGGGCGGTGGCGGTAGGCAGATAGAGACGCAGGGCTGATAGAACACAGCAGACCTCTGTTTTCCCCCATATAATGGGCTTTCTCCCTCCCCCCCGACTTTGAGTAAAAGGGGAATTTGCGGCCTAAGAATTTCAGCCCACGTTGCACAGTCAGGGTTTGGGGTGAGATATGAGCGGTACTATATTGTAGTACTTTTCAAAAACATGATTTTATTGATTGGTCTTCTGTTTTTAGGGTGGTTCTGGTTCTGGGGAAATTTTACCCGGGATGTTCGGTGGCACACACGACCTGTACATGTGAGATATTAAACGTCGCTGTCCTCAAGAAGAGGTTTTACAGTGTTGCAGATGACTAAGCATTACAAAATAAGAACATCGGCAGAATAACATATTATTCGTTGTTTTTTTATGGGACAGGCACCTGAAAGGAGCTGGATTGCCAACAGCTGAGGGTTTTTTGACGTTTATGAGATGCTCAGTCATTGAGGGCTTTTCCAGGACTGAGCTCGAGGGGGCAAAATGTTCGTGTTGTTTTAGGGGTCCAAGGCCCAGGCTACAAGAGTAGCGTGATCAATACATCTATTCCCATGGGAATGTTCTGGAACAATGATGTAAAGGGTAATCCCGGCTGCGGATGTCTGAATGATTCTTTGGGGCTAGCTGTGAGCAGTCCAGTTGTTTTAAAGGTGATGT
The DNA here is from genome assembly GCF_023856365.1 of Brienomyrus brachyistius. Classification (NCBI taxonomy): domain Eukaryota; kingdom Metazoa; phylum Chordata; class Actinopteri; order Osteoglossiformes; family Mormyridae; genus Brienomyrus; species Brienomyrus brachyistius. The sequence goes on along the minus strand of NC_064549.1, from coordinate 9,896,637 downwards.
GTGAAATTTCATGGAATTCATTTTGTAGTTGATGGAGTAATTCCCCAGTTGAGGCTGGGCTTCATGTCTGTAGTCATATATGGTATGTGTGCTGTATTTTCTTATTTATACAACCTGTAATCTACTCCCTTCCTGCGAAAGTCCTCTTTGTGCATCTTTATCCACTGTTGAGTTTTGGTACAATGGTTAGACAGAGGAAAAAAAAGCTTCAAACATTCAAGAGATTTCAAGGAGTTTCCCTCTGGACCACCTTGAGGTCTCCTGTTCCTTTCCCTTAAGTGGGCATTGCTTCTCTCTTCGGTCCAAGAAAAGAGAAGTTCAGTAGGTGATCGGCATCGGATTGAACGAGGTAACAGTTGCTAGTCAGTTCTTCGGCCCTGATTGGGGTTACTTTACTTTTCCTCCTGATTGTGTTGAATTTCCTTGGACTTGGGCAGAACTTCATGGGAGAAACAGCATAACATAAATTAATTTATAGCATTGGCTCCAGAACCCCACGACAAGCGCTGTAGGAAATGAATGAATGAAGATATATAACTGTTGGGTAATGCTTTACATTAACTGCACCTATAATGCCTTTATAATGCATTCATAGAACATTCATGAGCTGCATGTAAGTTTGCCTTAACATCATAACATACCTTAACCGCTTTAACATTCGCTAATATCAAACATCGAATATTTATAATGCCTTTTATTATCACTTAATGTTTGTTATCAATGTATATGAAAGCTGTTAAGGTATGTTAGGATGTTAAGGTATCCTTGCATGTTGCTTATGAATGTTTTATGAATGCATTATGAATGTTCTACCAGTTACTATAAAGACAGTATGAAGGTGCAGTTAATGTAAAGCATTGCCAAATATTGATTATCTCCTTTCCATCCATCCATCCATCCATCCATCCATCCATCTTCCATGATCATTTATTCACTGCATGCTCTCAGTGTGCCTGGAGCCCATCCCAAGATACGCCTGATACAAGGTAGGGGGTGCTATGGAGGGGATGGTAGTCCATCACTGAGCACACACTATGGTCACATTCCTAGTCTTCTTTACTGAATAATCAGATGTCTTTGGCCTTTGAGGGGAAGCTGAAGTTCCCACAAAAAGGCTGCAAGCTCCTTGCACACAGAGCTGGGGATGGGAGACATGCATGACCCTGCGAGTGGGGGCCACGCTGCCCCCCAATGAGCCACTGTGACACACCCGCCCTTCTCATAATTAAAGAAGTTTTTATGAGTGAAGGATTCTTTTCTGGATTGCTTGGGTTAGATATTTAAAAGACCAGCAATTACTGTCTGCTAAACGAGCCCTTTTTTCAGGGCTGGAGAAGGCCGAGCCCCCGGTCTGGGTGCTAGAGGGGGATTTGTGAGGGAGTTTGTGAGGTAGGAGTGGGGTGGAGCTTTGTGGAGCTGCAAAAATGTTCAGTCAGGGTTTTGATGTATAATTAATCTTCCGATGAAAGGCTGTAGCATTCAGAGAAGAAAATGTTCTTATACATTCTTGACAAATGCTTATGAAGTTTACTACTTCTTGCACGGCTAATTTTTGTTAAACCGCAGTTTCTCTCCTTCCCGTTTTTTCAGTGCCGTCTCTCGGCCACTTCGCTTCGCGGCTGTTTGAGTAACAGACGTGTTCGGTTCTTTAGCTGTGTGACTTCCTGTCTTTGCTAGTGCGAAGTGTTAGAACCTAAGTTACAGTACGGAGTACAATACGGAGCCTGTCTGATCCCTTTTACATGTGAATGGATACATTTATCCAAAATTTAGAGGGGCGGCGCCTACTGGGCTAACGTTATTGTAGCATCCATAAATAATAATAATAATAATAATAAAAAAAAAACATTTTGGGGCCCCTTTCACCTTGGGCCCTCGGGCTACAGCCTATACATAAATCCACCCTTGTTGCATCCATCTGTCCCCCTGGTACTGCAGGGTTGTGGTGAGCCTGTCCTACGATGTATGGAGAACAATTCAGGGGAGCATCTTCGACGGTGCAGGGACAGGAATCAAACCCAAAGCCCTGGACGTGCTACAGAGCTAGCCACTTAATCACCATGCCAGCCTAGCGCAGGGTGCGTATAATGACTCATTTATAGCCGTGGTAGCGGCTGGGCACACCTGTGTCCTAAAGGTCCATCTGTTCTCCGTGATCCTGATGACCACAGCTGCCTGCAGATGCAGCGCTGGGCCCCCTCGGCCAAATTCAGGAGCGTCCTCCACTGCGCAGCGCCAGAGGCGAACCGAGTGCTCTGCGCCGGGGGGAATGCTAATACGGGTGGGGGTTCTGCTTCTTTCATCCCCTTCTCTCAAGGGGGGTGGGTTTTCGGGGGGGAGGGGGGTGCGTAGCCCATTCTGGATGCAGACGCAGACTCCAGCAGCCGCAGTGGATCTCTTGGACCGCATCTCCGGCACGTAGAGGGCCTTCGCGGGGCTATGGATCACCTGCTCGGACCAGAGCTGCTGCCATGGTCAGGTTCAGGATGGAGAGAAAGCCCCTCCCCCTTTTCCCACTCTGGTATTCTGTGTATCTGCGACTTAGTGACCATGGTGACGCTTAAAAGAGGGCAGGGAGGAAGGACAAAGTCCGGGAGGGCAATTTCAGGCCAGTGTGCCGACCTCTGCAGTCTGTGTTACACTGTGTGCCTGAGGTCCTCACCTCTACACTGTCTCCACTGTGGGCCTGAGGCCCTCACTTCTACACTGTCTCCACTGTGGGCCTGAGACCCTCACCTCTACACTGTCTCCACTGTGGGCCTGAGGTCCTCACCTCTACACTGTCTCCACTGTGGGCCTGAGGCCCTCACTTCTACACTGTCTCCACTGTGGGCCTGAGGTCCTGACCTCTACAATGTCTCCACTGTGGGCCTGAGACCCTCACCTCTACACTGTCTCCACTTTGGGCCTGAGGCCCTCACCTCTACACTGTCTCCACTGTGGGCCTGAGGTCCTGACCTCTACAATGTCTCCACTGTGGGCCTGAGGCCCTCACCTCTACACTGTCTCCACTGTGGGCCTGAGGCCCTCACCTCTACACTGTCTCCACTGTGGGCCTGAGGCCCTCACCTCTACACTGTCTCCACTGTGGGCCTGAGGCTCTCACCTCTACACTCTCTCCACTGTGGGCCTGAGGCCCTCACCTCTACATTGTCTCCACTGTGGGCCTGAGGCCCTCACCTCTACACTGTCTCCACTGTGGGCCTGAGGCCCTCACCTCTACACTGTCTCCACTGTGGGCCTGAGGCCCTCACCTCTACACTGTCTCCACTGTGGGCCTGAGGTCCTGACCTCTACACTGTCTCCACTGTGGGCCTGAGGCCCTCACCTCTACACTGTCTCCACTGTGGGCCTGAGGCCCTCATCTCTACACTGTCTCCACTGTGGGCCTGAGGCCCATACCTCTACACTGTCTCCACTGTGGGCCTGAGGCCCTCACCTCTACACTGTCTCCACTGTGGGCCTGAGGCCCTCATCTCTACACTGTCTCCACTGTGGGCCTGAGGCCCTCACCTCTACATTGTCTCCACTGTGGGCCTGAGGCCCTCACCTCTACACTGTCTCCACTGTGGGCCTGAGGCCCTCACCTCTACACTGTCTCCACTGTGGGCCTGAGGCCCTCACCTCTACACTGTCTCCACTGTGGGCCTGAAATACTGATGTTATGTTATGTTTGTTTACTGAATTCTGACGCATCATTTATCCCAGGCAGTTACTATATTTGTTACTGTATCTGTTCCATAAATCTGAGTGAACTACTGAAGGAACTACTGGAGGAATTATTGAAGGAACAAGTAATGAATAACACGAGAGATATACTGATGTCTTGTTTGTTCATCATTAATGAACAGTGACGCTTCTTTCATCTCAAGTAGCTACTATATATTTGTTCATAAAACCAAAATGTGCTTAATCCACCTCAATATTCCTTGAAGTTATTTAGATATTTAGACTTTAAACAAAGTATAATAGGTATTTAGGATATCTGTATTGCTGATTTGGCTCATTGGTCGTGCTTATAAAATATACCTGTATCTTGCCATATTTAAATATACCTGCTCATGTGTTTACGTAATACTTACAAGTTATTTGATGGTATTTTAAAGACAGGAACACACTGAAATATTCTGACATTGTAATGTCTTTATCTTTATTTAAAGATATCTTTAAACTGTCTAAAGATATATAAAAATATATTTTACATTATTAGACATAAAGACATTTCCAGATGTTTTTAAATAAGCAGAAAAGTAAGTTAATTTATTTTCAATAGCCACTCGCCCAGTTAAAGATAATGAATTCATCTTCAGAGGTATTTAAATCATTTAACGATATCTGTGCGCATGTTCTGCACCGAGATACACACAGATATACCCTTAAAATATTCAGAATTCTGTTTTTGGATATCAGTTGGTGCATGGCTTTTCACTATATGTGAATGTGATATTAGTAGCTATTTCTGGCTGTCACAGGTCCTTCCGGTCACACCGCGAGCGCTAGCTGTACTCAGTCATGCTATACTGCTTGTTTTACTCCAGACGTTTTCTTAATGGCCGATTTCAATCGGGGCGCGGCCAGTTCCCCAGATCCCATCCCCCCTGCTGTTTGACACTCCAAATATTTGACACTCCAGTTATAAATGAATCCACGTTACGCAATCAGAAATGGCTTTGCACTGCAGCAGATCATTCTATATTCTTATATTTTCATATTACCCAAGACCAAGTATTTGCTGTACTGGTTGTCATGATCAAAAGCGCCTGGTTATTACTTCCCATCAAACGCACTGAAAGTGTTTGAAGAGCTGGCTTTTCTCCATGACCTGCGGTTTCTGCCGAAGAAATCTAATCCCCTCCATGAAAAAGATTCGGAACTTCATTACGCCGCCTTTTAGGGCGGTTATAAGGAAACATGTTGCCTCAAGAAAGTGTGGAACAAAGAGTTATTTAAACCCTTCAGTTGTTGACTGCTCTACCCCCAGCCATGAAAACATTTTACGACAAAGAGCAAGGTCTGGATAAGTTTGGCTAACTTTTAAACAAAAATGAGAAACATACGGTTATTGGGAGAGTGGAAAACGATTCTATATACAAAGCTTTTTTAATCATTTGAAATGTTCATAAGTAATGGATAAATCAGCTGCACCAGAGGTGGCCCATTTGATAATACAGAAACCTTACATCTACTCTTGAGGACCTGAGGATCTTCATTTGTGATGATGTCGCCGTCCCATTAGATGCCTCTTCCATGTATCCATTCTTGACAGAAAAATATTTAAATGTATTTTTCATGAGCTCATCCTGGTATTTGACAGGCTGACCCAGGACATGCTGGAGGGATCACACCGCTTTGATATCCCTCTGAAGGAGCTGGAGGAGATGGCTGGAGATGGGTCATCTGAGGGCATTCCTGCTCAGATCACTGTCCCTGCAACCAGGACTCAGATGAGCAGTATAGAATGGATGGATGCTTATTTCAGAAGCCATCTACGTACAAGAGCACCATTCTTTTGGATTTGCAGTCTGGCTTGAGTCCTGGCTATCAGTGCAATGCTTTCGGTCATGGCTTCAAAGCAGGTCCATCCATTCATTGTCTATAATCGCTTGTCCTATTCTGGGTTGCAGGGGTTTCAGAGCCTATCCTGGAAGCCACGGGCACAAAGGGAATTAACTCAGGATGGGGCACCAACCCATCTCAGGGAACACTTACACACCATTCATACACACCACACGCACCTATGGGCAATTTGGTAACTCCAGTTAACCTCAGCATGTTTTTGGGCTGTGGGGGGAAAGCGGAGTACCCGGAGGAGACCCCACGATGATACAGGGAGAATACGCAAACTCGAACCCTGGTCCCAGAGGTATGAGGCAACAGTGCTAACCACTGCGTCAGCCTTCAGAATAGATCATAAGCGGTACTGACAATGACACGGTTTGTGTTGCCTATATTGATCTTCTAAAGGCTTCTGGCTCCCATAGTTCATCCTACTCTTCTGCACAAACTCCAAACTATTGGCATGGTGCGGATACTGTTTGGAATGTTAAGTTTGAATATGCTTTATCTGGATCTTTACTTAGTCATAGAGGCATACCTCAGAGCCCTGTCTTAGGTCCCACATGGTTCTTTATCTCCATAAATTATGCTGCAATGCAGCCTGAGATTTCTATGTGCTGATAACACAGTTCTCTTTGCGAGTGACTTGAACTCAGGTGTCTCTGCCATGTAGCTCAGTTTTACAGTTGTTCAACTGGCAGTCGGTATTTGTTTATTTAAAGGACACTTGTATCCAAAGTTAGGTACAGTTCAGAGAGCGGAGTTGGACAGTCCCTAGAGCAAGTTTTGGGGCCCACTGGTAATATTATTCTTCTGACCCTGGGATTGAAACCAACAACCTTCTGATTACAGGCAACACATCCTAACCTGCTGTGCCGCACACCTTACTTATCTAGTTCCTGATTGGCAGCAAAATGCACCAAATTATTTTGTTGCCATGAGGAATGACGCAGGATATTAGCAATTCGGAAAATCACGGTACGTGATGGCAATGATATCAAGTTTGTTAATTGACCATGGAGACTCTGCTCCTCACAGACTTTTCCGACTCACGTTCAAGGTCTCATACGGTCTGGTTTAGTCATTCTGATGCAGAAAATGTGCACTGTGGTTCAGATGACTTTAGTTGTGCAGTTATCCGGATGTAATTCATCGAACAGCTTCAAAATGTCCCTCATTGCATTACTACATTTTAATTTACAAAACAATTTATTGTCAGACACTACAAATTAAGATTATGCCAATAATCCTAAGGCCAATGCATCCTGCCATTTTCCACTGCCGATGATTAGAATGCACCTCAAATAATTCTCACATTCATACTCAGGTCTTCTTTTAAGTATTTAAGTTTAAATTGACAGATCCTGCTTTATCACTGTGCTGCTACTGCACCTGTGGCAATCTGCGACCTATTTACTGTAATGTTTTGCTCCCCATGGTATTTATTGAGCGTGGTTAACGGTTCTGTTATGTTTCTGTATTTGACGCCGTTTTACGCCGCTCTTCATTGTTATTCAAGCTTGCATCCACTGTGTTTTGATATCATATAATTTACTGTGGGTTATTTGGACCTGTTGGGCAAACCAGCCCAACCCTGCTGCACGATCCCTTCGTTTTATGCGAGTTTCCCCTGGATTACTTTTCCTCTCAGTCCAACGGCATGTGGCGATAGCTACATTTACATGAAATCATTTATCTGATGCTTTTATGATTATGATTCATGTGTGCTCCCTGGGCTGATATCTTTCTCATAGTACGCGTAGATGTGTTCATGCATGTGCCCTTGTGATGGGCTTCACTGAAATGATGTTTTATTTGCCATTTGCAAAAGTACATTGGAATGCTTATTTTTACTTGTCCTATTTTGCCCTCCTTGGACACACACACATACAACCGGGGAAAGAATTAAACTATAAATCTATAAATCTATATATTTAAACAAATCTGCATTTTAAAACCCTGGTTTAATCTTGCATCTGTTGGCTGAAGGCTATGCTGAGCAGCAGGCTGCTTCCAGGTTCAAAATTTCTAAGACAGCAGTACACAAGAATAAGGTGAAGCAGGAGACACTGGGAATGACCAGAAACCAGCCAGGTAAAGGGCAGAAGCGACATTCTAATGCCAGAGATGACCGTCAACCTATCCGGCAGTGCCTCATAAATCAGAGGATGACCTCTAGTGACCTTCAAAAGGAATGGGAAGCATTAAGTGCAGGTGTGAAGTGCACTGCTAGAGCAGTTTATAACAGGCTCAAAGAAGCAGGATTGATGTCCCATAAAGCAAAGAAGAAGCCCCTCATTAACGAGAAACGAAGAACCAGGCTGCAGTTAAATGAGTGAAACAAAAAAAAAATGTGCTGTGGTCTCTTAATTTTTTGTAATTGTTTTTTTACATTTGAGACTGAAGCCTGAGGTCCGAGTGCAGGGTCTGACAATTCATCCGAAGCCAGTGGTGCGTTTCAGGGGGTTAGGGGCCTCGCACAAAATCTCCACAGACATTTAACTATTCTGCCGAGTCCGGGGCTCAAACTGGCGACCTTCCGCTCACTGGCCTAACCGGCTGAGCCACACGCCGCCCACCTGGCCACACAGCGCATCCCCTTTTTCCGCTGGCCTGTGCCCTACAGCATCTGTAATAGGCTCCGCCCCCCCCCTCCCTCCCTCCCCACAGCCCAGTACTGGATATGCAGTTGGAAGCTGGATGAATGGGCTTCCGCCCCTCCAGCTCAGGTCTTCAGTGTCAGTACAGCTTCGCAGATCCCTTTCGCATAACCGCCGTATGTTTCAGTAAAGAGTATATTACTTAGTGCCATTTTCTGTTTCTTCGCCAGTGCTGATTCATTTACTGTAGCCAATCTGTTTGTTTAAAAATGAAATCTATATTAGCGAATTGCTGCTTTGGCTGTGATGAAATATGACATACTCATTTTTTATGAAAACAGCTTGCCTGAATAAGTCCTATAAATTCCAGATTCCTAAAACACACTTCTCGTTTTACCAATAGGTTTTAAGTCGGGCGGCGCGATGGTTCAGTGGGAAGCACTTTATCCTCGTACCTCAAGGGCTGCGAGTGTAATTCCCAGCCCGGGTTCTGCGTATGGAGTCTGCATATTATCCAGTTCTTGTGGTTCCCCTGGGCACTCACCGTCCGGAATCACATTTAGGTTGATGTCTGTAAATTTCCCATAGTGTGAGTGTGTTCCCGGTGATGAACTGGCATCGCTGTGGTTTCTGGAAAGCACCCGGCTTGCGGTATCGGACGGTTATTATTTATGAACTGATTTGCACACAGAACCCTTCCTGGAATGACTAGTTCGCCCAGTCTTGACTCTGTTTCAGAGGTAAGTCGAGTAAAAGCCAGCGCCGTCTGTGTTCCCCAGAGGAATGATGTGAGCGGAGATCTGCATGTGGATGTTTTTTTAATCAGGCTCTTACTAAGATAGCCTACTCAGGGGTCCTAGGCCCTCTGTTTATTAGTCTATACAGGTAATCCCAATTGGCCAGCTCAGTTTTGGCCTCCCCTGCCCCCTTCCATTGGACTTTTTGTGATTAAATATTTGATGTTTATATTCATTACTTGTCATCCTTCCATCGTCCTCAGCGGCTTATGGAGGTCAGGGGCGCAGATAGCCGGTAGCCCATCCCTGGGAGCACGGCACACAGAGCAAGGGACACTCTGGGGGTGTTTCTCAATACCAGGAACACAAAGATTATAATCATGGTCTTGGCATTGCGTTTTTGTGAATCATGGGATTGGTCTCGTTTGGTGAGGATGCAGCCGAAGTATCCTTGATATTTAGGGTGGAGCAAGACCGACATCCAGGGATTTTTACCATCCTCTGTACTTCGGTTCATGACTATTGGAACTGGTGTTTGGCAATGGAATATGATGTAAAATGGTACATGAGAACACGAGTACAGTCAAGTACGCAAGTTGAGAATCTCCCTGGGTCGTATCCTGATCCATCACGGGACAATGTGTTACGGAAAAAAGTTGCACACAGACTTTGACCTTAATTATTTATAATTAAAGTTACAGTTCCCTAAATAACATTCTTGTATATATTCAACTAACTTTCAACTATTTTTCCATTCAAATAACTAAATCAGCTTCTAGTTCTACATGTGTTGTAAAATGAGTCTGTTTTTGACTAAACTGTCCATTCATTCTTGGGAATCGGCGCTGAAAACCCAAGCAGGTTTTCTAGCTTCCGGTTCCTTCCGTCCGTCTTGATCTGATAATTGCCCCAATCGGCACGTTGGCCACACGGCGGGTTTGCAGCATCTTTACGTTCCACTCGCTTAGTCTCAGGTCTCCTCTCTTCCTCTCTTTCTGTCTCTTTCATTCTCTCCACTTTTGTCCTCTGCCACTTTCCTCTTTATTTCTTATCTGTTTTCCTCACCCCCCCACCTGGATTTCTGTTACCCCCCCCAGTACTTCCTCATCCCCTCGATCTCTCTCTCTCTCTCTCTCTCTCTCTCTCTCTCTGACACACAGCCTCCCTCCCCCCTATCCTATCCTGTCGTGTTTTTAATTTATTTATAATTAGTGGTCTTTGTCAGAACGGGGGAGGCTGGGGGGGGTATTGTAATACCAGGCAGTCACGTCTGGATACAAATAGACCCCAATTCCTCCAGAGGCCCAAGGGTTGGGGTCATGGTTACAGCCCACAAACCCTCACCCCCCCCCCCGCCCGCCTACTGCAGACATTGCTCCTCTCAACCTATTCGGAGGCTTAAATGAAATCCGAGGAGGCACATTTCAATGATAGTGTTACAGAGATGTGGGCACGCTGTAAAACAGCAATGGGATTATGCTGAAGATTCGCTTTTGATACACGGACGCTACGCTTTAGGTCAGAAAACAACTGGCACGGAGGATCTGACAGATGGAAACTCTGCGTTTAGTCGAGTTTTCCACCTCTGTACTTTGTCGGCACTTATATCTATTTGTGTATCTCTATACAGTAAATTTTCTTCTGTTAGTCGGTCTGTTCATGTCAGAATAGGCTTATCTATAACAGTGGGAGCTGCCAGCCCAAAAGAATCCAGATAATCTCCACAGTTTCAATTCAGATATTCTCTACAGTTTCACTACACCACTCGAACTGCAGTGCTGCTACATAGATTATGGTGAAGTCTATCAGGGGGAGCTGCAGCCAGCGATCGCCATCCCATCTGGTTACGGGTAACCGTGTCCATGGCAAAACACTCCGATTGAGGGAAAAAAAACTAAGTTTTTAAATACCATGTCCGTGGTAAAAATTGCATTTTGATTAAAATTGTCCGTCAGGATTCCCCACGTGGGTACAGCACACTCACGCCAGTAGGTCATTAAAATGAAAGAGGGGCTTTATATTATTTTATGAAATTTGTCAGGCTTTGTTTCATTTGCTATAGTCTTGTGTGTAAATGGATTGAGCTGCACATCCAGTCGGACTAACCCACAGTAAGTGTCATCGCCGCCAAACGTTCGGAGTTGAGGCTATTGGGGCTCGCTCACCGCTGGGCCTCCCAAACTCACATGGTGAGGCTCCCTCTCGGTTCACCAAATCGCTGCTTATGAAACACAACAAAAATCCTCTAAAAAAAACAAAATGAGTCTGGGAAGCCCACTTAACGCAGGCGTGACCATGCCTATGTAAAACTGACAACTGCTGTCCTTTGTTTCTGTCATTGCTTCAGCCAGGATGAGAGCCGTGCCTTGATAAAACTTCTCAGAAGCATTGTGGCACCATCAGAATACTGTATCTAGGCAGAAGAAGTAATCCAAACACACAGTATGTTAAGTATATTTCAATTTATATGAGGTTTTAGAGGGTCTGTCATTTGGAAATAGGTGCCACTACATTGTAATGTATCTTTGTACCATTCTAGCATGACAGCTACTGCTGTAATGTGAGGTCATTTACATCATATTTCCACCCTTCCTTAAGGGTAACACCGTGGTATAATTAGTGGCAATGTTAACTCATCCCTCCAAAGTTAGGGGTTCAAATCCCCTCTGGAGCTTGAATATTCTCCCTGGGTTTCCTGCAAAAACGTGCCTGCAGTTGACTTGTTTCTAAATGGCTTGTACTGGCAGATTGTGTGTCCTGTGATGGATTCCTGCCTTGTACACCCTGAGGGAGGCGGTCTGCCCACCGCGATCCTGTGCTGGTAGAGTGCATATGGGAGACAGATGGATGTTCCCTCATCAGAGCTCCAACCAAGAACTTTGGAAATTGCCAAGCAGTAGAGTTGATTGTTTGCTATACAGGACATGATAGAGGCTGGCAGGGCAAAGTGAGGTGGGGTTCCACTCCTTTCATATCACCTGTGCCTTATTCTCAATTATTATATAAAATTGAGGCCTATTTCACCAGCCTAATGCCAGAGCCCCACCTTTCGTTGGCTGTCCCGTGCCTGTCGGCCCTCGTGTTTTTCCCTGTGTTCGCCATCTTTTGTCTTCCCTCTTTCCCACTCATTTTGTTAATCCCGTCTCCACCTCCATCCGAATTTGTCATCCCCATTTCATCCCTCCGTCTCTCTGTCACGCGCTTCTGTCTGCCCTCCTGCCCAGAGAAAGTCGAATGACTTTTCCCCATTAAAGACTTGTCAGCCTTAGCAAAGATGTATTTTTTTTCAAATGAAACTTTCTTAGAATTATAGTAAAGCATCTTTACTAACTACTAATATTTCAGTGCCAGAAATATACGAATTATGTATTTAAAGTAAAAAAATGTATCTTGTTTGCATTATTCATTACTCAAATTAGTGCCAAAATACCCCCCCCCCCCCAGTTTATAACAGGTGTATACAGATTTTGTCAAAGTGACGTTTGCTGTCTGATTGGGCCTGCTCACCTGTCATTATAAATCCCTAAGGCTACAGGCCTGTGCCTTTGTTTTAAGTCAGGGTCTGTCATCCCCTGGTCCCTGCACCCCCCCATCCCAGCTGCCTGTAGCCCTCTTTTGAAACCGTCATTTGAAAACTCACCTGCTTTGCCTTTGAGGGGTCTCAGTAGGCTCGGATTGATATGCGAGGATTTTGCTCATATGAGGAATCAGTCCGATCACTAGCTGCGGTTCATGTATTACGCAGTGACGCTAGTTGCTTTGTCCAGGGGCTTTGGCAGGTGCGTGATGCACTTACGGTGCTTTTCCACTGTCACCAAGAACCAAGCCGTACCAAAGCCAAAGCATGAAAGGACAAGTTTCTATTTCAGAGTATGTGAGCCATACCTGCGCCATACCACCATCTGATTCATCAAAATGCATAGAGACCGGTGATCTGCGTTGATATCCATGGATTATCTGAAGGGAAAAAGGGCATATTCTATATATTATTCATTATTAATAGTATTGCGCACCGTGATGTATTGATGCATTTCCGAATTCTCGAACGCCTTTACTGAGCTGACCTGTCTGCAGTGGAAAATCGATGCAAGCTGGAACCGTGCTGTAATTAGTGTCCCTTCGTGACCCGGGTTGGGTACGGCCTGGTTCCTGCATGCCAGTGGAGAAGCGCTATTAGAGTTTCTGTCTTTGGTATAGATGACTGGAGATTGGGTTTTAGCACAGACCGATCAAGTATAATCATCACGTGCTGTGATTTTTAATTGTTAGTACCTACTGTGATATGCACTGATAATTGTAATAAATTGCCAGTAAAAAATATGCTCTTGCATTAAAGTTGCCTGGGATAATTAGTGGGATGTGTTAGCTGATTGGGTGCTACTGTCATCTCTGGCCTCAGCCCTGCAGGGATGATACACCCCCCCATGTCTGCGTCCGGGTTTTACAGACACCCCTCCTTTTCTGTCACTGGGTGGGGGTGAGGTTCAGCAGGTTAGACCGCTGTGTCTGTGGTCCAAAAGTTGGCAGTTCAAATCCCAGAAACAGCGGAATGATTTTACCGTTGGGCCTCTGAGTAAGGCCCCTAATCCTCAATTACTCCCTGGACAGTCTTATCCTGCTTCATGAAATGTATGTTACTTGGGGTAACAGTGTCTGATAACCTACCTTAGACCATTCCTTAATAGGTTCTAGTTTGCTTATTTTTTTGATAATTAGCCAGCAACCTGCTGTACTTTTTGGATGGTGGGCCAAATCGATACCAGGATTCAGCTCCAACCTCCCTCAGCTAAACGTAAGGAGAGACTCTAAGTGTATCACCAGGAAATAGATTATTAAGGCTGAAAACAGGAACAATGGCAGGAACTAGACAAAACCAGACGTTTGAACTGCCAATGGTTTAGTTTATTCCCCCCTGGATTATCATCAAGTGTGATTCTACTTCCTGCTGAGTCAATTCTTTCGGAAAGTAGTGAGCGAAACCAGGCTTCAAGGACGTAGCTATGTTGCCTTCAGATAAGACCTGGCTGCTTGGCGTTCGGCATGAAAGTGACGAGTGTGAAAGTGACGAGTGTGAAAGTGACGAGTGCCACTCAGTTTGCTGGCTCTCTCTGCCTTCTCTTTCCTCGCTCCCTCCAATCGCACCTGCATTACTCTGCCTTTTCTCTTTACATTTTTTTCCCTACCACCTCTTCATCCCCTTTGTCCCTCTCTCCCTAGCCTGGGGCGATGCCGGCCTGCGGGCTTTGATCACAGCACTGGGGTGGGAAATCGGGAACCCAGGACAGAAAAGTTGTGCTGGAGACCGCAGGAGGACAAGGCTGGAATATCGAATAGGCGGGAGGGAGGGAGAGCGAGAGAGAGAGAAAGAGAGAGAAAGGGGGAGAGGGAGGGCGGGTTTCAGACTGTGAGAGAGAGAAAGAGAGAGAGACAGGGATACCTCCTTCATGCGAAAATGGGAAAAAAAATCCCAGATGTACATCTGTCCTCTGCATCTGTCGCTTTAAGAGTGTGATAAACACCGGAAACTTTCTAAAATTAACTTAATTTCTATCTCATTCTATCGGACTCTAGACTCGAACTCTGACGCCCCCATGTGACCTCTGTGTTGTGGGACCCCTGACCCAAAGCAGGTATGCAGTAGAGACATGGATACCTGGGAGATTGGGGGGGGGGGGGGGGGCAGAGTTTCTAGCTATGCTATAAATACACCCTGGTTTATTCCCTTTCCTGTTTGAGCCTTAGGAAATGCTAAGGGGGCTGTAGCCCATGCATCTGTAGCCCATGCAGGAAGGGGGCTCACACATCTGTAACCAACTCAGGAAGAGGGCTCACACATCTGTAGCCCACTCAGGAAGAGGGCTCGCACATCTGTAGCCCTGTAGCCCTGTAGCCCACGCAGGAAGGGGGCTCACACACCTGTAGCCCACGCAGGAAGGGGAATCACACATCTATAGCCCACGCAGGAAGAGGGCTCACACATCTGTAGCCCTGTAGCCCATGCAGGAAGGGGGCTCACACACCTGTAGCCCACATAGGAAAGGGAATCACACATCTGTAGCCCACGCAGGAAAGGGAATCACACATCTGTAGCCCACACAGGAAGAGGGCTCACACATGTGTAGCCCTGTAGCCCACGCAGGAAGGGGGCTCACACATCTGTAGCCTACGCAGGAAGCGGGTTCACACATCTGTAGCCCACGCAGGAAGAGGGCTCACACATCTGTAGCCCACACAGGAAGGGGGCTCACACATCTGTAGCCTATGCAGGAAGGGGGTTCACACATCTGTACCCCATTCAGGAAAGGGGTGAGCAGTGAGGGGATTGCCTACGTGTCTAACAAGAGACCCTAAGGTGTTACGGCCTTGTTAAACACCCAGGTATCAACTGGCAGGGGTCCACAGCATGTGTCAGCAGCTCTCCTGGAGTGCAGAAAGGGTGCCAGCCAGGGCTGCTCTCTGCTGTCTGCTTTGGGAGGTTTAGGGTACCTCTGCTGGTTGCCATGGTGGATGCCCAGTGGCGTGATTGTTAAGGGCAGAGACTCGGGGTTAACGATAATGGAGGACGGCTTTGTGCAAACAAAAAAAAATCCATCTACTCCTCCATTTTCTATAACAGCTTATCCAGAGTCACAGAGAGTATGGAGTCCATACCCGGGAGCCTGAGGAACCGGGGCAGGGGACACCCTGGGCGGGATGCCAGTCCATTTCTGGCCACGCTGCTTAGAGATGCCAGTCTGCCTGACCGCATGTCTTTGGTACCGTGACAGCGAACTGGATTCAGCCATGGAAATCCACGCGGCGCACACACACCCTGCACACACACCCTGCACACACACCCTGCGCACACAGGCAGAGCAGAGGTTGGCATTAGCCGGCGTGCTTCCGTTTAACTGCCACGCACAGCACGCACAGCACAGCAGCCCTGAGAGCTGTAATTACAGCCTTAGCCCCGCAGACCAGGTGATAGATGAGGCCCAGCACGCGTGAGCCTGATGGGCTGGTAGCGGGAAAAGCAGAGCGTGGCCTGTCCTTCACACCAAACTTGACAAAAGGGGTCTCATTATACAAGCCATAAATTACACGTGCCTTTATATAATTGTATATATATTACATTTCCTAATATATAACGTTACATAATTTGTATATAAATATGGCTATTATAACGTTGTAGACAAATTTAACTGATTTGTAATACAGTCCGTGTAATATATTGTCATACATATGTATATTTTCCATACATCATCTGTAAATTTGGGTGACTCAGTGGCTTGTATTGTGGCTTGTATTGGGGGTGCGATTCCTAGTGCTGTGAGTTTACAGGCTCTCGATGTCCCAAGTATAGATGGACTGGGGCCTTTATTTTGCTCCTAGGGTGTATGTGTGTGTGCCTTGTGTTTTCTGGGATAGACTCCAGACTCACCACTATCCTATACTGGGAAAGCAGTTATGGAAGATGGATGTCATTTTTTTTCTAGGATTGATTTTAAATTGTCCTGGTGATATTTCGTCTATATGGAGTGTAAATATTTCATCCCTGTCATTTTATCCCACCTTTTGCCAATGATCCAGACAGAGTATCTGAGCGAAAAAGTCTCACATCCAGCTTGTGTGGACCCCCTCCCTGAGAATCAGCCCCCACAGCGGGACACTGCCAGGGCATTCTGACCCCGGTGTTGGGGTCGGATACCCGCTGCTTCTCCGGCACGCGGCCGCGCACGACTAGATTGCGTCTTTTCTTCCTCCCTTAATACTCTCAGCCTGTTCTCATTCCCGAAAGTCTTGCAGATCCAAGAGCACGACTGTATCCGCAACTTTTCCAGGTCTGGTTCAGCTGCTGCCAGCTTCGAACGACCTGAAGCTGCACTTAACCATAGCTTATCACTTCGGCTTTGCTTATTTCCGTTCATGTCGTTTATTTCTTATTATTTCCTGCAACAGTCGAAATAAAGAGAACTTGGAACCCAAGACACGGAGCAGACGACCCATCAGTATTCAGCGGAGAGAGTGAATGATAGGGGGAGGAGGGGGGAGGAGGGTGTATCAATATTCTGAGTAGTGTTTGAGGGCAAGGGGAATGAATGAAGGAGAGGGGGAGGGAGGGAAGGAGAAAAGGATGAACAAGGGGGATCGGAATGATGGAACGGCATTTGTGATCGTATTTGGTTTTCTCGACATGGAGTCTCCTGCTTTAATTTATTAGTTTATTTATAAAAAATTTTTGCCAGTTGACTTGCTGTTTGCGCTTGCTAAAAGTGCTTAAGTGTGTATGATCTGTGAGTGCGTGTAACAGAGAGAGAGAGAGAGAGAGAGATAAAGAGAGAGAGGGAGAGGGAAGTGGAAACAGTGTCGAATATGTTTGGATGTGATGGAATCTTCTCCTGTTTTCAGTCACGTTACCCCTCCCTCTCTCCACCTCTTCTTCTCTCTTTTACCCAGGGTGCTAATCAGCATTTGAAAGGCAGCTTTGACAGTGAGAAAGAGAGAGCAAGAGGCTGGAGGAGGAGGGGTAAATGAGAGAGAGAGAGAGAGAGAGAGGAAGAGAGAGACAGAGCAATAGAGAGAGAGAGAGAGAGAGACCTGGGCAGGAGCAGTACAAGCATGCCTTTTATATTTACTAGTGATTGTGGAGAGAGGGAGGGAGAGCAGACAGACGGCCAGTGCTTTCCCAGGGAGACATGACGAGCAGCGGGGTCTCCTGGGAGTGAGGGCAATTGCAGGAGGGACACTGTCACAGCGGGCGCCTGCCAAACCCAGGCTCAGGCGCAGGAGGACCTCCCGCGCCGGACATTTGCAGCAGGCAGAGGACACACAGACGCTCTCACGCACACGCGCAGAGACGCGCTCACACACATGCAGTGCGTGCCAGCCCGGTCGCCACTTTCCTGAGACTGGTGGGGAGGGAGGGAGGGGGGGGGGGGGGTGGAGGTGGGGGGGGGCGGGGGGGTGGGGTCACGGTCCGTGACCGTGCCCCGAGTGAGCACGTGTCCGCGGTCCGGGACTGGGACAGCGATCGGCTGCACGGGGAGTCTTGGGGTGGGTGGGTGGGGAGGGGTGGGCAACTAGCAGTGTCCTAGGGAGGGGGGGACACCTCAGAGCAGCAGGAGCTCGGCGCTGGACATGCCCAGCAGGTGAGTTCACATCCGGATACGCCGACTTTCGGTCCCCTGCATGGCTCTCTCATGCAAAACACTTTGACATCTCCCACGCTGCAGTGTTAATTGGGGTTTTCCCAGAGTGCTGCATTGTTTGTGGAGCATTTCAGTAATTAACGTCGTGTCAGTAAACATTTCAGTGTAACTACCACAGTGTTGAGGGATTTTACAGGGCCAGAAGCATTATTCTGATGCTTTGGCACCTCGCTGTACCAGACATGGGCTGTAGCAGCTTATGTAGGACTGCACTCAGAGCCCTTTTTGTGTTTAAGAAGTGTGTTTTTGTGTTTTTCTAAAGCAGCAGCTTAGTAAAGCGAGCACCATCCACAAAGTGACAGTGCATGCTGGCTGTTCGATGTTTCACTGCCTGCTAGCAGGACAGTTTTAGATGTTTTTAGCTTTCCGTTGAGTCTTTGGGTAAAAGGTTTTGTTTTGCCAGAACAGAGCGAAAATGGGACCAGAGGTCGTATATCGTACAATCAGTGTGAAATCAATATGATGGTTATTTATATGAGATTTGGCAAATCACCATTAAGAGTAATTCATTCACACGCCTCCCATGAAAACTTCATTACTCCGATTTTTATTTTCCTTCATATTGTCTTTTCATTTTCTGTGTTGACCGAAGGAAAATATAAGCGAAGATGCAACTTCACTAAGCACTTTTTTTGCAAACTAAGCTGGAACCTTTCGAAAACCCCAGTTACTGTTGTCAGATTTTGCTTTCTCGCGTCTGCTCTTGGGTGACAAAGTGGAAACCTCGAACGTCAGCGTCTGTGGCCCGGAATATTCTCTCCTGTTTTAGTCTGATGTTGCCCGGTGCCGCCTCGCTTTCGCCAAGTTGGCGTCTTTCTTTCTCGACCCGTGACTGATAATTCCGGGCGTCCGTTGTTCTCGTCGCTGCGAATCGCTGCAAGCTACAATGTGACTTTGATAAGCTCTGAGCAGGCAGCAACTTGAGCGGAGCAGGTCGTGGTCAAAGATCAGAGCATTCTGTGGGACTGATACATCACCGCCCTTGCAGGTCCGAGATGTTCCTTCTGGAGGCAAACCCATACTAGTAAGTTCTGCACAATCTACGTGTCACACATCAAACTCATATGACAGCTGTGATAATCTAGCAAACCTTTGAGATGATTCAATCTAAATCTCTTTTATGGCACTAACAGGTGGTTCCAAGTAAGGGGTGACAAGCAACCACTAGCTTTTACCAAGACCTGTACAGAGAGACAAGAGGAAAGCGCTTAATATATTACTGCATGTGTTGGTCATTCATCTTTTAAGCAGAAAAGCTTTAAAACAAGCTAACGGGACATCGGGATTCGATGAGCAAATGCGTGTTTCTATTTATCATGAAATTGATGGCGTCTTTATCGGAATTAAATGGTTGCAGGTAGAAGGCAAAGGTTAATGAGCTGACAGACGGCGAACCGTCAAAGTATGTGAATACAGATGCAGGAGAGGCAACCGATCTACAGGTTCTTTAATGTTAGAACCAGCTGCGTAGGTCCTGAGTCAGGATCTGGAATCGCGAATGACTTTTAGGCTGGGTGTGTTTTCGCTTGCCAAGCATGAAGCCGCCTCTATCTTGGGCGCTCCCGTTATTTTGGGGACCCAGGAGATATCTGCATGTTTGATGTGTCCGTTGGATTTCTTACAGTGGGTTTGACAGGGCTGACGTTAACCGTGAGGTGTACATGTGTTGGATGTACTAGGGGAAAAAATGCATGGGTGAAGGGCAGGATCAGAGGCAGGACAGGAGAAAGCGGACCGGTGTGATCCAGACCGACGGCTCCAGCAGCCGGCAGATAGACAGATAGGAGGTTGATCGTGAGTGTCAGCGTCAGCCTGCTCTGTTTCACACCCCGCTGACCCCGTCTCCACTCTGCCTGTCCACCCTGACCCACTGTGGCTCCTTACGTAACCTCTGCTGCCACTCACAGAGCTGTCAGGTAGAGGACATGCACACACACACACACACACACACACACACACACTCCCACACAGGGCTTAGGTAACAGCAACTTCAAATCCTTAGGTGTCTCTGTTCGTTTACTGTACATCGAAGCGCATGAGGGCTGCGATGTTATTGGTTGAAAAAAGGCTGAAGGTGATGTTGTTGGGGGAGGGGGGACAGATTTGGACACGGCCTGTTCTTGAACAACAGTGTCTCCCCAATGTGATGACACCCATCTCCTGCCCTGTGCCTACACACAACGACCTGTATACATGTTATTTTCCCCAGTCAATAAGTTGGTATCAATTTGTCAGTCGTAATCAGCCAGAAGGATGCTCACTGTCACGTTTACATTTTCATGCCCGAACGAGCCGTCGCTCTTCCTCCGGACAGATGCTAAATGCAGCTCTGTGTGTCTCGAAACTCGAACGCTATCAGCTGGCTACATGAGCAATAACACCCCCGCATTGAGCGTCCACGTTATCAATCATTACCAGTGATAATAATCACAGAAATCCAACATCTTAGGCAACAGTTCATCTCTTTCCATTTATGTGCAAATCAATCAGTGGCTAGATCTCATTTTCTCCTGGCCGGGGAGGTTGAGGAACAGCCGAGATCTCCATCAAGTTTTATAGTTCTCTGGCTTCCCTTTTTTGGAAGGAAGAGGTTAATGCGGATTTAATCGCTGCTTTTATTGATTCGGGCGGATAATGAATAGCGTGGCTGGATGGAAAGCCGGGGCGCGCCTCGATTGAGGTGGAGCGTTTTCTACATTCCTGCTCCCAAATAAGGGCTTCAGTCGTGCTGCAGCGCCGGAGCAGAATCAGACAATCCAGGAGTCACATTGTGTATTTTGGACAGAAGCTTCTAAAAATATTTGTCCCGAAACGTAACTGTGTTTAAATTCCTAAACCATGCTGTTAAGTCTGATGTGCTTTTTAAAAAAAAATTCAGTCCAGTTGATGTATACGTGCGCGTTGTTTCTAATTGCAGTCCGAGAGGTTCTGCTTTAATTTGCATCGTGCAAGTGAGATGCGTGTGCTTTTGTCGGACAGTGATTTAAAAGCGGAAACGTCAGTGTTGGGATCCCCCTGGTCCCCTTTTCCTCTGCTCCAGTCCTCTCTGCATTCACAGACGTGCCGGAACTTGGATTCTAAGGATCCTTGGGTCCGATTTACATCGCTGAACCAATTTTGGCTGGGTCCAAAGCTAGGAGCATTTTCTCAGTTTCAGACCAAACTGCCTTTCAGAAATGTATTTAAAAGGGATTAAAAATAAAGTCTATTAAATGGCACATACCAAAGAACTACAGTAAGATATCATTTTCAGTGCCAGTGCCAATTTAGACTAAACATCTACAGCCAATTCAAATTTAAATATATTCGCTCAGTAGGTCCAGAGCAACCAGATTTGGATTATATGTAATACATGCAAATCGCATATGTTAGAACATCAATATAGTACAATTATAGGGGCTTTTGTTGCCTACAGGGTTACTGACAGCATAGCTTTACTACTTGTTAATGTCTGTGAATGCCTTGCAAAGGCAACCCAGTCTGCTAGGAGCTCTTTGGATAGATTTTTTGCGTCCTGTCCTGGGTTTCTCCGAAACAGGTAGCATCCAAAAGAGACTCCGGACCCTATGACCCTGCATAGGACGAGCAGAAAACGGCTGGATTGCTTGCTGATGCTGAATTCTGTAATACCTGAAGATCAGGGTGCACTGCGGATCCACTGAATGTCCTAGTCATTTAGAGGATGGAAATCCAATTTTGGACATCAGTCGACGCACCTGCTGGCTTCAGCGGACATGTACGGAAACGGCGGAATGTAGAAGCGTCGTTCCCGAGATGTGGATGAGGGGGACCCGGTCGTATCACACGTGTTTACTTCCCCAGGTTGCATTTCCCAGTCCAGGGCTGGCTGGAAGGGGGAAGTGGGGGGAGGCGGGGCTTGCTAACGAAGCCCCGACAGCTGGAGGCCCTAATTAACAATTCCCCCTTGAAAACAAGCGGTAATTGAGCCAAATCGCGATGCGCCTATTTAAATGACGGGGAGCGCGGCGGCGTGGCGGACGGAGGGAGGGCCTGGCGGCGAGCCGAGCGGGCGGCCCAGACACACGGTCCCTGCGCTGGTGCCAGGGAACTTGTGACATTTTTATTAGCTGAGGTACCGCATCTTATTAGCCGGAGGAAGCTGCACAGGGACTCCAGAGCAGGCAGGGGGGACATTAAAGGCAAAGCCTGATCACTTCTCCTCTCAAGACTATCTATTCTATCTGTTTACAATTTTCTATTAAGACAAAAGATAGAGATCTTCTATGATAGATCAAGCCCCACCTTCTCATCATAGAAAATAGGGAGAAAAGATTCAAAAGACAGTCCAAAAACAACACATGCTGCTGCCATTGGCTGGTTGATGCCGGTTCTGGTGCACGGTGCGAGTGATTTCCTTCATGCCAAATGAGTCCGACTGCCAAATAGTTCCTAAAAGCTGAATAAGGGCTGTGAAATCAAGTGAATAATTACAGTGAGTGACCGCGGGATGTTTATATAGATAACATCGGAGGACAAGCCGAGAGATGTAGATTAGATATGGAGGTCAGTGCTGGCAGAAATTTGTTCCTATTTAATCACATGGAGTTCCCCCCCCCCCCAAATTATGTTGTTTTCTCATGTTTTGTTGCTGCTGTTATTGTGGGCGTGGCCCTCAGCATGACCTAAATGAGAGGGGTGTAGAGGGCGTGGCCACGCTAATATCACTGACCCAGACCTGGTGAGAGGGCAGTCCTCGCCTGCAGCCGGCCACCAGGATGCCGGGGGCAGCGCTGGCCCTTTAAAGGTCAGCCGGGCTGAGGAGACAGGAGACGGGATGGGGAGGCCGTCCAGCTGGCACTGGGAGGTGTGGGAAGTGGGAACTCTAGGCACATATTACAGAGACTGGGACCCAGGGACCATTGGCAGCCATGTTAATCTATATTTACTTGCCCTAGAAATGTGGTTCCACAACTGTTCCAATATCACTTAATTTTAAGACAGTAGGGGAGAAAGTCATCAACAGAGCAATATGTTTCTGAAGGGTTAATAGGGCAAGATGAGCCAACAACGGTGTGATTTCGGTATGGACAGTTTGGCCATGTCCTTTCAAGTACTGTGGGGGTACCGTGTGTGTTCAGGGGGGCAGGGGTTCGGGGCTTCAAGTCCTTGGGAGTCAACGTTCAGGAAGTCCTCTTCACATTCACATCCTTTGTTCCTTGTCTTATTCTCACCCATCTTCCTCCTCCCTTCACCTAACTCTCTTCCCCGCCCCTCCCCGCCGCGCAGGAGGTCTGGCCACAGCACAGTGCCGCTCGCGCCCACGTCACACTAAGGGTGGCAGCCAGAGCGCCCTGGGATGGCCACCATGCCGTTCGTCGGTGAGGGGAAGTGCGTCAGCGTGGAGTGGGACTTCCTGCAGGGCCTTCTGGCCAAGCCACCGACCCTACCATGGTGAGAGCAACTGGTACACCTCCGCCTCACCTTACCTAGTGGGCTTCAACGGTATTGAATGAAATTCACTTTATAATATTTGAAATTTCTGTGATAATACTGCGATATTTATCAGACAAAAAAAGGAGGCGAGTTGGTGGCATTGCCAACAGACAGAAAGCAGCGCTGACAAATCACTCGCTTTTGCTGAATATCGACTCTAAGGAATCCAAAATATTTCCATGCCTGTTTACCAGTTCTTATTCGCTAACAGACTGATTTGTTAAAAAAACATACGCTAGATAATCTTGATAAGGAGCAATCATTGAAATCGCAAAGTTTGCCAAGTGTTGTTTCGTAAGACAGAGTGGAAATGTTTTGGGGCACTTATTGATGACGTTCTCAACCCAGCTGACTATTAATTACTATATTAACAATATTAACATGACATATCATGCAGGCCTATTACTTAGTGATATGGACTCTCAAACAGCTTTGCCTGCACTGTGTGGGCTGCCCACCGGTTCAATGGCGGGGTTTCTGCTCTCTCCGGATTGGCTAGGATTACAAGTCTTTGTGTTCTGCCCTCGCCTTGGCAATGAGATCCATTTTATTAGCAGGAGATTAACTGCATTTGCCTGGAATTATTAACATCCCGTCATTTATTGGAGGATATAAATACTGTTTAAAGTCAATGGGAAGCCATTGATTGTATTCTCCATGAGCCAAGTCCATATTATATTGAAATGTTCTTTAAGAGCCCGTTATTTGAAGCAGTGAAGTCAATATTTCGAAAAAATGTAGGGAAAAAATTTAATTTACAGATACATATGGACCGACCAAGTTCAGGCCTTAAAAAGCACTCACAAGGACGTATACACAGGCTCAGGAAAATGCAGAAATATATACACATATAATCTGTCATCACTCTCCTCTGGCCCTTGAATTAAAATCAATGATACAAGCATTTGGAGACGTCGTTTCTTTGTTCTAAAGGGACACAAATTGTATAGTCACCACGACAACATAATTCTGCCACTCTGAAGCCATGTTGAGAGAAGTCGATGTCCAATCACTGTGTCAGACTATCAGGCTGTATCACAGACACCCTCCCATTGATCCCTCCATCACGGATACAGAGTGTTGCACAGGGAATGAAGGCATAGAAATAGAATTACTGAACTCCTATCTATGGAAAGTAAGCATAGTGGAAAAGATCATTTTGATGAAATTCAAATGCAGGCCCCATTTGTAATGAAGGTGCTGCTGTGATTACAGGATATTATTTTCTGTGTATGTAAATTCGAGACGCCTTACTGTTCGTAACATTAGAATACCTCCAGAGTAATGTGCTGTAATTAATTGAATAATTATCTCTGAAAGAGAGAATCAACAATAACCTTCTACTTCTGTTTTAGATCGCTGTTGAACCTTCAAAATGACACGCGAAACATTTCTGTTAGATACTCAGTAATTTATTATTTTATCAGGCTTTGTGACTGAGCCGGTAGCACCGTGGCCTCACTGCTTTAGCATTATAGGTCCATTTCGGTCCTTGGCTCTGTGTTTGTGTGTGTGTGTGTGTGTGTGTGTGGGGGGGGGGGGGTGCATATCCTCTCTGAATCCTGTTGGGACTCTGGCTTCCTTCCAAGACATGTGGATTGGTGTTCTTAAATTGCCCTTAAATCGTGATTAAGTGTTTAAGTGTGCTGGTGAACAGTGACAGACTGACATCTCATCAAGGGTGTGTCCTGGCATGGGCTCCAAAGTCACCGTGACCCTGCATTTGATAAACAGTTAAAGAAAATGGATGTGTTATCTCTCATCTCATTGCATAAATGGCTTTTTTTTTTTTTTTTTGTTATTAAAAAATCTCTACCCTTCTTGTTTTCCCTTATTCGTCATTTTCTCTGGAATTATCCAGCTTACAGAACCTGCGGAAAGAGAAATCTCGGAATGCCGCACGCTCCAGACGTGGGAAGGAGAACTTTGAATTCTTTGAACTTGCTAAGTTACTGCCCCTGCCCGGTGCCATCACCAGTCAGCTGGACAAGGCATCTGTCATCCGGCTCACCATCAGTTACCTGCACATGCGCCACTTCGCCAGCCATGGTGACCCACCCTGGGGACCCCTACTGGAAGGAGGACCAAACTGCACCAAGGGTAGGTTTGCTTTTAAATGCATTTTGCTTTTCGAGTTCATTGTAAAAAGTTACATGTATAGGAAATGGTTTTTACATTCAATGTGAAGATTTTTGCTTCCACTTAAGCTGGTATCACTCACTGCTGAATTCAGCTCATTATTTCCCAATTGAGTCCCTTTACACAAACAAACACTGCCCAAGCATTCTACTTTACCACAAGTACACCCATGGATTTTTTTTTCCAACATCATTCAAATCCAAGGGATGTTGTAACTAGAGAGAGAACATAATCTTCCCAATTTGTAATTACAGAAATTAACGACATAACAAGGAGAGCATAATTACAAGGGTTGTCTAATTGCTATTATTACTGAGGAGAAACAATTGAGCAGCGACTAGAGTATATGCACAGCACAAAACGGACACCTCTAGAAAATCCATCATTCTGCAGGTGTGTGAGCCTGAGTGTGTGTGTCTTACGAAGAAGCACCATGGCAGTCTAACACAGATTTGTAGAAACAGGTGATTGTTTAACTAAATGCGATAGTGTGTCATACTGTAGCCCAACAAGTAGCATATTGTGCTATTAATACAAAAGTCACGGGATCAAATACCAGGATGCATGTGTAAATTATAGCCCTTCCCGCTACTGTAGGTCATTATGGATAAAAGTGTCAGATGGAGTAAATGACAGAAGAATGATGTAATGTATACGCACAATATATGTCCAAAAATATGGGGCAAAATACGCAACACTCGCTATACCTGGAAGAAGCAGGACAGCTTGCTGAGAAGAATGGCCATTGTACTTCACAGACTTGTTTTTGAAGCTTCGTAATAAAGCAACCAGAAGTGTGTTTCCCCAAAAGCTCTCGTTAGCATCTTACATGGTACTGTTTCGTTGTATGGTTCCAACTAAGTATGTTGCTAATGTTGTTAGCCACTATGCTTTTGAAAAACCAGAATAGTCTCATTGCATCTTTGCTGGAGGTACTGAAGAAATCAAACCTATACACTTATTTAAACCTGAATAATCTAACTATAGACATTATTAGAGAAAAGAATTGTTACTCCTGCAAAGGTGAGTGCCTTCATTATGTTATGTAAAGCAAGCAGTTCTTCATCACTTCAATATTAAAGCTAGAAGTAATTTAAATAAAAGGTACATCAGGCATTAGCTTGCTTTTCTTTGCTGTTTAAACTTTATTTTTGATTGCTGAATTTCACAATAATATTTAAGTTAGCAGCCATTTTGAAACTGCAGTGTGCATAATGTTTTTGTTTCTTTATTGTCTTCTCAAACAAAGATTGGGTCAAACATTTTCCAAAAATATTTTCCAAGTTCCACTATTACGCTCAGTTTATTGGCGAGTTTTATTTGCCATTGATAATTATGCGGTATGTCATTTGGCCAGCACTGGCGGAATTCAGCCTCAAGTTCGCCATTGACACTGAAGAAACCTGAAAGACTCGCAGTGGACACCCCCAAACCCCCGGTCTCTGGGGGGTGTGGAGACTGGGGGGGGGGGGAGAGCATGAGATTGGCGGAGGTGGGGGTGCAGTCTGCCTTTTGTCTGCTTTGCACGTTTTAAGGCCAGTCTTGAAAAATGAATAGACAGAGGAAAATCAATTGTATGACCTTCACATGGCGAGAGATAGAGAGAGAGACATGGAGAGGGAGGAGGGAGGTGGGCGGGGGGAAGATGGGGGTGTAGAATGGCACAGAGGCACTTTATGGCATTTTTATTCTCTCTATGTGTTTGTGGAGAGGGGGAAGGGGTGAGGACTGGGGGGGGGGGGGCGGTTAGCACACATAATGAGGGTGACTAAACCAGCTAGGATATCAGCACTGAAAAAGATGTAAGGAAACAAGTACAGACAGATTCACATGTGCACCAGAACTGCGAGGCGTCTAGAAATATCCCTGAATGAAAAAAGCCGGCCTGTTCTCCATCATGAATCACAAACAAGCAAAATTCCCACCATTAATCCAGAATAGATAGTAGTCAGATATATTCAACATGCATCAGGCAGAGGACGGGAATCATCACTAGGCTGGAATCTTGCTCAGCATGGTTGCAGAGATGGCTTTATATTACTATGTGAGCAACCCAGACTTATGTCAATCTTCGCAAAATGACGGGATAATTTCGGATGAGCCGATGACTTTCATTTATTCCGTCCCATTTCCACCACCGGCCTGGCTTGTTACAGCACCTGTCTTATTTAAATCCACTTTGCGTCTGGCTGGAAGTGACGCCGGATTAGACTGTGCTCTACAGCAGTCTGGCTGTAGTTTGGAAGCATGAATATCATTTACAGGTGTTACCAATGGAACCCTGAGGAACGCCACCCCTCCCTTTAATTCTCCAGTTCCTGTCACCTCGTTCTGGTCAGGCCCCCCCCCCCCCATGGCTTCCTCTCCCTCTCCTTGTCCATCTTCCTCTCTCTTTTAGGCACTGCTTCCCTGTCTTCCTCTCTCCCATTCAACGTCTGCCTCATGATAATTCCCTGCCGTTTAAAGTGGCGAGGGCTTTTAAGGGACGTTAATTGCACTCAAATTATGTTCGACCGCAGAAGGAGCTGGGGGTGCTGGGATGAGATTGGGGCCGGGGGGGGGGGGGGGGTGGCGGGGGGGGGTGGAAGGGGAGTGGAGTGAAAGGATAATTGCAGGGGGAGAAGGACATGGCGATTAGGGTCGTTCTCTCTCTGTCAATGTGTTTCAACCCTGTCCATTTCTGTAGCAGCAGCTGTACGGTGGGGGTGGGGTCACTGGTGCTGCATTCCAGTTAAGAGGAGGTGGTGCAATCAGGCTTTAATTTGAAAAAGACAACTAAGTTGACAAAACTTACAGATAAAGCCTGCCATTAGAGTGTGACTTACACTTTCTCCTATCTACCTCTGGAATAACATTAATTCGGATAAAAACTGAAGTACGAATGGGAAACAGAGAGAGCAGAAGCTCAGATTTCATTGAGAAGACGCCCTGGTGCAACTGCATATGACTGAAATCACCATCATGTGACCCCCCAGCACTTCCATTAACAGTGACTCTTCATTTTCCCTTGTAAACCGGCATAGCGATGCCTGCCCATTTGCCCTTGTTGCTGGCTACACGGCTGCTCTTTTGCAGCAGCCTATCTGAGAGCTCAGAAAGCCCCACGATCCACGAATCAGGAGCCATAGCTGAATGTCGTTTAGGCTGCCGCCTGTACCTGTGTGACGGTATTCATCTCAACACGGGCAGGAAATATACAGATAGCACACTGCTCTGGTGACGGGGGAGAGGGGTTAGAGGCTCGTCAGCCGCCCGCTGAGCCAGCCTACATGTGACCTCAGAGGATGGCTGCCCCCACCCGCCTCCCCCAGTCCTGCTCCCCAAGTCACAGCTCCAGTCCCGTTCCAGACCCCCTTTGAGGTCTTTGAATGGCGTGGCTCATTTATATTCACGCACAGTTCCTGTGGGGAGGTTGGGGGGCGGTTGGTGAGGGGACCCCCAGTGCACAAAGGCACTGGGCTTTGTCACACAGCAGTGCGTGTTGTTTGCGCGGGTCCGCACTAGCAGACCCCGGCTCGACACGCATACAGAAGCGAGACACAATGAGCGACAGAGAGGTCCTTCCGCCCGGCGCCTTCCTCACTGCCTTTTTTATTTCAAACAAACGGGAGTTTGCTGGGTCCCTAAGCCCTGCAACAGCGCATAACTGCCAGCGACCGACGCCCAAAAAGATGCCCCTTTTGACGCCTTACAGTTCCAGCACGTTGTTCGATAAGCGTGTCAATGGTTTAACGAGCCAAGGTCTAATGTTTGAAACAGACTAAAATGCCGAGGCCGTGATAGTGTGCGTCTCCCGTTGTGAGAAAGCTCAGTCCGTTTTTGCAAATTGGGCAGATGCCTGTTGATGTTGCCTGAAATACTGAATTGGGGGCATTGTAGAAGAAACGAGGGTCCTGTGCATTTATTGGGTAGAAACCCTCATCTGTGGCAAAACGACTTGGGGGGGGGGGGGGGGTCAGGGGGACAATTGGTTATTTCATTAGTTTGACCGTTCCAATTTTTTTCAGATGTAAGCAAAATGTGAACGCGAGGTGTCGTAAAAATTCTAAAATATGTAGGTCTCGTTTATTTTTGTAAATTAATCAACCCCTCTGCAAACCCCCACCATTCTGCAGTCCCCAGCATTCTGTAGCATTCCTCAAAACTGGCCGTAGACCGGTACCGGGGGTTGGGAAACCTTAACGTAGGGCGCTGTATCAAGACAAAACACGCTGCTGAATTTCCAAAAGATGTAGGCTCTAAAGACTAGCATTGAAGTTCTGATTAGTACCAATTAGTACCAAGTCTGTGCGGGATGCTTACAGGTTAAAGGTGAAGTGCTTCCCTAACCTGTGCATTCCTTCTGCGTCTCTTTCCGCAGTGCACCGCAGTTCACGCTCCCTGGCCACTGACATGTTTGAGCAGCACCTAGGAGCCCACCTGCTGCAGGTACTGAAGGAGGACACCCCATCACTGCGAAACACCAACCCCCTCCCAGCTACCATCTCTGAACATAACAGTTTGTAGTGATGGATGGCTTATTTTTTGGTTTCATTTTTAACAATGTCATTATTTGATTTTCCGAATTGTATAACCCAGTGTTTCCCAAACCAGTCATCGGGGAACACTGGATGGATCCACGGTTCCCAGCACACCTGTAAGGTATTGAGAGCTCCTGGTTGTTTGGTCAGATGTTCCGGGAACTGGGCTAAAACAAAAATGTGGATCAGTCCAGTGTGCCCCAAGGACTGGTTTAGGAAACACTGGTATAACTTAAAGAAGTTGTACGAACGCTCTTTAAATGTTGAGGACACTGTGAAATTCCCCTATCAGATCAGAGTTGCAGCCTGTCCCATATTTTACGTGTGCAATATGCCCTGCATTGCAGCTCCATCATTTTTTGTAATTGTAGGGGACCACTTCTCTGGGGGGGGTATCCCTTATTTCTTAGGAATGAAAGTGGCATGTTTCTGAAGATAGTCTGGCAAGGTAGGCGCGGAGACGTACGTCTTTCAAACTTGACCCTACAAATTTTCAGTGCGCAGAAACAGGATGTGGAAGATGCTGTAATGGAGGGGGGGGGGGGCATGCGTGTATGCGCGAGACAGGAGTGGCGCGCGGGTGGAAGGAGCGCGCGGACGGACGTCAAATTACGGCTCGGGAAAGCGGCGCGCCTCTTTCGTTCCCCGCGTGCTCTGTCAGTAATAACTAGATAATTACACTTTATTTCCCGGTGATTCAGGCGGCTTGTGGCTCCCGCAACCCGTCCACTTGAATTTGCATACCGAATGTGTGGTTGCATAAATTATCGCCACTTTAAGCGTCTCCGCAAAAATAGCAATCATTCCCCCCCACCAAAGCGACTACCTCTCTTCACCCCTCTCTTGGTGGGTGCTTGCTATTATCATTAATGTGCTTTTCCCCCAAAAAAGACTATTCTAATAGTGTCGTCGCTGACCACATCTCTTCTGTTTATATTTTGAAGGTATTTATACTATAAAACGTACCGTGGTGGTTGGCTACTCGCACTGCCGGCGCTATTTGTCGTCCTTTGGGCGTTTCTGAGGGAAGATAGCGGAATTAGTAACCTTTGTAATGTCGCCCCCCCAGGGCGGTCACAGATCATCAGCAGCCCACGTCCATTAACCTTACCCATTTTGATATCCGCCGTCATATAAGTGATTCGCTAAACACGCGCTGACGGTGAGATGTTAATTAGGGTGATTTGTTGATTTTAATGGGCGTCTCCGTGTCCTTTCCTCCAGTCGCTGGATGGGTTCGTGTTCGTGGTCAGTCACGAGGGTCGCTTCCTCTACATATCCGAAACTGTGTCCATCTACTTGGGCCTCTCGCAGGTGAGTCATACCCCCGCGCGCGCCAGGACTGCCAACTCGCGCGTCTAGCGTGACCCTCGCGCTTTCAGACTCTCACGCTCATGCAAGAAATCTTACGGCAAGTCTATATTATTCCACTATAAACCCAAAATTATCTACATCAAAAGCCTTTGCAAACCCTATGCATGCAGACTATGTACAATGTAATAAACCTACTTGCATGTAAATGCATATCCACACTTGTCTCAAATTGAAAATTTCACGCCAGCTAACCAATGTTGGCACCCCTGCCCTGGTTCACCTCAGCCGTGTTTGATGTGTGTATCTGTCTAGTTTATAAATGCATGCTTATTTGTGCAGTTGTCTGTATACCTGTGTTTTTCTGATCATTAATGCTTTCTGTCTTCGCGTGGGCGTTCACATGGTGACGAAATTTTGTTAAACCCCCCCCCCCCACCCCGCAATTTCTTTGTCTCGCAGTTTATAATTAGTGGCCAGTAATGTATATGTTTTGCGTCAGTTTTAATTTCTCTCTGTGTGTCATTTGTCTGTATGTGTCTCTGTATTCTGGCATGTCTGTGTGCTTAATCATGATCATTTTTATGGCTGTGGGTGTAGGTGTAATCTTATTTACCCTACACGTAAATCATCTTTGGTTGTGCTTTTATTGTGGCTTATGTGTGTGTGCGAATTAGTATCTTTCTGAGTGTAATGTGTGTGTGCGTGCGTGTGCCTGCGCGTGTGTCTCAGTGACGGTGTCTCTAGGGCGCCCCTTGGGCTCTGGGCTCACTCTCCAGGTGCTCACCTCTGCTGATTGCCCGTGGCCTCTTGTACTGTGAATGTTAAGTCCTGCCATTTCGCCCAGATGCATAAATAATAACAGTAATTACTCGCACGGCAATCAAAGTGTCGCC
Source organism: Brienomyrus brachyistius (assembly GCF_023856365.1). Lineage (NCBI taxonomy): Eukaryota > Metazoa > Chordata > Actinopteri > Osteoglossiformes > Mormyridae > Brienomyrus > Brienomyrus brachyistius. The sequence goes on along the minus strand of NC_064549.1, from coordinate 9,864,236 downwards.
CCGGCCTACAGGGTCTGTCTAGAGAGCAAATCGATAGGCATCTTAAAAGCCACATTGATTGGGGAAGAGTTAAAAAAAAAAAAAAAAAAAACAGGGAAGGGGTAGGAAGAAAGAAAGATAGAAGAGAGAGATGTTTGCTGAGAGGACAGAGCAGAACATGAAAGGCAGAGACAGGACTTTGTAATTACGGTCTAGTAGATAAAGAGAAGGAAAGAGAAGGACTTTTATTTTGACAGTTCCACGGGTTTGTCTATCCCTCTCCTGACGTTCCAGGGGTTCGGGGACATGTCGCCTCCCTGATGGTTCGATTATCGACCAGCCCGCCCCAGCCGCAGTCAGCACCCAGTCCCGGCCCTGCAGTCCCACTTCTGTTGCTGTTCGTTTGCTTCTCTGTCCTGGCCGGCCGGTCAGATTTCGTCCTTATGGGCCTTGTAATTAAAAGTAAACGCTCTCAGATGATCACGTTTTCACTGGACGTGCTGATCCAAATCAAGATTTCAGCTCACGTTTTAAGGAAGGGAGACAAATTCATCATTATCATCATCAAGACTGTCAAGAATGAAGTTTTAATAGTATTGTAGGGGGCGGATCAGGGCTGTAGGTTATTTATCCCACCCACCTGTGTTTACTACCTCAATAATAGAGTGGAGTGTCTACTTTTCAAAAAAGTAGGCCGGCTTGGCCAAGTCAGACCAGGGTCGACGTCCCTTTCACAGGTACAGAAGCCACAACACCCTCCCCAGCTACCTCTGGCTGGGGCTCCTCACTGCTGGGTCTCAGGTCCCAAACTCCGCGACTTCCCTCCCTCTCTGGCAGCCTGCGGATTGATCCCGGCCTGGTTAACATGCAGACCCCGTTCGCCGGCTCCCTCCGTCCCGCCCCCATCACCCACCACCCTCCCGCCCCCTCCTCTCCTCTACCATCAGTCAACGCTGGGCCGGCTATGCGTTGTGGACGACTGCCCAGTTGCCTCATACATATTAAATGGCCCTGCTATTATTTATATTCTGTCTGCCCCCCCCCCATAGTCGCCGTCTCTGATAGATGTGGACCGGACGTCCGCGGGCCAGTCTTTGTGTGTCCCCCCCCGCCCGCCAAAGACCATCGCTGGGGCCCCACAGGGCCGCATTTGCTCTGATGGCAGGTGGAATCCCTCCGCTGCCACCCCTCAGACAGCGCAGGGAAACGACGACCCTGTGATTAAGACCTGAGCCGGGCATAAATCACGCCACTGACACACCCTCGCCACACTGATTAAAAAGGGATACTTTTTACCTGCCGCTTTGTCCACTTCACAGTCAGCCTTGTTTTCATAATGCTTAAAACTCTCTTGTATCCTCCCGCATAAAATTTACTACAACACATGTCAAAAAAAAAACGAATACTAATATTACGTATTGGCACCACCTCATCTGTCATGGGCGTGACTTAGAGATTATAGATTAGAAGTTTTTTTTTTTGTATAGAATGCAATAGAAATGCAATGAATATCTTCTGTTCAAGGTATTTAATCTGAACGTAGGACAAACAGGTCATATTTATGGGGGGAGTCAATTGATGTAGCTCAGACAATGGGTTTCTGTCTAGCTTCGGACCAGAGCGCCTGAATGGATGCTTCCGAGAAGGTCAGTTATTCGGGTAGAGGGTGACGCACTAGCCGTCTGTTTGAGAGCTATAACACAGCGGGGCTGAGGTGAGAATATGTCCCCCCACGCTCTCTGTGGTCTCGGCGACGCTGTCAAGCGCACGCCTGAGTGTGTAGCTGACCCGGCGGGGCGCGCCATTTCACGGGGGTCGACGTGTTTTGACAGGTGGAGCTGACGGGGAGCAGCATCTTCGACTACATCCACCCTGCGGACCACCTGGAGATGGCCGAATGCCTGGGCATACGGCCCCACCTGAGGGCGGAGGTCGGGTGCCAGGGGACGCACGAGAGCACCTCCAGCTCCGCCTCCTCGCTGGCCGAGACGCCGGAACCAGGTGGGTGTGAGCGGAACACGGAGCCACTGTCCGCTGCCCGATGGAATCTTGGTGTTTGACTGGAACAAAATCGTATTAATATTGCCGAATAGGTTATATTAACATTGGCTTAAGAAAATGGCACAAATGAAGAAGCCACATTCTCTCTCTCCTCCTTTGCCATCCCTGCATTGACCGTTTGACATACTCATCTTGGGGGGTGGGGGCTCATGCAGACGTAATGTCACGTTAAAAAAGTATCGTGTGACAATGTGAGGGTTGTCGAATGATTAATGAATCATACATTAATACCAAGAGTTATTTCTTTATGAATCGGTGGACTAGGTTCAGCCATGATATGTCTTACAGATTGTCAGAGGGAACAATGTCTTCTTTTTGCTTGCATTTGCAAACAGTTTAGGAACATCTTGGGAATATAAGGATGGACTATGGAAATGACTGGAGCTTTTGAATGCAACTCTGCAATTTTCATTTCTGTTCGGCCACTTCATTCTATGAATATTTGTTTATTTTATTTTTTTTGTTTAGCAGATGCTTTTGTTCAAAGCCAGGTACAAGTGAGGCAAACGACACATTACATGCATAAGGAAATTAAGCTTTTATCTGACTTTGGTACAAGTCCAGGAGATGTGATTATCCAGTCGGGGATGGCATTCAAACCCACAACCCTCTGATCGCAGGCACAGACCCAATGACCCAATGACTAATATGTGCATATGGTGGGTTGTTTGCATATATTCATCACTGATAAACGAAAGCTCTGACCCACACTGCCACCTTTGTGCCAGCTCCTACCAACCATCTGAAACCAGAAGATGAGTCCTGGGACCGGGGCTTCTTCATCCGCATGAAGTCCACCCTGACGAAGCGGGGGCTGCATGTCAAATCTTCTGGGTACAAGGTCAGGCATGCTATGGGGGACTGTCATGCTATGGGGGACTGTCATGCTGTGGGGGACTGTCATGCTGTGGGGGACTGTCATGCTGTGGGGGACTGTCATGCTGTGGGGGACCGCTGAAGAAGGCAGGCAGCTCTGGCTAACACACAAAACTTTATTTATCCCGTGGGAAATTGTGGTGCTGGAGCATAACTCTTAGCATAACCCTGCTACAATTAATATACTGTTAAAACTGTAGGTGTATGAGTCCAGAAACTGGGTGCAGTTTGGTTGAGTTTGGTTGGACGCACACGCAAACACGTATGATATGCACAGATGTCCATACAATCACATGTCAACATGTGGAACAAAACAGAAAAAAGTCTTTAATATTTTAAAGTCTTTAGTCTTCTAGGTCATCTACCTATTGATGATTCCTCCATTGCTTGTATTAAACCATTACCTTTCAGTTTAATATAAATTCAGCTTATTTTCACAGAATACCTTTTCCATTGTCTGTCGCAGTGTTTCCCGATCTGGTCCTTGGGGACCCACAGAAAATACACGTTTTTGCTCCCTTCCAGCTCCCTACTGAGCAATAATGTGGACTGTCTGGCAGGGAGCTCAGAGGGAGCAAAAACATGGACCGACTGTGTGTCCCCCGTGGATGGGATTCAGAAACACTGGGTTATATTGCTGTCCTCTATTTTTGATTTTTTTTTTTTCAGGTAATTCATATCACCGGGCGGATCCGCTTCCGCCCCGCCCTGGCACCAGGCCACACCCGCTCATTGCAGCGCCCGCTGGGATTGGTGGCTTTGGCACACACCCTCCCCCCCTCCACCCTCAACGAGGTCCGCATGGAAAGCCAGATGTTTGTCTTTCGCATGAACATGGACCTGCAGGTCACCTACTGTGAAAACAGGTATGAGATGGATACCATGTTTTTTTTTTATATATATATATATATATATATATATATATATATATATATATATATATATATATATATATATATATATATATATATATATATATATATATAATATAAAACATCTTAAATCCTGTTTCTGTGGGCTGCGGCTTATTCAGGCTTTTGTTCTAATGAACAGCCTATTATATACTCATCAATTTCACAAAGAAAATAATTTGAAGATCTACTCCTGTGAACATAAAAGTGTTTTGTGCAAGTGATCTGAAGTGATTGCCATTTGTATTTTTTTTTCCACATTTTTATGCAAAATGATTATATGCTTTGTGAAACGTGTTTGATTCCATGACTCCTTCACTGGGAGGGCTAGAGTAAAATTGAGGCTCTTCAGCAGCAGATCTGAAATACTCCCCTGTAGCTGCGGATGCAGCATTACTTTATCAATCTGTATTGCCCTTCTGCTGTGTTTATGGACATGCTCTGTTTAACAGAACACATGAACAGTATACTGTGTACTATACTCTGTAATATATACTGTACACCAGTGCTTCTTGACTGGTTTAGTCTTGGGACCCACATTCCTTGGTCAATATGTCGCAACCTAGTTTTTAATTTGAACCAAATTGATTTCACAATCAAGGCTGATTTTTCATCCGACAGCAATCTCAAAAACGACAGTGCAGTGACAGCGGCACGATGTATTGTTACATCCCACAGAAGTCCGACAGAAAAAAATTCCGAATCATTTTTTTTTTTAACCGCACACCCTGCGACCTAATAACAGGGGGGGTCCCCAGCTGTTGAGAAACAGTGCTGCACACTATGCTGTTCATCTTTCCATTTATCTGTCCATCCATCAATCCATCTTCCAACTGCTTATGCAGTACAGGATTTGTGGGGTGAGGGCCTATACCAGGCAGAATGTGCTACAAGACAGCGGTGGCGGGGGAGGGGGGGGGTCTAGGCCACCCCAGGGCAACTATATACTGTGGCCCTGTACTGGTTTTCATTATTATGCATTGCTGTTACTCTCTCGTACGCTTAGTAGTAATTCTGTGATGCCCGCTTTTGCATCTGCAGACATCCTGCGCATATATGTGCGGACGATCAGTACAGTTTGTCATGCATGTCTGCTGACATGTGGCGTGTGCCGCCTACAGGATCTCTGAGTACATGGACCTGAGCCCAGCTGAGGTGGTGGGACATACGTGTTACCAGTTCATCCACGCGGAGGATCTGGACAGCCTGCGGCAGAGCCACGAAGACCGTGAGCACAAAGCGTCGCTCTGCATGCGCGTGCGCAAGCGGGAAAGAGTTCAGCAGTTTGTGCGAAAATGCAAAAAGAAACAACCAGAATTATTTTACTTGGTTTACATTCATTTTAAAGTTGCAAGGCCCTCTATCATCAACTGACATATATTTCTGAGTTAGAAATTAAATGTTATATTACATTTCTGTGACGCTCAAGAAGAAGCTTCTAAAACATGCGTGTGCATGCGTGAGTGTTTGTATTCCGAATTCCTCTGCATGACATTTGTGTTTTTTGTTATCAGTATTGTGGATTTTAGAATTAATTCAAATGTATACAAATTTCCCCTTTTCATATCATTGTGAACAGACATTGTCACTTGACAAATGTGGCAAAACTGAATTCCATAATGCATATATAGAGAAACGCGTCTTTCATCTGATATATCTTGAATTTGTAATGCGTTATTAAGATTCTGTCTTTTGACACGAATAGTTGTATCTCTGTTAAACAGTGAAGATGAATTTTAATGGAAATAGTAATTTACTTATTAAATATTTCAAAATATGTAAATATATGTATTCACCTCAGGAAAGAAAAATACTACCCATCCTTGAGCATTAATAATATATTTTAATGTTTTATATATTTTAAGTAAACAGTTTTTCAAAACGTCGTACATTAAAAAAAAAATAAATTATGGTTTTGTGTAAGAGTGTAAGCACCTACAGCTGCATTTTGGTAGGGGTGTCATTTGGTTTGAATAATGTACTAATTGTTTATAAGCATCAAATGATAGATATTATACGCGAGTTAATATTTGACTTCTATTAGATGTATAACGTTGATGGACATAATTCTTCTGGCTACATTTCGGTGATATTGTGGTTGTTATGGCCTGTGGTTCGAGCGCTTAAAATAACCCTAACTTTCTGTTCCCTGTTTCCAAAATTCAGGTTACTTTAAGCTAAAACTTCATTTAAGCATTTGTCTGCTTGTTCTTTAAAAATATGGCCTCGTTATCTTCTCTGCCCCCTCAGTGCTGCGTAAGGGCCAGGTGGTGACCAACTACTACCGCTGGCTGCAGAGGCGCGGCGGCTTCCTCTGGGTCCAGTCCTGCGCCACAGTCTCTGTCAACCACAAGGCGCCGCACGAGCGCAACGTCATCTGGGTCAACTACGTGCTCAGGTGGGTTACCTGTTTAACCCCGAGCCGCTGGTTTTAACCACGGAAACCAATCAAGGCAAGCAGAAGTTCGCGGCCCGTCCCAGTGAAAATCCACAGAAATCGCAGACTTTCCGTACGTACGTCGGGTTCAGACTTCTGATGGACTTGATCACGAGTTCATTACAGAACTGGGCTTAGATACCTGGGATGTAGCCATTTACCTTTAGCTGGTGGCTTCTTTATAGAACCAAAAACATTAAAAGTGTGTCCATTGTGAAGCAGCCCAAACTTGTTCAAGCAGGATTACAAGACTGGGTGAACTGCATGCACTCTTCCCCCTACACCGAACTTTTCAGGTACACCCACACGCACACTCAGAAGGAGGCACACCCTCTCATTGACAATCTCCCATATAAACGAGTGCCCACACAGACACACACACACAGACACACACACTCAGTGAAAAGAGGCAGATGAAAACAAGAGGAGCATTTGGCATTACAATGCTAATTGGACCTGCAATGTATAATTACACCAAATGGATGTGGAAATTTTCTGGCTGAATAGTGTTTTAGTTAATTAACGCTGTAATTACGAGAGCTAATTAACTTCTCCGGCCCCTCCTAGAGCTGAGCTCTATGGCACTAACAGGGGGTTGTTGTGAGGGGCAGAAACGGAGGCAGGGTGAATCCGCAGCATGTCCGCCCCATTTATTGTGAGTTGAGTTAAAAAAAAAACACACATATTACTTGTCATCCGGTGTGTGCCGTTTTCTTCAAAAACGGGAATTTCATCTTGCCTGTAGGCAAACTTTCAAACAGCTTTTTAATCACAGGTATTTGTGTTTAGAGATGAAAGGATTTCTTTGCAAAAAAAATAAAAAATAACCCACAAAATTGTGACTGTGTAGCTAAACGTGAATTTATAACAAGACATTTTTATTGGGGTGTGGCACCAGTGGATGAGTATATTGACAGCAGGAATGTATCATGTTCCAAGAGCAACATATTCCACATAGTCGGATGCTGAATGCTAGCTGTAGTAAACCCAGTCTAAGAGTCTTTTAGGCCGCTGCCCTGATTTGTCTAATTATGCATTGCTTAATTAGCAGTACTTAGACAAGACCCGTTTTAGTGTTTTATATAAGAACATAATTAGGGTCAGTTTGTCCTGTGTTTGGCCGAATGTGTGGAGCTTTGCACATGTTATTGTGTGTACGCCACGGTACAGAAATACGACATCATGCAAATCCAGTAGCAGGTTAGCTACAGTGTAGTGTCTGTGAGTGTTTAAGTTGTGGAAGTGTTATACTGGCATTTAATGACATAGGAGTGTTGCATTAATTAAGTTGTGTGTGTGTGTGTGTGTGTGTGTGTATGGAGTATATTGTATGTTATGGAGTGTGTGTGTTTGTGTATCTGTCTCTCTCTCATATATATAAAAATAAACATGAAGTAGATAAATAAAAAAAAGAAAACTGACAGGACAGTACAGCTTTGGCTGATAGCCCAAACTCTAGGTGCTTCCTAGTTTTCTCTCCACCCATCAAGGGGAAAGCCGGGTGTCCCCTCTGCCACATGACCAATGTCGCGTGTGTCCTTCGCCTCCTCTCAGCCGCACGGAGTTTCCGGACACGCCTCTGGACTTGCTTCAGCTGCCGGAGAGCCTCCGGGACGGCCACATGCGAGTGAGCTCCGCCCACAAGGACGCCTCATCGCAGGTTCAGGGTACGAGAGTCGTCTGCATCTCCCCGTTTAAGTTGCGAAGTCCTTGTTGGGTTTCCTTCCACACTCTGTTCAGCTCCACTCCATCCCACTCAAATACAAGAGGATGTCGTCTGTGTTTTCTAGACTAGAATTCCCTGATCTTCTCTGTGATCCACCATTATGTTACTATTAGACAACGTAGTGTATAATTCCATTTGGTTTCCCCATATACCTATGAAAATTATGCCCATTTTTATGCCAGAAGTTGATATCATATTAGTTCATTGATCATTCTGACAAGTAATACTTCTTATGGCACTTCATGACAGAGCTGTCACTAACGGAATTACATCTAAATGAAGTGGATTTTGATACTAAAATGTTTTATGACATTTTGACTAGAAAAATGGTGTGTCCAGTTTGCGTGAAGGAGGTTAATGTTGGGTGTGGAACTCTTTCTCAGTCCTGAGTCGGACAGAACGATTCTTGTGAGTGGAAGCTGAAGAGTGGATTTAGGTGGCATGTTTCAATCAGGATGAGATATTGGCTCCAGTCTCGGTTGAGGTTTTCATGTTGGTGATGCCCTTTAGTAAAGTAACTTTAATGTCAGCTTATCAAGAGAATAAGAAGTTGCTTTATGTTGCTCACTTATGTCACCAAGTGGTGCAAAATATGAACTGCAGGACCATGATCTCATTGAGTAACTTAATTGAGTTCAAGGTTTTAACAAGCTTATAGTATGTAGACTGCCAGTTGAGGATAGAATACTCAAATTTTTCCTTGAATGGCATTTTATCCCTTTTAGGCACAGCTGCAACACAACATATAAAATGCTCTAGTGGCAAAAATGGCTCAGGGTCAAAGGTGAGGGAGGCGTATTCCCTGCCTCCAAATGGCCAATCAGAGGAGAAGAGGAAGAGAGCACAGCAGGCCAACCCCAAAAGCAGTCCCCTGGAAAAGAGGCAGAGAAAAGAGTTTCACGGAAAGAGGGAGGGGAGCCCGACTGCCTCTTCTGAACAAGGGAGCGACAGTGAGGGGGGGGAAGGAGCGGAGAGAAGGTGTCACGCTGACGGCGGGAGGGTGAAGTGTGAGGAAGGCGCATCAAAACATGGGATTGAGGCCACGCGCAGTGGAGCCGACATGCCGCACAACGGCCGCGCAATCATCCAGCAGCTGAAGAGTGGGGTCACCTCGGCCGCCCCCTGCATCAAAACTGAACAGAACCTCCAGACCACAGGGGGGCGCTGGGGGCACGTGAAACCCCCTTTGCACACTCCTGCAGGAGTCCAAAATGGCGACGGCCCTGCACTGTCCATGCCAGACTCTGCCATGACCCCACCCAGTGGGGAAGCCCCACACAGGGGGCTCCTCGCACCCCCGTCCCCCACACTGTCCCCACCCGTGGCAGGCTCCCCACTGCCCAGGGAGGAGCGTGGCTTAGCTGGAGGGCGAGGCCCAGACTTTGAGCTACTACAGAGGTTGGCTGTAGGAGGCGCTGCCGGCCGGGTCCTTTTCCACCCCCTGGCACTCGGCCCCCAAGGGACCCAGAGCCTATACGCCCCCAGCACCATTCGATACGCCCCAGCCGAGCTGGGTCCCGGCCACCCAGCCCCAGAGGCTCTCCCATCAGACCACTCCAAGCCTCCTGCCTTCTTCCCCCACCTCCAGAGGATCGCCGCCCTTCCCCCTTTCAGCGGGTTTTCCTCATCCGAGCCCAGCTTCCCGCCTGGGCTGCCATTCTGTATCAATGGGCTGCGAGGGACGGCAGCCTCAGAAGAGGACTGAGAACTTCAGCGGGGCGCAGAGAGAGAGGGAGAGCTGGAATGGGATGTTTGATCCAACCCAGAGTCTCTGTAAGAGCCTCATCAAGCTTGCAAAGGATTATGGGAGAGGTGGCCGCCATCTCTGTAGCACCTGCACCGCCCTCCTCTGGCATCCCCCAGCCCTGCTCTTGCATCAACATCTTCCCTGACATGCGAAAAGCCATACACACCCTGTACTGTGTACTCTCTGTACTGCCACTGCCATATACACCCTCGCGTGAAGGGTAAGCCTGGGTGGGTGGGCCTGTTCCTGTGACAGAGCCACTTATAAGCCAATAGTAGCATTCAGACACATTAGCAATGGGCACAAGGCTAAGTGCTGAATATAAACACAGAGGGGACTGTCTTGCTGAAACCTTCTTTAAGTTATACTGCTCACAGTTCGGGTTTGACTCCATGTTCGATGAGGTTTCTCTGTCTGCTTTGGCTTTGCTTCGGCCATTTGTACTCTGTATCTCCGCGTCTTTCAGTAACACCATCGCCGCATCTAGCTTTCGAGATGCCCCGTCAGCCCTCACTCTATGGATGGCCCGATTCCTGCAGACATTTTTTTTTTCCCGGTCAGTGCTCGTAGAAGCCATTTTGCTGTCAAGCACTGAGGAACTCTAGTCGCCCGCTATCCCTCCCGCTCAGAGATTCTATGAGAGCTTAAAGCAAACCGCTGTACCGGAGCCACGACCATGAGCCAGGTTTCAGCTTATATTCCTCCAACTATCTTTGTGTCCCTGAAGAAAGGGTATTGAATTGTGGGTAGGGTCCCGACGAGGGAGAACTGTCTTTTGGGAAAGGCTGATTCATTGCAAAGTTTTGGTCACTTTACAGTATTAACCCTCCTGGATGGTTTGGAAGAGATTTTCATCTGCATCATCTGTCTGAGCACTTACTGCGTTATCTGGTAGGGTCCCTTGTACAGAACTATGTAAACATGTAGCACTTGTAAATCCATGCCCACTGATTCACGAGTACTTTTGTGCGTGCAAGCAAGACCAGCGGATGTTTTGGAGTGCTTAAAAGTCACTTCAGGGTAAGAAGGTAATTTGTAACCAAGTTCCTCGAGTCCACTGATATGTTTAGTGTAAGTATAGAACAATACCACATCTAGTCATTACAACTTGAGCTGAAAAGCTTGTAACCTGGGAAAAGAACATGAGTCCAAATTAAATTTTGGTAGGTGGGCGTCTGAGAACTAACGTTTGAACACGATGAGATATAATTTATATTTTTTGTTTTTGGTGGAGGTATAAAAATGATTGGGAATTATTGGTAACGTTTTCCTAGATCGTTATATCCTATGGAAGGACTACTGAAGGTAGGGAAGGATTCACTGTGTATTGTGACCAAGAAGCCTGAATTAAATGTTCTTTTTCTCACGTTAGTTTAGTCGATGAAAGAATAACGTCTTAGCCTTCGCCATCACTGTGACAACTTTTTTTTAATCGTTTGTGAATATATCCCAACTCCCAACCCTGAATTAAATTGAAATGCTGTAAAAAAAAAAAAGAAACTACAATAAAATAAAGTTTTATTCCATTAAAATTCCAAGGTCTCATTTAAAAATTGCTCGTAATACAGTTTTTAGGTGTTTTTAAATTTGCCGTGAAGTATTTTTCTTTCATAACAAACCAATAAGAATCTTATGATAGCATGCTTGATATTTGTAGCTGTGTGATACACGTATGATGTAATGTACTTCATAAAAATGTCTGTTCAATGCTACAATCTAAGCTGCGCTTCTGTGGGTGACAGCATGGTGCATGCTGGGATTTTTTTTTGTGTCATTGTGATTCACCCTGGAATGAAGGGGCCAGGGGGGAACTCGAAAATCATTTCAAAAGTATTCCTTTTCTGTGTATAAAAAAAAAAAACATGGGCCGTCTGATGCATGTAGGTGTCAGCTGGTTCTGCACAGAAACAAGACTGGTATCAAATTGCGACGGAGCGAGCAGCTTGCTGCGGTGCTGCAGCCGCACGGGAGGGACGACAGGAGCCCGTGACATTGAAGGCAGGTTAAATCCTGCTTTACATTCAAGTGGCAGGGCCGAGTTCATTAGTGTGAGAATCAGTCTCCCCGTCAACCAAGGAACCGCATACTAAACACGAGGAACGCAATTGAGGTTGGGGCTGGGCGGGGTTCGTTTGGTGCGTGCAGGGGTGGGGGGGGGGGAGCTGTGTGTTGTTTGCACAGACAGGAATGAGTATTTGGAGTGACCCTCTGGCTTGAATGATAATTTCTCCTTTTGAAAAGATGTCCTTACAGAGGACAGGCTCTAAGCACCGAATTGTGCTGGACGTCTTGCTTGCAGTGCACTGTCTAGTTAGTTATTAGGGTTGAAGCTGCTGCTCCAGTACCTCAACTAGTAAAGCATTACAGCAATTATGCAATGGTTGTGGGTTCGAATCCCAAGGAGCACGCATACCTTGTAACCATACTCTACTGTAAGTCATTTTTGGATAAAAGTATCAGATAAATAAATAAAATGCAGCAGTGGAAAAGGCTCTTCAGCTAGCATGGCATGATGTCCAGGGCTGAAACCTGCCCTGCCAATCGCTGAGGTTCCATGGCGTTGTGCATTCTGGGCGCTGCCTGGCGGCTGGAGTGCCTGTCAGCGAGAATGCCAATTGGCTCATCTGCCCTTTAAACAGGCGTGGCCCTGCAGGCCACCTGCATGCAAAACAGAGCTGCGCAGTCAAAGTCAGCCGCGGGGAACCGGCAGACCCCCTGCACTGGAACACGCCTGGAATAAAGAACCGAACTGCGCCAAATGCGCGGGGGCGGGGCCTGAAGAGAGCAGCCGTAAACAAAAGCTATTTGAGCACCCCCCCCCAGTCGAGGATCTGTGATTAACCGGCAAAGCCTTTTGGGCGTGCGTCCTGCGTCTCTTGTTGCTATGGCAGCGGCAGCAGAGAACAGGTGATGGCATCATCATCGTGAAAACTTTCGAGGTAACAGACTGGGGAAAGCAGGTGAAAATGTAGGTTTGCAGGAGCACAGGGACCCTTTAAAACAGAAACTGTTGATCCACCATCTGAGTGTGGTTCTCTTGTGGAGAAGGTGGATTTAACACCAGCGTTTCCCTGGCTTTTCACCTTTAGCGCTGTAGCAATGCTTAGGGTGGATACAAGTTTCAAGGCTTGATGGTCATGTGTACATAGTATAATGAGATTCTTACTTGAGCACTTCCTTTAAACTGCAGACTACACACAGAAGCAAACAGGTGTCACAGGATCAGTGCTTGGAATCTGAGGTCAGCTCCATGGGGGATTCTGACAGACACTCTGATCAAAATGCAATTTTTACCACAGACATGGTATTTAAAAACACTTATTCTGCATAATTTTCTACCACAGACAAGAGTCTTGCTACGGACACATCTGTCTATATATGGGCAAGTTTGAGGGTCCTGGCTTGAAATTACTACAGACTGAGAATCATGGCCCCTTCTATTGTTGCAAACCATCAATTTTGTTCAAATAAAAGGTCCATTGGTTCATCGAATTCAACAATTTCCCCCTGGGATCAATAAAGTTAACTAATCTAACTGCTAGCTTGATCCATTAAATTCCTACCACAAGCTCTGTGTGTGTGTGTGTGTGTGTGTGAGAGAGAGAGAGAGAGGGTGAGAATGAGCGTGGAGTGTGCATGTTCTCCCTGTGTAAAGGCAATTTTTCTCAGTACTTCGGTTTTCTTTTACAGTCCAAAATACACCTGGTCCCTTAACTGCATGTATGTAAAATTGCCGGCAGATTGTGATGTGCTCTACAAGGGACCAGCATCCTGTCTGGGCGCCCCCCGCTTTCTGTATCACCCTAACCCTACGCTGGACAAAGACGTATGGCAGCTATGTGCTGGCAGCTGCTCCGGTGAATGTCAGGGCAAGGCGACCTGCCTCCGTCCCATTTTGTCTTCCGCCTCGTTTGCACCTACACCTGTTCCGTCTTCCAGTCCCTTGGCCCTGAAGAGAAGATGCCAAACCAGTACAAGCTGGGCACAATCTGCCCACAGACCACCTCTGAATGCTCACCTTTGTCTCAAATCGGCCATTTAATATTCCCAGTTTATTTACATGATTATGTCTCATGTGTTTAGCAGAGAGCACGGAATGTCACCCAGGACCACACAGCCCATGAGGAAACCAAAAAAGCTCACGTAGCCATGACTCTCACACCCCTGTAGTTCAGGGTTCAGTTACCTCTGTTTATGTAAAGGGCCAGCCAAAAGTTTGGACGCGCCAAGCCACCTACAAAGGAGAGTGATGGTGTCACATCACATGACCTGGCCACCTGACCTAAACACAGTAGAAATGGTTTTGGAGGAGTTTAACCAGAAAGTGAAGGAAAAGTGGCCAATGAGCGCTCAGCTTATGAGGGGCCTCCTTCAGGACAGCTGGAAAAGCATCCCAGGAGGCCACATCATGGAATCGACATAGAGGAGACAGTAGGGTCAGCCGGTCCCAGAAGCAGTTGGGGTTAAGGGCCTTGATCAGGGGCCCAATGGTGGGATCGCGCTGCCGACCACGGGATTTGAACTGACAATCTTCTGTGTCAAAAAACCACAAAGCTGTCCTCTCCCCCAAAATAAATTATTTTTTGTTTAATTCTTTTTTGGTAATTCCACGTATGCTATTTTACAACGCCTTTATAATTATTCTAAAATGTAAAGAATAGTACAAATAAACCTTTCTATGGGTAGGTGTGTCCAAACTTTTGGGTGGCACTGTCGGTTTTCTCCGTCTACAGCTGTTTCCAATAACGTGGTTTAGATGAACTGTCGTCTCATCTCCTTAAAATCAATCAGATTTTCCTGTCCTGCATTTTGGTTTCTTTAAAGACTTGCATAACAAAACCATAAAACAGGCCTTTTCCCTAACTGACTGTAGACTTAAACACATATAAGCAGCCAAATAGCTGACAACCTTTCATGCGCCGTGTGTGTGCTTTGCTCGTAATTGCATATCTGTCGAAAAGTCTCTTAAAATCAATTTAAAAAAACTGACAGCTGAGGCAGACAACTGTCTACCTGCAAGGAAAAAGTATCAACCCTTAAAAAGTACAACCTCAAATGTCATTGCTAAACAGGCAGAGCAGTTTGCAGGGTAAAACGGAGGGGGGGGGGGGGGGGGAGAGAGAGAGAGAGAGAGAGAGAGAGAGATGAGTCATCCGGCTTTGAAGAAGTCTGTCCATGCGGCAAAATTTGTTTTCAGCCAGCGAGCAGAGAATGCAGTGCAGCAGCAGAAGCCAAGCTATGCGGCGAGGAAGTCTGGGGTGGAGACGAGGAAGCCATCACAAAGCAGACGGATTCTGACAAACTGCGACTGCCAATATTCTCACGTCGTATTTGTCTCAGCAGACGTGTCAAAACATTTCTGGTAGCAAGCACCGAGGCAGCACTGACCAAAACGTGCTATAAATGGTGGTATAGTTAAAATACAACATTCTGGAATCATCTGACAAGCCCACCTGTCTAGTGGTCCACACACAATCTTATTGAGACCCCCACTCTAAATCAAGTATGCTAATGTATGGTCACCTATCCCAGTGATTTTCAAGCCGGTCTTCAGGGACCCCCAGGCAGTCCATGCTTTTGCTCCCTCCCAGCTCCCGCTCGGAAGCTTACAGGGAGCAAAAATGTGGACTGTCAGGGGATCCCCGAGGACCGGGTTGGGAAACACTACTGAGTGGTGAACACAGAGCTGATCCCCTGTGCTTCTGACTCTCGTTCTAGAGGAATGTAGTTCAACTTCTTCGAAGCTGAGAGGCAGAACAAGTTGAAGAACCAGTGTTTCTCAAACCAAATCCCCTGGGACCCCCAGACGCTACACGTATTTGTTCTCTCCCAATTCCCTGAGTGTGGGGAGGGAGCAAAAACGTGGACTGTCTTGGGGTCCCCGAGGACCGGTATGAGAAACACTGTCTTCGACACCTGACTCCACACCTCCCTGCACTGACGATCCACCTGCCCCGGCTTTGTATTTCACTTTCAAGAAACATTCATGCTTTATCTTTCACAGCCATGACTAGGCATTTCCTCAGGACTCCAGTCAGTAGGGAGCTGGGAGGGAGCAAAAATGTACACTAGGGGTCCCTGAGGACTGGGCTGAGAAACACTGTCCAATCCCATCCAGTCTTTCGCTTCCTGGGATAAGTTCCAGGCTCAATCAGCGGTTTTGGAAAGCCGAAAGATGCCTCTATTCTATTTTCACATGCCACTTAATTTTAAACAATCGGTTTGCTAAAGGTTGATCTGCCACTGACATTTAGATATTTTTCCTCTCAAGTTAAGGCAACCCTGCAAAACACCACTTTCAACAACAATGATGATGTATCTTACTCATAAATGAGCCGTTTACATCCCCGTCTAGGGTGTACGACAGCCTTCTGGCCTAAGGATACGTATTCGAGCTGCCTCTTCGCTAGCTGTCCCATGGCAGTAGCTGGTTAGCCAGCCCTAAACGGCAAATAAGATTCACTCCTCACCCATAAAAGGGAAATAAAAACTATGACAAGAGACTCCACGTTTATGCGATATATTTACAGTGAAAGGTCAGGAACAGAGAGACACACACACACACGCATGCATGCAATAACGCATGCAATAATGCATGCCTCGCACCACTCAGCTACAGAATATACACATATTATCAAGTCACAGCCAATCTCCCGCTGTACAAGAACAAACCAGCATGAGTAAGAAACGTCAGATAAATCCATTCACCTTAGACTGTGTGAGGTCTCAGAGGCAAATTAAAATTAAATCCATATTAATAATCCTAAAGGGAATCCTAATGGTAACTGATGGAAAAGAAAAAAACTAAATTCAAATGGTTCATATGCCAGATTGCAATAAAATGACTTAAAAACCAGTCTTGATTGACAAAATAGCATTTGGGTGTGAATATATCAAGAATTTATACACAAAAAAATACAAACTACTACATATTAATGAATCACAATAAAGAAACATCATAACCCGAATTGACAACATCATTGACTGTTAAACATCAACACTGAATTGAGTGGTTACCAATCGTTACATCCTTGCCTCTCCTCTAAACATGTATACGTTTATTGGATTGGGCACCAGATATCAAATTTCAGCTTTTCCTTATGAGCTGAGAAAACAATAGATGCAATGGGACGCATGTGACGGACAACAATAAGCGACATCATTTATCTTTGTTTTTTGTGTTTGCACAGTCATTTTTCAGCTCTCTTTATGCTTCCACGAGAAGACAGATGGATTTAAAAGGGGCCATCCATAACGGTTACCATGACCGATAAATCCCTGGTGCGGTAGGACATCCGGCTCCAACACGGTGAGAAATGACCATGCGAACCGGACACAGGGGATATAAGGTCCACCTCCGCTGACACGCCGCATCATGGCAGCTCATGGCCCGACCCAGTGTCTCCCAAACCAGTTGTCGGCGCACACTGGACAGATGTACGTATGTGTTTTATTCCAGTTCCCAGAACACCTGGCCCAAGCAATCAGGAGCTCTTAAACACCTTACAGGTGTGCTGGGAACTGGGATAACACAAAAACGTGGATTCGTGCAGTGTGTTCTGTGGACTGGTTTGGCAAACACAGGCCTGACATCACTCATGGAGATTATGCATGAATGAATGAATGAGATTAACACACACACACACACACACACACACACACACACACACACACCTAAAAGGCTAAATTAAGATAAAAAACATCTTCGGAGTACGAATAAAAGTAACTTGCACGTGTAACGTCACCTGGGTGCATCACTGTGGCTCCTCCCACACCACATTAAAATGTACCCCCCAGGGGACGTCACAGTTGAAGAGCACGGCCGGAGAATACACACAGGTTACACTGTCATGATGACCCAGGAAAAAGCCCAGACTTACTGCAGACATACCAGAACTGGAAAGAAGAAAAATTTTAATCTTGGATAGGACCGGAGGAAAAATAATCACTTATATTCAAATAAAAAAACAACAACAAAAGCCTTTGACTAACCTTATTTTATGTACATGATCTTTTCATAGTTTCCAGAATATGTATTACCTAGAGGAAACCCAACACCGCATACAACCACTCCATGGTTGTTGTCTATGGTCTATACAAACACACGCACCCCTTATATATTGCAAAAAACACCCAAAAATGAGTTCCCACCAGAATCTCTTCACATTTAAGACCTGCTGGTCTGTAAGGTTTTCCACGGCAGTGACCCTAATCCAACCCCCCTCCCCCAGGTGCCTAAAGGCGAATCAGCACTGTCGTTCACTTGTCCCGTCCCTTATCCTCCGGGTGACGCTCGTCCCGCCGGTCCCCGCACTCGTCGCAGTCCCCGGGGGCCCTCGCCTCGTCATCCTCCTCGTGGATGATCTCCACCTCCAGCCGGCCGATGTAGAGGGAGACGGCGGAGAGCCAGAGCAGACCCATACTTCCCACCACCATGCTGTTGATCAGCACGGCTGGCATGGACAGCAGCATGAACCGCCGCAGGCTGAAGAGGTTCGCCACGTAGGAAGCGGCGCCGAATGACACGCACACTCCGCCCAGGATGAAAAAGGCTGCGCAGAAGAACAGACACACTCACAGGCGCCCGTACACAGAAGGCAAACTCCCTCCCACTCGGTGTGCCTGCATGTCCTACCCACTTTCTTTCCACAGTCAGAAGATACACGGTTAAGCTGACTGATGTCTTTAAATCTCCTGTAATGTATGCCTGTGTGTGTTTAAGCATCCTGTATTAGAGTAGCCTCATGTCCAAGGGATGTCCCCCTGCCTCGTGTCCTAAAGGGAAAGCAAAGTATAGGGGTTACTGGTCTCTTACCATATCCAGCCTCTCGGCCTACGTCACTCTGTACAAAAGCGATTACACCAACCCCTGTGGCCAGCAGACCATTACGAAACCAGGAGAGGAATCCTAAAATATAAAAAAAGAGCAGGGGTGAGTAAGCAGAGGAACATAGTGATAGCAAGGAGTAACACCTATCGTAAATAGGCGCAATAAAGCCTCTGTGCAGTATTGTAATCCTGCTCTTAACAGATGTAAACCCATATCTATAACTTTTTTTTTGTTGCATAACATAGATGGCAATGAACTAACCGAGATTATTTTCGATGAGAAGTTCTTGTGCATACATGACAGATTTAGACAAAGTAACAATAAAAAAAGCGGGTTTTCCTACAAAGGGATTTCAAATGTCATTTGTTATAACGGGGTTTTTAACCAGCACGGTACACGTGCATTTTTACGGAGGTTATGTTGTAAACCCATGAGTAAATACGTTTCCAAACGGACAAACGTTTACCTGTTTCGTGGGACTTTCTCAGCATCTAAAAAAAAAAAGAACAATCAGACATTATGTTGATAAAGCAGATCCAACAAAACTGTCAACATAGAAAATACGGTAAACACACGCAGACAGGTTAAGGACGTGCAAAAAGCGGGACAGTCTACGTAAACATCATTGTAGATTAATCGTGATAAAACAAAGTCGATTGAAGTAGATGCCCTTGTGGTTATTGTCTGGTGTATGTTTGCAATTTATTTCTTCATGTTTTTTTTCTTCTTTTAATGAAATTAAGCCTTTTACAAGTACCCGAGAAACGGCACAGTGCGGACACCTATCAACCTGAATAGCTGATCTGCGATCAGTTTTAGTACTTTCTTTTCCATTGAAGTCATTCATTTCTAATAACTCACCAAAGCATCTGCCTTGTCCAGCTCTGTGAAATGCGGCTGCTCCGCAGCGCGAGCTTTGCCCAAGGTGCCCTTCTCCCCGACGCGGAGCCCAGGCGAGTCGCTCACCCAGCGCCGGAGAGCCCGGGGGCACTGCGGCTGACTGTGCGCGACCCGGCGGCCCACATGGAAAACTGCCCGGGACAGCCGCCCGCACGCAAACCAGCTAAAGGCCGCCATAATCTGCTCGGAAAGAAAACACGACCCCCGGCGACCCGTGACGTTTCACACTGCAAACGACACGGACCGGAGTGTGCAAGGAAAGCGCTCGCTGCGGATTTTAATGGGCCGCGTCGTCACAGCGCCATCTAACGTCGACTAGGAGTCCCATTCTAGCTGCTTTCTCGCTATTTCACCACTTTGTTAATTATGTAAAAACAAAGCAGTATGTTAATTCATTTTCCTCTTTTATTCTTTGACAATATTTCGAATATATATTTGTTTTTATGCACTTTATTTCAGGGTCGAAGATGACATCGGTCAATTATTTCAAGAAACTATAGATGGCAGCATACACTAACATTTCATGATGCGTTGAAATCCTTGTTCGCTGGTGTAATCTAAAGGTCACTTTAACGTTATTGCGTTTTACTTGGAATTAAGCTGCGGGGGTTATGGAGTTTATATTCATTTAGTACAGTACTCAACCAGCAATTATTGCCCATTTATATATGTTACAGCATTTATAGTTTAACTTGCACAGGCAATAACTTTGACAGGCAACAGTCCCTCAGCTCTCATAGGTAATCCATCCGTTCATTTTCTGTAACTGCTTGTCCTATGCAGGGTTGCAGAGGGTTCAGAGCCTATTCTGGAAGCTACAGGTGCAAGACGGGAACAACCCAGGACAGGGCACCACCAACCTATTGCAGAGTGCACTCATACGTCAGTCACTCAGACACACACACCTATGGGTAATTTGGCACCTCCAATTAACCTCAGCGTGTTTTTAGACTGCAGAGGGAATCCAGAACAAACTCCAGAACAACACAGGGATAACATGCAAATTCCAGACACATGGAGCTATGGTGGAGACTTGAACACTGGTCCAAGGGGTGCGAGGCGACAGTGCTAAGCACTGCATTACTGTGCCAACCTCTCATAAGTAGGAACAACAATAATAATAATAGCAACACCAACAATAGCAATAATAATTGTTTGGGAAGATGGTGGCGCAAGAGGTAGTGCTATTGTTTGGCAACCGGAGGTTTGCAGGTTTGAGCCCTGGTTTCTCCTGACCCCGTCAAAGTGTCCTTGAGCAAAACACTAAACCCGCTTAAAGCTTCCGCCACCGGTGTATGAATGGGTGAATGTGAGGCATAAAATGTAAAGTGCTTTGAGTACTCGTCGGAGTATAAAAGTGCTATATAAATGTAGTCCATTTACCATTTAATAATACTAAATCAAACATGAAACATTCTCTCTGCTGTTCTGTGAATGGTGGTTTTCAATTTGGATCAGCTGATCATTTCGTCCTCATATGAAAACTTTATTGTGATTTATTTCCTTGGATAGCTATTTGAAAAATATATTGATGGAAGCGTGTGACATACAGATCTTGCAGCTTTAGCATGCTCCAGTTTATACCTTTCTCTGCTTGTGTCTGTGCTTCTAAATGGTCAGAGCCAGATGAATCGTGGGTGTCTCCCCTTCCTCTGTTTGCTGCAGCCCCTTTGTCTTGCCGAGTTCCCCAAGGATTTCGCTCGGGCCGCGGCTGCGCTACCTGATGATAGTTTGCCGTGCGAAGCCCAGGGAGGAAAAGCTCCCCTCACTGGGCCAGAGGAGGGGCTCGGTGGAAGGGGAGCCTTTCATGTGAATAGCAGCCACCCCCCCCCACAGCAGACCTCCTGTCATGCAACAGTGTGACTTCATTTATTTCCTAAAAAGAAACCTCCTTGGTATGCCCAGGAGGGTACTGTATTCTCACTTCCCTGTGGTGTAATTTGTCAGCCAAAATGCTTGGTGGCGCTCATGCGTTTATATATAGGCATGTTGTTATCATTTGCCTCTTCCATACCACTTGAATTGTCCTCCGACTTGTGATTAGTCATTCTTCCTGGACCTCTCTATGTGTCACCTCATCAATAAGACTGTAAAACATTTTTTCCAGTGTTGGCTTAATGTTTGGACAACAGTGTGCAATGCAAAATTTTTGTGGTTTGTTGTATACTGTGTGTCATACAATATTGTATATGTCTTGTATTTTTGTTTGTATATGATATATTCAACTTTCAACAGAACTACCTTTTGTTCCATTATTGTATAATCGTATTTGCCCACACCTGTTACAGAGCGGTTGTCTCAGATTGCTGTTTATACAAATGACATGTAAAATAATGGGACTTACAGGAGCACTCAGCTCACTACTATTTTGTTTCAGTTGAAAAGTAATCACACTGTCAATAATGTGTATTGAGATTGTAGCAAAAATCTGACATTGACCAGTACATTTTCTCTTCAGTCATTGGCTCGAAGGCCTTTGTAAAGCGGTGAGCCTGATTTTGAGATGAACTTTGAACAGAGAACTCACTCTGTGTTTTCCAGGAAAAAAAAATCACCCTCTGAAGTCATCAAGAGACATATAATCCATTGTTTGTATGAAAAGTCTATGGAATGTAAAATCTGTGCTTAACCATTTGCTCACATTTCCCTAAAGGAAATTGCCACTCTGCTGACTGTACATGTACACAGAGGTGGATAGATCAAGTCCAGACAGTACAGATCCAGTCCAAGAGTTTGTCTCACCCAACCAGTTGAGTACTCTGTGACTGTGACTCATTATATTCAACTGGTTAGTTGGAACAAAATCTTCATCTGGATTTTAACTTTCTGGACCTGAACTATCCATCTCGGTGCTGTACATCTGGATGATGGTATAACTGATCATGGGAATTATATTTAGGAGCAAAACAAAATTAAACAAATTCAACCATTTTACTTGGCAATAAAACTGACATTAACGGTAACTATCGGAAGAAGAAAAAAAATGATCAAATTTCCATGAAGTTCCCCTTTAAGAGCTGTTAAGGCTTTTGTAGTTCGTCAAAATAAACTAAATATATTGATTTTCACAGATTCTGGCTTGCTTCCTGGAGAAGAGGAATTGGGATGTCTTTCTTAAAGGTGTTTTTCCAAACAACCTGTTGTAGGCGTTGGCGGCTGTAGATATTACTATTCAATAGTTCTTACCAAGGGTTATCTTTGTTGTCCACGTAATAGTGTCTCCACAGCAACAAGTTCACCTTTCTTGAACCCATTTTTTCTTGCTCTTTCCCTTGCCTTCCATGTTAAAGCCCGTTCATGCAAATATAATCTAAAAAACACTGCAAAGTAATGGTTAATGTTCCCAAATGCAATGGATATCGGGTTCTGTCCTCAGTTTGTCCTTCTGACACAGACGCGCACTGGTTTGGGGTTTTGGCAGAAGGAGATGTTCTTCTTTGGGCCACAGTTAAATTGTTTTGCAATGATCTAATACCACTGGCCTTTAAAAGCAGCTGAAAACAAAACAGTCAGAAGAACATTTTTCAAAGGCCATATTGTCTTCGGCCGGGATAGGAATCAGACAGTAGGCAATGAAGCAATCAAAAGAGAACTGTACTTTCCTTTTGTTCGTAGGGAACTCGAAATGAGGAGAATACACCTCTTCCAAAGTAAAAGTTAATGAATTAGCATTTGCGCTTGTACAGTGGATACACTCGGAGTGGAAACATGAGTTGGAATTGACGAAAAAAGAGGGAGATGGTACTATACAACGGGCCAAACCCAAGGAATTATCTCATTTCAACATGGACGGCAACCCTGAATAGGTGGCCACCTTGTCTTCGGCACGTCACCCCTGTGAGGAAACGTGTGTGTGTGATGTCAACTCTGTGAATTTCCTCTGGTTAGCAAAAAACCACAAGAATGCTAAAAGACAGAGTGGAATGCCTGTGACCTACCAAAGCATATGGAAACACTAACCTGTAACAAAAGCCACTTTGTAGGGACAGAACGCACTAAACCTGCCTTTTATCTCCTTCAGTTGCCTCAATCCCCCCACCTTTAATGTCAGAGTATATTCAAATGCACAGAAAGGGGGAAAAAACATCACGGAGAACACAGCAAACTCTAGGGAGATTGTACAAAAACAGTTTAATTAAATACTGCAAAATTCAGAAAAAAATTAAGCAAACTTTTCAATGACTTAAAATTTCTATTGATATCGAAATAATGTCCACAACTTAAAGCACATTTTAAATTTCTCTCATTTATGTGTCCAACAATAAAGTGCGTTTTTCCTTCTCTGTGACAACCTGCTTAGCCATCGTAAGTGGCTCCTCCCTTGAACCGTTGCCCTCTGGTACTTTGAGATAAGTTTCTTCTTGAAAGAGCAGCTCCTCTCAGCCCCGCCCAATCTTGCCCTCCCCTGCATCGTGTGTCCAATTCCCAAGAGCTGATGGAGGGAAGATTGGGGGATCCGGCCTGCCGTGGCGTAATGTCAGTTTGACTGGATTGGGTGGCCTTTACCAGGTCTGGGAAGGTGGGATGGATTTAAGCAAACCGGGTAAAAAATTTAACAGCATGAGAGTCATGCATCTTAAAGGCCATGAAAATGAGATCTGATCTGAAGTTGGAGCTCTGCATGATGTTCTTGCCTCAAGGAAAGCACATGCAGGAACACAGCAGAACGCTGCGAAATCAGCATGAGTGTATCGGCCGAACAGCACCAGCAGCTCTGGACTGAATGCTGGATACCTGCATGCTCACGTAGGGATTTCCAGAGTACTTGACAGACACAGACAAGCACACTTACTCAAGTACTTTGGGTGACCCATCCCTCAAACAAATCCATTTACCCCTCCTGTAAGCTCAAGTACTCAGGGAGTAAGGAGACTGATTGAAAATTTCACTCTGAACTGGTTTATGCCACCTGTTACCTGAACTGGCTGTGACTTCCAGCAGCAGAAATCACTGCAGGATAACGATACAAGATCAAGTTAGGGTTTGAGGCATTGTTGTAAGACCACAGTTATAGGTACAAAGAACTAGAAACATCTTAAACCTTGAAACATTTTTAAACTACACAACAAAATCTGTTTATCAAGAAAGGAAATGCAAACAAAACTTCAATGGAAGAAAGGCAACATAGTGTTTGAACAGGCGGTAAAGGGAAGCTTCTGCCCTGCTTTTTGTAAAGAACACACAAGATAACTGGTTATCACACCACATCTCAACTCTGCCGTTTTAAGACTGTTCCAATGAATGCTTCATTGACTATATTTGTGTGAAAGTTTTATAATATAAAACACATCTGTTTCCAGTTCCATGTCTCAAAAGCAGGATCATGAAAGTAGTTCGGACACTGCCATGCAATAACTACGTCTGTCACCAAATCCGCATTACATCAAAGGTCATTTGTTAGACTATCTCAGAGTTTTGTTTTTTTTTTAAACTTGCTTGCCTGTTAGGTCTCTGGGCATCAGCATATATGTTAAATAGAGTAGGACATTCTGTCCTGAGTTTGAATAACGGTAACTGTTCTTCTGGATCTGACTCTCAGGAGCTTTGGCTCCATACAGTTGATATGGTGAAGCAGAGGGACCAGTGGTCTCATCGTGTCCATTTGAAGGCTGAAATCTGCAAAGGAACCTCCCCAATGATGTCACTTCCTGAGGAGCTGATATCAGACAGGAAGTCGACTCATAGCATCATGTGTAGGACACTTGTAACTCAGCAGTGTGTCCTGCTGAAGGTCAAAATAAGGCCCTACAGACCCCTTCCAAAGACAAACATCTAGAAAGGGGGTAGAAACAACTAATTTAGCTCAGCAATTCTCAACCCTGCTCACGGGGACCCAAAAGATCTGCTGGTGAGTGCTTCCACAAATCTGTATTATATACATAAAACAGAAATACACCACATATTACATCTATTGTGTGCTTGTTTGTGGAAAAAAAAAACATTTTCCCGGTTCATACCGTCTAATCTGGCATGGTTAATTTCTGCCCCCTGATAACTTAATTAAGTGCATGATTAATTAATCCAACTATATTGTGCATCATCATAACTCAAATCACTGACCATTAAAGGTTAACACTTGTAGGGCACAAATAAGCAGTCATTGAAGCAAATAAACAAATTACCAAACATTCTTGAATAAAACTTGCTTCCTTTATCGGTACAAACACACCAACAATTAAGTTTACAGGGAACTCAGTTAACGTTACGATCTGTCTAATGAACGCCGGGATTCCGGTCGGTGTCTCCGGTAAGCATGAGGATGCAGGAACCCAGCGAGTCCCCGTGTACTGGATTCTCCATGGGAACCACTGATCTACAGTAGACCACCACGCCCACGGCAGGCAACAAGCGGGCAACGTGTGGTTTCGGGGTGCTGTGGCGAGCACCATGCACAGCATGCCTGAAAAAAGGAAGGGTCAGCAAAAACAAAAATAATAATAAATTTCTTCAGCATCGTGAAAAGGTCCAAAGATCCTAGCGTTTGTCCTTGAAGGACAAGTTAGGGGGTTTCTTGCGCCTACGTTTGCGCTGTACCGCACCACAGGGCAGAAGGCGAAGGCGCCTTTGATGGGGCAGGCAGCAGCCTCGAGGGACCAGGGCTGCCGACGAGGAAGGACAGCTTGTGCAGAAGCGAAAACGGCATTGCATTGTAGTCTGACTCCAATTTAAAGCAAGACTTAGAGGGTTATACCCAGAACACATTGGTCCTTTCTGCTGTTTTCGTGGGTCTGTTGCCATGTTCCTTTGGCCTCAGCGAAGACGTCTTCTGCCTGTGTCACTGCAGCAGTTCTGCAGATTGTCCTGCCTCCGGTCCCCTGCCCCCAACCACACACGCAGACATCGCCCACTGAGCCGGCCAACCAATAATATCTCTTCTGGAGAAGGCAAGTGGAAAAGGGTGAGGCATTGAAAACCATGAGTGTGTGGCCATGGGTGTAGGTTCTGACTGTCCCTCCCCCCTCCCCCCACAAATTAGTCCCATAACAGGGCAGGTAGGTGCGCCTTTGTCCGAAGTGCACAGTTGAGCTTTTTTTCCTTCCCTTGCACCGGCTGTTCCAGGGTTAGGTCTTGCTGCTTTGTGTGACAGGCACTTGAACACCTTTCTGCCCAGTTGCTGTGAGAACATAGAGACCCGGATTGAAGTACAATGGAAACTGTCATGGGGGGGAGGGCAGTAAGCAGGAGATCACACATTCTACATGCACAAAGTTGACCTATTCAAGGGCTGGTCCATATATGGAGCCCTGGGGTAGCGTCACCTCCTGCATGCCAGCATTAAAAGACAGAGTCTCTGGTTCTGATGACTCACCCAATCGGTACTTCTCTTTGGCCTCTGCCCGCTCCTTCGCGTCAAAGTACCAGACTGTGATGGCATAGCTACGGGCACAAGAGGGAATGTGGCTTAAAAAAGGACCTTCTTTCGAAGATATTAGGCAGCCGGACCAAAAAAAAATAAATTTACAATATATAACATCAAACTACACAAGTAGCTACACAAATTGGGCAGAGACTCTGGGAGACAAAGGTGAAGGGGGGGCAGAGACAGAAAGACAGACGTGGCAGAGGTGTGAAGTGGTACATAACTGCCACCCCACCACCAGACCCCACACCCCCTTCACCACCCCTACTCCATCCTGCTTCCTCTTAACATAACCTTTTACCTTATCCTGAATTTCTTGCATTGTATCATGAACGTGAATAGAATGGCACTCTGAGAGTGCATGCCATCTGCATCGTTCTCTGCAAAATGCCCCCCCTTACCCACCCCTGTTTCACTTACATCCTTGAATCAAAATTAACGGGAATGCATCTGCCCTCTCAGGTGAAGCTCGCAGACCAGCTCTCCCTTACAAGCGTCACTATACCACTGAAAGGGCAAAAAGCCAGTTTCGGCAAAATAAGCTTTGCCGTCAACATGGAGGGCTGCGTTTGAGGGCGCTCTGACTGAGTAGCACAAAGGGGAAGGGGGAGGGAAGAATCCACGCTTCGCGGTTATCGCCAAAGCGTCCTCAGTGTGCCTGGCTTCATGGTGGTTCTTTTGGTGCTGGGACACGCTAACGTGGGAGACTCCGTACGCTTACTTATTATGAAGAAATAAAATGAGATCCGGAGACCTGCCTGGCAAACGCAATTCAGCAAGGTGTCGGGGGCATGTCCACTGCGACGGCCTCAGCTTAGCTAGCATGGGAGCCAGCACTCTTACTATTTTGTCGTGGCTTAATATTTAAAAATGATGATGAGGCACAGTGATGAACAAGCTACGCTGTAAGGTGTGGTAAATGCTAACACTGCGGATCACTGCTCTACGCACAAACATGGTTCGGGGTGAAGAGGTAGCTTTAGCTTTTAGCAGCATCAAGCACATAGTAACCATCATGACATCGCTGTCTGATGAAAACCATGTTTGTCCCATTGCTGACGACAGTGACTCTCTACTGTAGATGGAATATTCCCATTCTCCTATGTCTGCTGATAGCATTTCATATCTAATCGACGAATGAAAAAATGTTTTAAGAAGTCATTCGATTATCATCTATGTTTGTACTAGTTAGCATTTGTATTTATGATGGTCATTTGTATGTATTACTCTGTATCGCTAATTTTTACAACGTAACGTCGATAGCTAACTAAGATTATTATTAATTCTGATTGTGAGATTAGTTTGTATCTTGTTCACACTGACACAATCCACATAAATCCAATTAAAACGTTACAATGTTGACTGATGGTTATGTAAAGATTGCTTCTATCTGTGGTGATAAGGGTTTCATCACATTGTTTTAGGTTAATTTTGTAGTTTCTGAGAAAGCGCATTTTTTTAATGCTCCTGAAATAAAGGAATTTTGGAGATACGTGTTTTTCAGTGGATAGTGACGATATAAAAATGTCGTGATAATTAATAGAAAGGAGGCGTGGCTAGTCCGCGGGCCCTGACCCAGAGGCTAAATACACACCGCATGGCATAGGCAGGCCTGACTTCATGTGGGTTCCTCCGGTCGGACCAGAAGATGAGCAGGCGGTCGAAGATTGGCTCGATGTTGGCCACCATGCTGCGTCCTTCTGGGTAGATCTGCAGGAGGCCCCCGTGAACCTGAGGGTCACACACATGTGCCAGCACACACGGTCAGCAAAGCCGGCAATGGCCTGGAATATACCCCAGGCTATTTCCAAGACAGGAGCAGACAATGTGAAGGACGTTGCTATGTTACGGGGGGGGTAAAAAAAAACATTTTAAAACACACTTGACCGATTCATGCAGATTTTCCACCAGCTTGACGAGCCAGTTCCATGCTGGCTTTGTGAGGAAAAGGCCTAGATGTTGGTGCTCTCCCTCTATCAAAGTAAGCAAGCCAAGCCGGGAACACACTTAAACGCAAGCTCTGAGCTGTGTTAGCAGCAGCTGCTGTTAGCCGTTTGCTAGTACTCTGATCAGAAACTCAGCTTTTTGGGTGACGCTGAAAGCAAAATAGGCAAAACTAAAATACAAGAGACAGGTGGATGAAGTCATATAGTATGTTATCTTTGGGGCCTAGCCTGCGGTAGCTGTTTTGTATTTTTCATTATTTAAAAATTTTTTTTAAAATGTATAAATACATTCAAAATAGAATAACACTGCATCCATCTACAGTGAGCCAGGAGCCTGTACCAGGAAGCATAAAGCAGCGGATGTAATTTCTGAATCCAGTCTGTGAACCAACTTGCATGACATTCATGTAATATGTGGATGCAATTTGTGACTCATGCAACATCACTGCTGCGTTAAGCTCAAGGGGCTTATATCCTAAGCGATGACAATGGGAAGTGTTGAAAACACAAATTAAGAGTTACAACAGCACTTATCTGTCTGCGGGCTTTTCCTCCTTACTTGATGTAGTAAATCCTAGTGCTAATTTTAAGCTAGTTTGTGCCACTCCTAGTTTTTTTTTTTTAAACCATCCATCCATCTTCCAACTGCTTCTCCATTATAGGGTCACAGGTTTTAAAAATTAATTTGCCATAATCAATTAGCATTAAAAGAATTCATCTTTATTCTTATTAGGCAAAAGTGTTATATATATATACACACACACACACACACACACACACAGGACTGCTTCTAGACAAACATCACACATTGTCTAACGGTGCATAACAGGATGGCTCAACTGGTCCTGTGCTAATGTCCAGAAGATCACGGGTTCAAATCTTGTGCCATTTAATTAATATCACTATTTGCCACCTGCTCCAACAATGCTGATCTATGATCCTCACTGGTTACTTTGGACTAAAGCCAATAATATAATTCATTGGTGTCCACCTGATAATCTAGATTCCTGATAGCACTGGAATGCCAGCAGAAAAACAGACACAGCTGAGAAAAAATGACGCACGTTCACAAAAACAACACACAACACTGTAGTAGAAAAATGCTGGAGATACAATGTCGCATGTGGGGTGCAGTGAGTGTGGGCGGATGAGGGTGTATGCGGAGGGGGGCACACCTTAATGTCCCAGTCCTTGTTGAGATAGTAGATGCAGGTAATACAGCGCCCGTCTCCATTCGGGTTGTCCACATGACGCACGTATCCGGTACCATTGCCGGGGTAACAGGCCACCATTGCCTAAGTAGGAGAAAGAGTAGAGTAGTGATGGAGGTGAGAGAAATGGCTTCAAAATCAATCTTAACTCCATGTTCGAGTTTATTATACTTTTTAGTCAACTGTTCCCATGAATTATAATTTCACTCACCACAAAAATATTCATGGTAAACTAAAAAAAAGGGGGGGGGGGGGAATTCTCTCAAATGGTCAGTGTGCTTCCTTTGAGGACATGGGGATGATATAACTGCAACACTCTCCATTTACCATCAAAAAAGGAACATTTACATATAGTTTCTTGGCAAACACGACATGCGAGCTTACATTTAATCTTCACCTATCGTCATAGCTGGGTGCTTCGGTGGTAAGATTAAGTGAGGTTAAGTATTATGTTTGAGGGGACTAGTACAGAGCTGCTGCTGGGAGTTCACCAGACTCCAAGTTATGAGTCCCAATATCTGAAAACATCACAAACTAAGCGCTAAGCCACTGAAAACCCCGGGCACCTTCCCTCGGCTGCACTATAAAAAGCACCGTGGCAGGGTGTCAGAAGAGCCGCCGTCTCACTCAGTCCTTTTTTATATCCCAGCTATTTCCTTCCTGTCATCATTGAAGCTAGCTGTTTACTCCAGGCCGCTGTTTGTGAACACCAGTGGGGGGTTGGGGCAGGGAGTGGGGGCGGGGAGGGTTGTGGAATTATATCCTGAGGCTTTTCCTGTACCTGCTTGAGAGAGAGAGGCCATGCAAGAGCACATGCACATGGGTCAAAGTCCAGAGAAGCCATAAGACTTCACTTTGTCCTATAAATTTGTGTGTGTGTGTGTGTGAGTGTGTTTGCGCAACTGCGAAACTCCCAAATACACACCCACTGGCAAATGACAGAATCAGCACTGTATCTTCAAAGAAAACACTGGATATCTGAGGTCGAACTTAGGGTAGATATGGTCCCCTAAAGCAGATGGCTGCTGAATCACGCCTGGTATCTGGCTGAATGGACAGCAGAGTTAAGTACCGAGACACCTGCCGGGGGATGGCGCATACGGCCGCGGGGTCCCCCCCCCGTGCACAGATGCCCAATAAGAGCAGCAGGAAGTGTTGTGCCATCAGTGGGAGACTTTCTCACCACTCGGGCACGGTGAGCTGGGTATGACCCCACCTACTATCACTCCCCCTCACGTTCTTGCATGCCTATCCCTCTCGGTGCCAACGTGGACATGGTTCCCCATGGCAAACGGGGCACTTTCCTGCAGACCAATCAACACGCCTACTCCGTCACCTGATCGGCTCCATATGAACATAGACACTACTCCTCTGGCTTTTGAGCATAAGCGGTGCATTTTAGAAACACACTCTCAGAAAAGGTTCCCCATTTCAGGACACAGCAATATCTGGCTCACACCAACACAACTCGATCCACACTGCCGGCATTCAGCTACTGTGGGTCGCCTTTGGTGGTAGGACAGCCATCTTACATCACCCGGGCAAATTCAAATGCTAATAGAGCCACACCTAATTACACTAATTATGTAAACTAGCAGCTGTTAGGTTACACAAATCCATCCTGGTAATGTTGTGAACGACCTAAAACTGTACTGGTGCAGTAGTGAGAGTGTAACTTGGTTCACATCTATATGATGATGCAAAACAATAGATGTCTTTAGCAGAAAGAGGTATGGCTGAATAACTTAACCCCCTGTTTTTGCCGTCTGTCTACCCCATTCGATCAAGCCAATGACACAAGGAGGGGGGGCATTCAAGTGTACCCTGCCTGGCTGGGGAGTTTTGAGTGTTGGGGGGGATACATGCAAGTTATTGTGCCCCCCCCCATCCCATGTTAGTCGGCAATACCGTGATACACTCATGGTCTTATCAGACCCAGGAGGGAACACTTCATCTCCTAGCCGCCTAAACAACCGGCTTCTTTCTTCCTTGTTATCGCGGCTCTGATCTCGGCACGGGGGAGCAGAGGATTAAACAGAGCGGTCACGCGACTCGGCCTGTTCGTACTGGGCCGGGCCTGACTCGCTGCGGGCCACAGCTGCAGGACCAGAGCCGGGTCTGACGTCTGCTATGGATGGGCCTGGGACACCACGAATCGAGCTCTGTCTTCCAGAACTGATGATATTTCAATAAAACCACCTAGTGCTACTTGAAAACAGTTCCTAACACTTAGTCTTAAATGATACAAGAAAAAATCTGTTTAAGCACCAAACCGCAAACAGCAACCTGTTCAGCGTGGTGATGATCCCACAGGGAGGGGCTCAAAACTAGCACTGGGATATCTAGAAAATGCAGCCTGTTAGTGATGAGAAATTACATTATTTTTTAGGTACTTGGATCTCTTGAGTGGCTCAGCAGCAAATCCCACCCGACGCAAACATGTCTGGTGCTCGTTAGAAGACAAGCCCGCCACCAGGGGCTGCTCTTGGACTCGCGATAATGCAAAAAAACTAAACATCTTTAACCCAACTGCCGTTATCAAACCGGCTGTTCGTCATCACAGCCATGTCCGGACCTGTTAGTCCGCGATCCCTACACCATTCCCAATTAACCCTCGCTCTGCTGACCTGTCAACAAAGCACAAGCCTCTCCCCCATCCTCTGGGCCTTCCACTGCCTTAGAAAAGGGCTCAGAAGCTTCTACTAAGCTGAGAGACCAGAGCTTTGATCCAAGCTAGTGCTGGTGCAAAGCGTTGATAGTCTGATCAAAACCTAGCCTATGAGTATGATGGCATCAAAAAGGAGGAAGAAAGTGAGCAGGCGGAACCATGAGCCTCATTTCTCTCTCAAACTCTAATAAGGAGCTTCATCTTCCATCAGCAAGATCATTTTAACGAGAAACCCTATATGAGGGTTTACATTGGAAGAAAGCAGTATTTACAAAGCCACCGAGAGCAGCAGAGATGGGTCTGGATCACCTATAACTGGAATAATTAATACCTCTCCAGCCTTTAGTTTCCCCAACACACAAAGCTGAAATATCAGAAAGACAAACCAGCAGCTGCTCCAGGCTACCAGTAAATAAGACTTCAGCTCTGTGTAAGCCTCCCCCGCTGTCCCTCCACCCCCCCCGGACTGGATGCGTACATATCCATGTTCGTGCAGTGCCGGGGGTGCCGACACAATACACAATGGTGTTCTGACTGAGACGGCTCAGCTCCAGCTAGCACGGCTGTGGCTAACACAGTGGCGGCATTCGGGCTAAAGGACAGGTGTATCCTAGCAGACCGTAGCAGAGCGTGGCGATTTGTGGTTAGGCAGCCTCCCCCAAGCCTGTGGACCTGGCCAGCTGCAACAGAATAAGGGGGGAAGGGGGCTGGAAATGGGCCGGTTTATTAGCGACGCTGACATTTTCCCAGCTAAGGCGACGCTCTGAACGAAATGTTCCGAATCCTTACCAAAGAAAAAAAAGAGGGTGAGGTGAGGTGAGGTGAGAAAAAGCAAAGCTGCTGTGATTATGTTGCAGGGAGACGGACAAGAGGATGGAGAAGTGAGATAAGAGCAAACAAATACAGGAAAAGCAGCCGGCAGACGGACTGGACTGGCCCTAGGCTGGGCCGCAGTGCGAGGCCGTTAGCGTAGGGGCTGAGAGGTGCTGCAGTAGATCGAACCCAGGGTAGATGGTGGGGGGGTCTCATTCTCTCACCTTCTCGGCCTCCTACATCACTTGTCGTCAAAGCTACCCCCCAATTTCTGCCCCCCCCGGCTCTACAACCCCTGGCCCGATAGTCCAACCCCCAGATCCCCATAACACAAAAAAAAATCTTTTTTTTTTTTTTTTTACTACTCCCCCCAATACAGATTCTTCTCAGGCCATGTGAGCAGATAAGTTGAGGGGAGGACAAGCTCTGTGTCCGTAGATCAGCACAGATGAGTCAGCACCGGGGCCGTTCCTAAAGCTGAGTCATGCTGACTGCAGTGGCAGAGTCTCGATGCACCTGACCGCGCATCAACCGATTACGCCGTAGTGGCTTGTCCTTAAGGAGCACCGGAAATCGGGACAGATGCGACTAACGGAAACATCTAGAGCAGAATAATGTGAAATAAAGGCACAATTATAAACAATAAAAATTGACTGTAATATTTTGTACTGTGATAAGTCTAATCCCTATGTCGTACATTAACCAAAGGCCCTCGCGTATGACTACATGCGTCTTTAGGTCCTTGCTGGCCCACAGCTGACTGGAGTGTCCATTTTTGGGGCACCTATGCTACTTGAACGTCTCCTCCGGCACACAGGGGGCTGACGGACGCCCCTGAGACCTAATGGTGGTCAAGGAATAGCTGCGGTTAGGACTGTCAAGCTAGTATGGGTTCTTCAGGTGGATATGCGCTGTGGAGCTGCCCTAGTTCCCAAAAATGCTACAGATCACAAGAAACACACACACACACATACACACACACACACAAGGTGTGTCTTTGTGTGACCTCTCTATTTCTATGGGCAACACTGAAATTCCAGCTATGACAATCTTAACCCCTACCCAGCCCTAACCTCAACCATAAGTAGCCAAACAAAATACCAAAAAATACGCGACTTTTGGCATTTTTAGTATTTTGACTGCACAGATTTTTACAAAATTTACCAAAATTGACTTTCCCCGAAAAGAGTAAAAATAACAGGTTTTTATCACATTGTGCAGACATTTGGTCCCTACAAAGTAATATATACCTGACCACACACACACACACACACACACACACACACACACACACACACACACACACACAAACAAACCACGGTGTCACCAGCAGTCCCAATACACCAATATAAAGCAAACATAAGGTGCAGTGAACCCCAGAGTCTCAGGCTCTGGACCTGACATCATAGCTCTGTCGACAAGTGCCAGATGTGTCACATGAGCTTCTGGGATCGCGTGGTACCACTCTGCTGATGTTTCCTTGCGGCTACACACTGTAGCGAGTTCCTCTTGGGGTGCCAGGATCCATGTGGGCTGTTCCCAGGCGCTAAAACCACAAACTTGGGTGACTCACCTCTCCCATGACCCCACCCTAGTCAATAAGATCATACCTCTCTACTATCCTGCGCCTCCCTCTGCTGACCCCACAACAAATGCTAATCCAAATAACGTATTGCCACAGTCAACTGGGCTCGCATCCATGATCATAACACAGTAGAAGTGTCAAATGTCAGGTGGTACGGTCGATTTTGGCCTGTACCACTTTGCTGCCTATGGGTTATAAATATAGCACCCGGATCTCAGTGACGGCACACTCTGTGACGGTACAGGCCTGACAGAGCTCCCCCTAAAGAACAAGGTGTACTCAGTGCTATGATTACCGGTATTGTTTTACACATGACGTGTCGCCCATTTCCCTTTCAAGCAGAAGGGGGTTCAGCACCTTCCAGCTTTGGGATGCTGTGGTATTCTGGTACCTGGCAGTATTACATAACCCCCCCCCCAGGCAAGGTCATGCCATGCCATAAAAACCAGGAAGTATGCTTTCAAAAGTGAAGGGTGGCCCCTTGTGACATATAACACCAAAAAAGTTTGGGCACACGTCACTCCTTTATAAAAGGCGCCAGGGACTTGGATGATTCCAGAAGTACAACTCTCATTTCCGTGCTTTGGGGGGTGGGGTTTTGGTTTGAACAGTGAATTCAGGCCTAGACACAGACGCTGACGGCGCTGCGTTTCGAGGTCTGGCGCTGAGATACCCCAGCTCTGCAATGCACTGTGTCCTGTTGCCAGGGAAACCAAAGGTGGTGGTGGTGATGGAGGTGGGGGGAGGCGGGATGGAGGGATTTTGGCAAATATGTAAGTGGAGGGCCAATAACATGCTGCAGAAAGGGGGGGGAGTGGGAGGGGTGGAGCAAGAGGAGAAAAGCGAGCGAGATGTATAGAAGGTGTGTAAAAGAAAGACAAAATGCAGAAAGGAAGACAGCCCCCCCCCCCCCCCGCCCCACAATGTGGCCTGGTGTAGTGCCCGCCCCTTCCGTTTCCCAGAAACCAATCCTGTGGGGACACCAGCAGTTCCCGGGTCCCTGACCAATCGTAGTTGCCTGCAACAGTGCCTGAGTTGGCCCAGTTGACAAATAAAAAAAAAACAGACAAAAAAATTAAATGCTGTGGTGAAGACCCTGGCACAAGGGACCTCAATACAAGGCTTCAGCAGGTCACTGGCCCTTGTGATTTAGGAGTCCTTATGCTTCCACCACAGGGTGAAGCTTCGGAACAGTTTTTCCCTAACAAAAAACAAGAAAACCTCACACACTTTTGTCCTGTCCAGAAACGCTGTTATATTAAAAGTCAACCGAGCCACATACACCAGCGGTGAGTCTGGAAAAGCACCCACAATGATCCTTCCAAGCTGCAAGTTCACCGTTTACCAATGATTAATTCAGGCACAGCGGAAAGAGATTAGCGCCTATGCAGGGTGGGAGTCGGTTTGCTGCTGATGGTACACTATACACTTATCTTTGATATAGTGAAATGTAACAATCTTCAACCACTAGCCCCCTCCGAGCCACAGGCCCCATGCCCCACAGCAACAACGTTCCCTTAATGAACAGCAGAGCCCGGACGAGGGGTATGAAACACTCCAAACGTAGCACAATCGTGCGTCAGATTCATACTCAAAAAGTTTCCCCTTAAAGGTGGAAGTTCTCCCGAAAATGTCTCCCGAAAAGTTCTGCCAACATTTCAGAGGGGAGGAGAAACAGGGGGAACTCGAGTAGGCACACCAGGTCTCAGGTGAGAGTGGAGAAAATAGGTAAAAGCTAAGGAAACTAAAGCTAAGTTGATGGACACTCACAAGGTGTGCTATCGATAGTAAAGGGGGGAACGTGACACTTTAGGCGAGAGATGGCACTGACCTGCCCTGACAGGCAAAGACAGGCATCGTAAGAGTGCCAGGCTGGGATACACAGGCTGTCTGGGAGCCAATCCCACCATGCTCGCACATCAGTACAGTGTGCAGATGTTTACTAGGAGTGACCCAATTTGTCTGCATGACATGTGACTGCAATTTGGACCAATCCCTTCTAAACTAGACTGACTCATGTTGATTTCATATCTGTGATCCTCCGGGGAAAATAAATGAGAATTACATTCTTGTTTCATCCTGGCCAGCACCTTTGATTGATACAGACAGATCCATCTCCTCTTTCATCTAGGTTCCTCCTGAACTAGTTTATGTACAGTGCCTTGTTGAGAGCTCCAAATACAGCCATCCCATTTTGGGACACCGAAACGGGCTGGTCATCAATTTACTTTCTTGAGGTCCATTCACCTAGTGCCCCGAGTTATTTGCTGAACTGCCACATTCAGCACTTCAGTGCGTGCACACACACAGCCACGAGGCAAGTGCACGCACACAAACTTATGGTAAAGAATGCATTGTTTGCGTACGAGCAAGATAGGGAGATCGAAAGAGCAGCCTTCAAAGAGCATGGGACTGATGCAGGGGGCTGATATCAAGGCCATGCTTTCACTACTGGAGAGATGGGAGCATGAACAGGGAAGAACCTTCACTAAAGGCAGACATGGTCCAGATTCCCTCCCATGCGAGTCATGGCAAAAAGAAATCGACTGCAGAAGCCATTTTTAATGAAAAAGAACACCACGCAGTGTATCAAATGGCTGAAAATTGTGCAGTTTGTCATCTCTGAGGCTGTTTTATGATATACTGAAACCACAGTGTAACTTCTAACAGAGCAGAAAACCCAGTGACAATCGGCCCTGCCCTCCCAGCCCCCCGCTACACCAAAGTTTGGTTACCTTGGTGCGACCATTGATGACACAGTTTCCCAACTGTCCGTTCATGGCACTGTACATAACAGCCTCGTCGATGTGAGCCATGAGGGTCCCGATGCTCTCACAACCCGGCTCACGACCCTCCACCCACGTGATCTGGTCGCCCCGGATGTCACGTGACGGGATGGCCCTCTGGCTCACGAGCTGGCCACCTCGGAACTTGCCACTCTGCTGTAGCACCTCTACCTCCTCTAGGACGCGGTCACTCAGCGGCGGCCCGAGGAAGCCATCCTTCACACATATGCCATAGTAACGCATGCAGGGCACGATGTACTGCTGTGCTATGCGCTCCGGCGACCAGCCCGCCACCGCAGACAGCGGGGATGTGCCCTGTGCTGGCGTGGCATGTGGTCTCGCACCCGGGTCTGGGTTAGCTGTGGCCAAAGCCTCATCAGCTCTGCAGCCTACGGGGTGATCCCTGTGACCTGCACCGTGGGGATGCTTGTCCGTGACGGGCAACTCCGTTTCCGATTCACTTTCGTCAGTTTCGACCCGCCTCCTTTTGCGCTCCGCAGGTGACTGCTCAACCCCAGCCTTGGCTGTTCCCGAACTGGCTCCTCCTACCATGGGGTCGCGGATCCGCCGGTGAGGGGGGGATGGCGAGTCACCGTTTGGTCCTTTGAGGTGTGCTGCTTTGTCATCCCCGTTCTCAACCAGCTTCACACAGTTGGTTCCTTCCGCAGCCTCCCCCTTCTCCGGGTGGCCATTGGGAACCTGGGCCAAAGCATCGCCACCGCTGCTCGCTGTAGGGGGCACCTCTCCATCAATGTATGCCGGAAGGCCACTCTTCGCCTGTTTCTTTGAAACCGCCACGCCTGGCGAGACCGATCTCGAGGCCAGATCTGCCAACAGCTCCGCCTTCGTACCGGAGCCCACGTAACCGTTTAGACCCATGACCTCCTTCAGCTTCGGTTCAGCTTCCCGGACCGAGTCCCTGTGTCCTATCTTGTCCTGCTTGGGTGAGGGGCTACCGACTTCTGACAAAGAGCTTTCGTTCAAAAGGTCAGAGCGTCCCAAGCTCTCCATTTCATCTCGTCAAGTCCTAAATACGCGTGTAGCACACCTCTCCCCATTTTCTGCAGGATCCTCCTTGGAAAAGGGAGAGTGCAGCACAGCTGGCAGCCAGACAAGCAGAAAGAGGCACTGCAGTGGCAGAAAGTTTCATATTAAAAGTAACCTCTCCGGGATGGTTCACATGCAGCCTCCCTCCGCCTCTCTTATCGCCCAGGTGAGAGTCTAGAGGCTGGAAAAAAACAGCAATTAATCCTCTACATCAGAAAGCAAGAACGTTTGCACAATAAGTAGCTGGCTAACCAGACATGTCTGCCTTAACTGAACAATTTGCATGAAAAAGAAATTTAAAATACAGATACAGATATTTGTGCTGCATTTAAGGCAAATTGCATAAGGGAGCCAACAGCTAAAATTAAATCTTCGTCACCCGCATTTTTTTTTATTGGTGATGCCCAGATCCACTTGGAGTATTCCCCTTATAGGTCTTTGACAAGTCCTCGACTAACTTTAACATATGCGATGTTTTCCGTTTCATGACTTCGCCAGCTTCAAATGTTTTAATGCACATGTCATGTGTGCAGTTTGAAACTGTTACATTTGTTATGTTCTGGGTTGAGATGAGAGATTTTTTTCTGCGTAGGACTTTGTAAAATAACCTTTTAGACGTTATACCACTGATAAAGCTAACCAGTGCCTCACATGAACTGTTCGTCATGGTCATACAGTGACGAAGCTGCTCAACTTTTTTGACATTCAAGATTCGAATTTACAATGAAAAACGTCCTGGGATATACTAAAATACCATATATTTGCCTTTCATAAGCCGATTTACGAAAGCCCGGTCACTGGTATGTTTCACACTCAGGATGCCGGCTAATGCCATTTACAATAAACGACTAGTGCCAGTTTTATACATAATTAGCTACGCGGTAACAGAACCCCCATATCAATCACCTTAAAATATCTATTATAAAGTAAAAAAAAATAAACATACACAGTTCAAGTTGGAAAAAAAATCCTTAAAGACATAAACATTTTTACAAAACAACGATACGTTTGTTTTACCTTTGCCGCGACAAAAGTGAACGTAGGCGACGACTAGAAAATCGGTGCTGATACCATAAGGCTTCCGAGAAAACCAATCCACCATGTTGCTATAAATGTATTAAATTCACTATAGTTTCTATCATTCTGAAATGATTTGCCTTATAAATCCCATCAAATGAGATAAGTGGTATGTTTCTAAACGTGCACACTCCCATACAGTATATAAAATACATTCAATTCTTACCCCCTGTAGCAGGCAGAGATACTGTACGTGACCACTCGCGGGTAGATATGATTTCCGGGATAGTGTCTCTGATATCTTATCTGCTCCCCCTTTTCGGTGGAATTTCTTCCGATTAATTAATGTGTTTTTGCCGTGTTTCAAAAATATCACAAAAACACACACATACACAACGAGCACGAGAGGGACCACCGCGAGAGTCCCCTCGCGTTGGGGAGAGCGAGCTTCGCTTAAGCTCGAGTCCCTCGCCCGCGACTCGCTCCGGCGTCTCGCTCTCTTTCTCTCTCGCTTGCGCACTCAGTCCCTCCCGCTCTACTCTCCATGAGCTACTCTGTCAATTACACGTGCACACACTGCGGTCACGTGACGCCGGGGTTGCTTCGAAAACAAAAAAATAACAATGATAATAAACATGCTTCTTAACGACAGGAAATTGTTGGTTCTGTTCAAATTGATGGAGGCGAAATAGCCAAACTGTGGATGAATTTCCTGTGTGTCACAATATGTCAATATCACAATGTAAAATAAATTAGGAATATTTTATTAGTGCCATTGGAATTTCCCGTTGTTGTTAATTTTCCCAAAATACAGTAGTATGCTAGACGTGGGGACACTATATGTAAAGCAATATACGTATAAACTTAAAAGCGTATTTGAAGAGGTTTTACTGCACGTTCGATGATTTTCTATTTAAACATTTCTATGGTTGAAATGGAATTAATAAACGTCAGTCTCTAAACTAGAAACGAAGCAGGACGTGACTGCTTTTGCTGTTCCTCATAAAATCAGCCTTTTACCTGTTACCTT
Source organism: Brienomyrus brachyistius (assembly GCF_023856365.1). Classification (NCBI taxonomy): domain Eukaryota; kingdom Metazoa; phylum Chordata; class Actinopteri; order Osteoglossiformes; family Mormyridae; genus Brienomyrus; species Brienomyrus brachyistius. Next base: position 9,823,306 of record NC_064549.1, on the reverse strand, counting down.
GTATTCAAAACATTAATTGTGGCCTTCGCCGATCGAACTGTATTTTTCAGCCAGTGTATGTGTTTTTGGTGGGGAACACCAACCAAAACGAGAGAGGATCACTCGGCCGTTAATGATACTATGGAATGTAAGCAGCAGCAAAGCTCGGTGCTTATTCAGTTCAAATGTGAGCAAACAGTAATTTCAGAGACATGGATGTGTTCCTGTATTCAGCCATTTGCCTCCACAGCATGGGCACAACATTACATACCCCAGAAAATACACACTCCTGCACAGTGTATAAATACAGTCATTAGATATATACATACACATAGTAAGGCATGCTTGAAAATATACAAAATCCTTTTTTTTCTGTGACACTGGATATTAAGTGTTTGAAGAGTGAACAACATAAAATGAGCCCAAAGAATCCAATGGTCAAAAGAAAAACCTCCACAGCAAGTGATTTTTGGGATAATTCTTTACAAAGTCCAGAAAGGCAGGGGTGAAAAGTGGCAGAATTAGGTGAAAGAGCAGGAAAGGAAGCTGAAGAATTTGTAAAAGCGGGTCATTTAACTGATCAACTGCATGAAAGTGCAGGGCAGACACTGAGATCACCGTAAGCTGTTGGCCGGGCAGACAAACATGTCACTAACACTGGATATTTCACTGAGAATAACAACATTTAACACATCAGAAACAGCAGTATTCATAAAAGACATTTCCATTTTCTTCAGAAAACTATATATTAAGAAAACCTGACATTATTCAACTTTGTAGTGGCCAATTTTATTTCACTAGAGCAACACCATGTAAGCCTCAAATTGTGATGAGTCTGCTGGATTTTCCACCTTTCTGTATTTTTCTTATTTGTTCTATTAGTAACAATCAATCCTCATCAAAAATGATCCCTCCTATGCTCAGTTGATGGAACAACTAATGAAACATTCTAATGAAACCATGGATTTTTCTTTGAATTATCTTGTCTATTAGGTACTATTTATTAGTAACAGCAGTATATTTAGTATGGTTAATAGATAATCCTGGAATATGGTGCATTATGTTGAAAGTAGTATATGGAAGCCTTCCTACTCGTCAAGATTAAAGATTCAATGTTTTATTGTCATATGTATAGTGTGCAAAGTCCAATGAAATTTTTAGAATACCTTCTCCACAGACTATTAACAGAGCAGTGCAATGCCACAAAACTCAATTAAAAAATACTACTATGAGATATGTAACGTAATATTCAACAACATATAATACAACATATAATATTGCTGATCAGTAAGTAGTGCCTTGTATTGTTTCATTGTATATTTTTAGTATTTTATTACTGCATATATTACTTGCAACAATGCTTTTATTGCATATGTGCATATTCAGAATGCAGCTGCTACTGTTAACATTATTAAAAACATTTTTAAGTGTTGGGGTTTCGGTTTCATAACATTTTCTGATATACTACGTAATGTGCATATTCATATATGTAATGTGTATACTCATGCAACATGTAATTTGCATATCCATATAGGGTTTTTCCATATTTTACTGTTCGTAATCAGTTTAAATAAAATAAAGGCTGGTCATTGTAACTTCAGTAGATGGGTCTCAGGTGGATCCAACATTTATTAATCTTTGTGGACCTTACACTGAGACTTGTGCTCTGCATAACCCAGGGGCATTTATGGTGTTGCCCATGCCTTTGTGCTGATGGATTGTGATCAGTGAAAATACAAGGATACTCTATTTTTGCACTCAAAACGTGCAAAACAATGTACATAATCATTGTGTTTGTAGTGGAGTGCCCCTTTAAGTGCACAGACATTGTATGAATGTGACCTGCCCTTAATCCTCTGCCTAGGAACATTGCTTGCTTTCTCTGTACAGACAGCAGTTAATAAGTGACACACTCCAACCTGGATGGGGAGGGCGCATTCGTTCCAGATCGGGTCTGGCACCCCAAGCATCCATTCCAACAACCATCGTCACCGCAAAATCTGGCTAAACCCACCCCCTCCCGCTTTCTCCCAAATGTCCGAAGCCTCTTATATAAGTGCAGGACACAATGGATAGTGTGACACCTTTGTCAGAATGTGATGCATTTCAGCAGCAATGGACAGAGGGAGTCACAAATCAAAATGGGTGACTAAGTGACAGCCCACAGCAGACCTGCTATAAGTATGAGGCAACCAGCTTTGTGTATATCATGCAAAATTGTGTTTATATCTGTGTTTGCTTGCGATGTATATTGCAGACTGTGTTATCACTAGGTGAATTATAGTGATCTATGACCAGGACTTTTTTTTACACTTTTAAGGCTTCCTACGAAGTAATCTAATGGTTAACCGTTTACATAACAGTGTGTAAATCGATCAGATCAGATGAATGTTTTTGTAAAGACAGTTCAGACAATGCTGTATACATTTATTACAAAATGTCTTGTACCTTTTGTATTTTAAATGTTTTTTTAATGGGCCGATCACATTATATGAAAGTATGTGAAAACTCTTAGAAGTCTGCATTTACTTAATCAGCCGATGACTTGAAAAACAAATGTTCTCCAAAAAATATATCAAAACGTAAACAGTCCAGAAAAAAAGATATAAATACATTTTAAATGTCGCATAAGAAGTAAAAAACAAAAGGACACAATATTTCCGTAAAGACAAAAAAGGGGGACATGCAGACACACACCTGTACACACACACAACAGCGCGACACACTCGTAAACACCGGGGCTCACGTCTGCGCACAGCCCATGGCCAGCTTCCTGTATCCCGCTGCGCTCCCGCAGCCTCAGCGAAGCTCCTCGTCTTAGGTCCGGGAACCGTTAACTCTTTGCGACAACTTCATGATGATCTGGCCGTTTACAGTGGAAGCCATTTCACACGCGCTAACAAACCACCCCCGGTACCACCCATTCAGGCGCTATAATTATGTTTCATCGTATGCATACTGATACATGTATATCACGTTAATAAATATTCCTTGCACACAGTAAAATAACTGCAAAGTATAGCTGTTGGTATAGGCAGAAACAGTTACAATCTGATGCTGTTGTTGTGATTTCGTCACCATATAACCATAAAAAAACATAAAAGAACACCCTAACAGGATTTTTGTTTCACTGGCTAAAGATTTCATTCACTTTGTATTACTTAAAAGAAACCACTGAAATAAAACAATACATTCACATAACATTAACAAAACACTTTAATTACAAAATGATAAATAAGTAATAACAAATTTTGGGAAATCAATAATAAATGCTAATGCTCTACGCAAATCCCACCCTCTTTTGCTGTATCTATGGCAACATTACGAATGATGAACGCTTTCCGTCGTTGCAATTGTGACACGTAGGTGTAAATGGATCTATTTTCAGTAACACTGTAATAATGTACAACGTTAAATTGGCTGTTGATGTTCTGACAAATATTCTCATCTTTCCGTTTATTTATTTATTTTTCTGCTGAAGCTGAAAACATATAAGCCATTGCCAAGGTCGTTGCTCCCTGAGCAGCTGGGCTGAAGTCCCCCAGAATGCACCTCGTGGAAGAGTGCCGCTCCGCACGTATACCTCTGTCGCGTGCGCGCGCGAGCGCGGGCACGCTCATTCTCTTTGTCCGTGCGCAGAGTTGCCCGATCCACGGTTTTCCCGCCCAATTGGGCTATTTTGAAAATGCTGTTGCGGGTACATATTAGGAGGTCGGGGGTTGGATTTTTAGGGGTGCTTTTATAATGTTACGCGGTAGCAGACTGTAAGGAAAAGAAATGAAATTAATTATTATGGATGCAAGTGGCTCGTAATACTGAATAATACTGAATCGCCAGTCAGGGAAAGTCACACACACACGAGAAGGAGAGTGGGTCCGTTTACGTGACGTCAATCATAGTGCACGTCTTTACTGGTAGCTACGATTATAAATACGAGCAAAACCGACGGTTTCTGCACGCGATTAGACAGATCAAAGTATGACTAATTTGCTGTGACATCATATAAAAACACAAGGGAAAGAAGGACAAGGAGAAGTGAGCGAGATAAGAGAAAGAATGAGAGAGGCAAACCTACACACGTTGCAAGGTGAAAGAGTTAGGACGGTTAGCTTGTTATCTAACGTTACTTGTCAGTGCTATAAGTTTCAGAGGCAGAATTCTCATATTACGTGTATCAAGTGGGTCCGTCGTTCCCTTCAGCTACGTGCATCAAAAGCAGCGAATGCTACCCCTAAATGTGGAGTATATGGCTTCTCAGACCTAAGTATTGTTTTCAAATGCTACTCAGCTGTTTCAAAAATATACAGTTAGTTGCACAAGACCATAAATGTAGGTGAATATCCCCTGAAGATACTGCAGTTGTCTGACACTAGGTGGCTTCCAATCAGTGAGTGCAAGTGTGAGTTAAAGCTACATTTCCAGCTGACAAAAGATAGTGGAAGAAACTATATACAGCTGAATTTATCTGCTAAATGTAAAATGGCAGCGTAAATGTATTCCAGGGTTTCCAACTGTCATGCATCTGGTGTGACACTCTTTCAAACGCACGCAAGAAATATTATGGCAAATCTATGTAATTACATTATAAACCTAAGATTAGCTACATCAGAAGCATCTGGGCAGTTTGCAAACCCTACAAACTATATACACTGTAATAAACCTTACATGCATGTTAATGTATGTGCAGACTTGTCTCGAATTGAATATTTGGCCTGCTGACCAAAGTTGGCAACCCTGCTAATCCACCTCAAATTTCTCCAACCCGTCGTGTCATAATTAAACAAGATCGTTATTAAACTTGAGACGCCCAACTTCTTGAAGAAATCATAACATTCTATCAATCTATTCTTGAGTGCGTAATACTGTCACAGCTGTTTCAAAGCTGGCATGACATCAGGGAATTTACTTTCTCTGATGAGTACCTTCCACCTCTTGATTCTGTAGAGTTTGAGGTGCATCAATGGGGATAAATGATCAAATGCTGTTTGGATTTGAAAGGCCAGTGTAAGAACTGCATGCTGATGTTGGTCAGAGAAATGAAAAAGAGGCTTCCAGATAGCATGAAACAACTAGAGGCTCTCAAATTTCTGTCACCAACCCATGCTTTATGTGCAGCAAAGAGATGATCTTACTTTATTTTTTTCTTTAAAAAGGAGATCTAGGAAAAGCAGAGCAACAGTGGAGAATCCTGCATACTCTGAATTGGAAAAATAAGAAAGACAAGCAAAATTGAGGACTTCTGGATAGAAATTGCAGGGTACCCAGATGCTGCAGGTGATAGGGATTTTGAGGAACTCAGCAGTTTTTCCCAATCTCTTCTTGCTTTGTATTTCAATAATTCTGCTGTTGAGCAATCATTTTCCCAAATGTCTCTCATAAAGAATAAATTGCGAAACAGAATGGAGCAGACATGCGTTAAATGCGTGTTTACATGCCCAGGAACAGAATCTGCAGTCATAAATTCAAACCATCTGCAAGGATGCTCTCTCTTCACTGCAGATATCTACTCAGCTCCAGTGAGGAAGATGAGGAAGAGAGTACTGATCTATAACAGAAGAAAACATTAAGACTATATACAGTAATTGACCAAAGCAGAGTCGGAAGGAGACTGCTCAGCAAGGATGTTTGTAGAGTTTTCCATGAAAAGCGTTTGTAAAGTTATAACTGAAGAGAACAGGACAAAAAATGGCAGGTAAAGTATAATGTGCGCTTGTGTTTGTCTGCGGTATGACAACTGATAACAGATGGACAGGACATATGAGAAAACCTATAAATAGTTAAGGTATCCTGAAATTTGGAATCATCTTGAACTGAAAGGAGACCAAGCACAGAAGAAGAGACACTGAACAAAATGACAAATTGAGTGGTAATATGCATTCTAAGAGTATATATTTTAAAAATAATAGCATAGGTAAAGTTTTTCTGACCTTCATTCCAGTGTAGGACAACTGTGTCAGTGTTGGTGCTTGCATGTAGGTAACAGCCAATGAGGAGAGACCAGGACAAAAGAACAATCAAGGGGAAAATGTTAGTACAAGTCATTGAATCCTTTTATGGTAACATAATTGTATTTAAATATGGCATTAAAATGTTAAGCATTTGAATGTGATCAGCATGCAAAATACTTCTCCTTGAGATGCTGGGATTGTAAGTGTGTGTGTATGATATTCTACTGACTAAAACTGGGAAAATCTGTACCATTCTTTTTGTCTTAAAATCTGAATGTGCATTTTACAGCACTGTTAATATGACATTATGTCTATTGAACATTGTTAAAGCAAAAATAAGGATAGTAAAAAATTCCATTGAATGATACAAATACTGTGGATTTTTTTCCCCATCTGTGGCAGTAAATACTTTTTAGACGCTACAAGGGTATGTTTCTCCTCATGAAAAAATCAGCAAAAGTGGCCAATACACATGTCTTTAAAGAAAGAAGTTTTGCGTTTTTTTTGGCTACTATGTTTGAATTCTAGAGATGTTTACGTAAGAAGATGCCTTCATGGGAAAAGTAATGTTTTCTGGTTACTGCAAGATTGGGAAAAAGGAGGAGTGCAGCCATATGCATAGATTTGTTGGGGAAGATATCAGAATAATGGATATAAATAGTCGTGAGGGCAGTGTTTTCAGTCAGAGAGGGAGGGGCAGAAGATTCACAGAGGGAGCAACTGGACAGAAAGATTCTATGAAAGGCCTAAATATACCACTTATATCTGAAATGGCTGGTCTTCCCAATAAACATTAATTGCTAAGAAACACATAATGAATAGACAATATATGACGCAAAATGACTGATGGAGTATGAGAGGTTAAAGGAGAAATTGTACCAAAGCAGCAAAAGAATGAGATCTATGTTTTGTCCTTTTCTTTACGGCCTTTGGGAAACTGGCAATCAGTCATTTTTACATTATGCCTCTCAGTTTACTATGACTTATGTTTTGCTGGGTAAATGTACAACAGTCTGCGTGGCAAAATGATGGCAAAATGGTTCACTGGAAATGACCTCGCATAGCAGGAGACAAAATTGAAAAAGCTAAATTCATCAAAAGAATGGAAATAATTTATATGCTGTACATTCCTATCATTATAAATATGAACTGTATAAATAAACTGTACTGGGTATATATTCAGACATGTACAATTCTCTTGTGTATGATTGGATGTTTATTTATGTGCTCTGTGTGTTGACCTTCCCCTCCCCTCTCTCTTAGATTATCTGGAAAAAGTTGTCATATATGGATGATTCACTTGGAGAGTTATTAATATTACTGGGCCCTGAATCACACACGTCCTCCCCCTACTCCCAGTCGTCTCCCTGAACCATCACTCTTGATCTGTGGCATTTCAGGAACTGTGTAACACGACTAGACAGGAGGTGCTTTCCAGCTCTTCTTTATGTAGCAAGAATGTTAGAGTCATGCGGGAAGACTTCTTTTTGTTGACTGTGATTCGCCGTAAGTCGTCAATACCGGTGTCACTTTAAATGTTTCGTTATCATGTAAATTAAGAATACTTTAGCACCATCTTTTGGAAGGAAAGTGAAGTAACAGAGAAAGGAAGTCCCCATTCAAAGAAATGACTTCTCCTTAAAGTCTTCGCAATGGTAAATACCTCACGTGTTCTGCAAATTGCTGTGTACAGGTGGTGTGGGTGAAGTGTCTTGACTCTCTTACTTAATTTGTCTGTCTCTGCAGGTTAAGACTCTGCTAACAATTGGAAGGTCATCAACTTAAGTCCGGTGATTTCAGAAATGGGCCCTGAAGCAAGGACCCTAACCCCAAGTGTTGCTGCAACTGGCTGACCCTACTCTCCGATCCTCGCTTGTATGTCTATTCGGACAGTAGTATCTGAAAATGAAATAAATATAAAAAGATAGTCTTTATGTCACGGGAGATCGCGGGCAGAGCGGCGATCGTGCGGAAGGAGCAGGCAGGCAAGCGGGATACGGGAAAACGGGGGTTTATTTGAGGCACAGGCAGGACGGGACATAGGCATCGACAACATCAATGACGGACGAAGGACTCAGGTAAGACACGGACTGAAATACACAGGACTGATTGAAAATAAGCAGACACAGCTGGGTACAATCCGGGAAACACACGTGGGTAAGCAGGGGGCGTGGCACACAGGAGGAGCCGACGAGCAGGGCATGACACTTTAGGCTTCCCATAGACTTTAACTGCTTCATACATGAACATACCCTGTTAGTGTGTATAGTGAAATGCATTTTTCGCCTGCTTCCTGGATTGTGGTTGAAAGGTAGTAGGTAATAACAAATAAAAATATATAAGTAGAAATTAAAATAAAGAAAAATAAAATAAAACAAGAGAAGGCAATAATGATAAACAGCAATGACGTCAGCAATGTACGGCAGTGTTTGTCAGGAAGATGTAAAAGAGTGAGGAATACTGTAACACGCAGAAGAGTGGTATGTTAGCTGCCCTTATTTAATCCTTATGTAGTATAATAAAGGCGACAACCTGAGTAAAAAAAAAAACTCATTTGGGCTGTGGTAGCATCTTCCTGAAAAAATGTTCGGTATGTTTTTACCTACTCTAGGTATTAAAATTATGGCAGGTGCATTTATTATCAATTGACCATCACCAACTACATTAATGTGACTGGCGTTAAACACGGTGGAAGATTTCTTCCACTACTGCCCACAGCCAAAGTGAAATAAAGTGTCCTGGCGGAATTAAATTGCGTCTTGTGGCCTTCCAAATACAACTGTCAGAATTTGGCATCAAGGACAACAGTTCCTGTTGCAGAGAGCACAGAGAGCTAAAGATTTCTGACTCCAATAATGAACCACATAAAACCTGCCTGCATCAGCATGGTATTTTAAATATAGTGGATGATGATGGTCATCAGTTACCTGCCAGAGTCAGTAGAACAACGAAGGGATTTGCTTGTGTGTGTATTTGAGGTAAATGCAGCTCAATCACACATTCATCTGTCTATCCATACATCCATCCATCCAGGAGTGTTTATTATAGTGTATTACACAGAAAGTCTTGGGACGGTTGCTTAAATTTGTATCAATGTTGCAAAATCCTTTGTTTAATAACAAAAGTCCATTGACCAGTAAGGTGTAACATATCTACAAATATCCTCCATACAGACATTTTTTTGCCACCTAATTCAGTTCTTTTCTAGCCATAATGCTGTAAGTTGAAATTGTAGTCATTGGCTCCCAAAGGGATACTAAAGACAATTTTTTGCCATTTTTATGTTATCGCAAAGGTGTTGCTAATTAAAAAGGAGCCAATGAGACTGTTTGGCAATGAACTTTTAAACTCAGAACAGCTTTTAGAACTATAATTTGGGACTCAATTTATTACTAATTTAAATTAATGTATTACTTAAATCTACAGATTGTTTCTAATGTGATATATTCAAAAGAATAAAATATTGATTTTGTTATAAAACCAATAAATTTGCAAAATTTTACTGAATGAAACAAGCGTCCCAAAACTCTGTGGGCACTGTATAAAGTGCAAAAAAAAGAAATCAAAACAAAACAATCAAGGTATAACAATACAGAGTGACAGTGCTGGTTGACAACAGAGTTAACGTAAAGTCCAAATCTGGGGAGGAGGGCAGCAATAGGTTTGGAGTCTGGAAAACCACGGGGACGAAATTTTTCTTATGGGAAGGTGTTCTTCAGTGCTTTGCCAATGTGTAACATTCAAAGGTGTCTCGGGAACTAATTTGGTACAGTAATAACCTTATGCATAGTCATGCATTCATTCAGTAACTTTTATTCATGTAGCGTCAAATTGAGTCTGGATTGCAATCTGGCAACCTTTTAAAAGCAGTTAAGCATATGAAAAGAGTTGTAACAGTTTGTTTTTTCTCTGTCTTATGGGATCCCTTCTGAAACTGGTTTGCTCCTACAGTCAAAAAAATTGTACTTAAGTAAACAGTGTTCTCTACATTGCTCATATGTGTGTGATTCTGCGTGTGTCTTGGCTTGCAGTGGTCTGGCATTACAGGATGTCTTCTCCTATATTCCCTGTGCTACCTGAGATAGTTTTCCATTCTCATAAGCGTTTAGGAGACGGATTGATGATTTACGACTGGCGACTTTTCCATGTGTCCAGTAGATGGCGCCAGTATTTAAAACAGCTCCTTACGTTTGTATGCACCAGTACAGCTGTGTAGCACTTGTTGAATGCCTGTAGCTAAAATATACGGTAATTCATTATTTACAGACAGCGGTTAATGTTTCTTTAAGGCGTAGTTAAAGCAGTTAACAAGCAGTCAAGGTAATAATTCATCTTCATTCTTCATCTTCTATATACTACAGCAGTATTTTGGATGAAGTGCATTTAGATACAGGTGGCACAGGGAGATACTCGAAATGTAAAACAAAGTGCAATGACATAATATCTATTAGAATTAGAAGCCTGTTCCCCATAGGAGCTGAATCGCAGATTATTTCCTGTGAAAGCCTGGAGTACCTGCTTTGGAGTGTGATGCTACTGATGTGACTCAGGAAGGGGTGTGCGACTTTGCAAATGTAAATATAGGGGGAAATGTATCACTGAGAAAGTTAAATTTTCATACAGAATTTTAGAAAGAATTTTCTGTTCCTCTATGCCTTTCTTTTATAAAAAAATCGTTTAAATATGATTTGGTATTTGCTGTTATGACAAAATGTCAAGGATAGTTTGATTTATGTGGGAAATAAGATATCCTCAAGACAATGCAGATTTAAGCCTCTAATGTTTACCATCCGGGCGGCATGGTGGTGCAATGGTTAGCACTGTTGCCTCACACCTCTGGGACCCGGCTTCGAGTCTCCGCCTGGGTCACATGTGTACGGAGTTTGCATGTTCTCCCCATGTTGTTGTGGGGTTTCCTCCGGGTACTCCGGTTTCCCCCCACAGTCCAAAAACATGCTGAGGCAAATTGGAGTTACTAAATTGCCCCTAGGTGTGCCTGTGTGAGTGAATGGTGTATGAGTGTGCTCTGGGATGGGCTGCCCCCCCCCCCCTCAATCCTGGGTCGTTACCTGCCTCACGCCCCTAGCTTCCAGGATAGGCTCCAGACATCCTGTGACCCAGAAGGATAAGCGGTTTGGAAAATGGATGGATGTTTACCTTAGTGGATATATTATTCTGAAATCCCACCTACTGTGACAAGATTTTCAAATCAATCAGTGGACTTATAGTTTGTGATCAACATAAGCAGTAGGTCAGCCAAAATGCTGAAATGCCTTTTTGATAGCTATTTTCTGTTACAATATGTTTTCTATTGTGTAAAATCGATAGATAAGTGAACACAGGCTGATTTTTAATTTGAGATGATTTATTATCCACTCATTGTGTGTAGGGTACATCTCGTCCCCCTCCATTAAATGCTGCAGAGAAGCAGATGGCATCTTGTCCTCGGTGCCCTTATGCCTTATGCATGGTGATCCCTGCAATCCAAAAATTAATATGTGGTTACTGAACCTGGGTGGCTGGACAGACTGTTGCATAATATTTGAGATTTATCATCAGTAAAAACATTCTGACACAGACAGTCAGGTCTGTTTTACTACTTCCGCACTTTGCTGTCATGTAATTAGCTGAAATTTACAGCCAGGCGTTCAGCTCTTCTGCAAGATCCCCCTGACTAGGAGGTGATGCCATTAAGCCATTGATCTGTCCTTTCAAATAAAGCAGAAGCTGAGTGCCTTCATTTTACCGTCAGTTAGTGGGGCTGTGTGCTGTTCTTTTAAGCGGATTGCTGCCATTTTAGTATCCCGCCAAGTATAAAGACTCTTTTTTAAGTTTGGAGGTTTTCTTGCGATCTCAGGACATACAGCTCAGAATAGCTGGTGACCATAAATTTTCATTTTAAAGAACTGTTGCATTGTGCATATTTATATATATATATTCTTGGGTTACCAAGCATACAGTAGTATAGTCTAGTACGTATATATACTGTAGCGTAGTATAGCATAGTATAGTGTAGTGTAATACAGTATAGTATAGTAATAAAAGCTTCTGTAGTTGTATAGAATAGTATACTGCAGTGTAGTATAGTTATTTAATGTTATTAAAGTTATTACGTAGGCACAGGGGTGCCATAAGGGGAGGAAGTTAGGATGATTCTAAGGGCCCCTAAGTGACAGGGGGCCTAAAACTTTGGAAAATAACTGGATTGGTCTGGACTGGGGAGCCCAATATGATATGCCTTCATGGGGCCCAACATCTCTGGCAATGCCCCTGCGCAGGCAGTTACTTAACTTCATTGTAGTTGTGTAACTCACTTGCTCAATGACAAAGAAAAATCCTTGATTCAATGTAAATCGATCTCCTTGTTATAATCTAGGAGGGAATTAGAAAATATACTGATTATATCTCAGTATATTTTAGTGCTTTTGTTCTGGTACACGACTGATGTTTTAGTGTGTGACCCAAAATCACTAACCTTTCTGTGATAACACGCAGTTTTTAAAGTGTGCATTCTGGGACTCCTCCAACCATCTTTCTTGGTGCTTGAGATGTGAAAGCAGAGCTGCAACACAGATGTGTTTTTCTGCGTCCTTTAATGTACTAGAATTGCCGTAAAAATATTCAGCTATATAAACAGTTGACACTGCAAGCGCATCAGCCACGTAACTAAATGTAGTTTGTCATACAGATGAAATGAAAGAAAAAGAAAAGAAAGAAAAAATGAAAGAAGAAATGAAAGAAAAAAAAAACTTTTTCCCAGTGAGACTGGCCAGACAAAATATTGTGTCCTGTCAAGAACAAAAGATCAAATATAAATGCATGCTTTAGTGACTTAAGGTGTGGAAAGTTATGCTGTGTTAATAAATCAAACAAGGTGTGTGTGTCAATAATTACATCAGTTTAAACTATTTGATTGGATTTGGAAGGTTTCGCTGCAGTGCACATAGGATGTTTATGTTATATAATTTGTTTTATATATCGTCCCTCAAAATCTGTCAATTCCCTTATAACTAATAGTATCACAAACTGCACAATTTCGTTCACAAAAACAAGCCAAACAGGTTTCTCTGGGTGCAGGCACATCTATTTAAGCACTTGATTACTTTGAGTATTACCAGTCTCAACCCATGACATGACGCCGCACAGTGATTGGATGGTTATCCCAGTGAAATAATGAATATTAACTACACTGCAAACAGATCATAATAAATACTATGGGATGAAAATATAAGCCTCTTATATGCTCCTTTAGCCATTTTTAACACATGGAACGCATAAATAAAGAAATTTGCTGAATATTTACTTTTGTGAATTTAATTTTACCACTTTTAATTCATTTACCACTGTGTTGCTTTTGGAACACGCTGCATTGATCTCTTGTTGATTGATCTCCTAAATGTTGCGTTTAGGCCTGTTATGTGTGTCTGGTTTCACTGGTTCACTGGCATTTCTTGGATCATTAATGTTCCCTCAGAAAATGGATCTTGATGTTAATTAAAATACAGCATGCATTAACAGGCTGAAGTGCTTTGGCGCACAGACAACACCACTTTAATCCTTTATTTTTCCTGGGTTTCTCACTCTCGCACAGAAACAATCAAACCAGTAGCACATAGCTCCAAATCCCCTGATGAGAAATCCTCCATTTCTTGTTGGAGAAACTCGTGCAATTTGTCATACTCAGTAGTTACAGTCAAGACTGATTCTTTGTTAAATGCCAAAAGAGCAGAAGGCTAATGTAAATGTGTGCTGCTCTCTACCCCTTTTGCCACCCATGGAAAGGTATGTTGGCCAAAGGTGGAACAGGTGTGACCGGTTTCAAAGAAAAGTGAGAGCTTGTGTGTGAGGGCCTGGGAAGGCATTGGTGAGGGGGCCTGCCTTGGTTTGTGTGTGAGGGCCTGGGAAGGCAGTGGTGAGAGGGCCTGCCTTGGTTTGTGTGCTGTTTAGGCAGAGGGGCCTATGTCAGCTCTTCTTATGCCAAAGGGGAGTGTTTCTGCCTGCCATGGTTTGGAATAGACAGAGGTAGATTAAATAAGGAAGGAAGCAAGGGATTAAAGCACATTAATTAAAGAGATTGGAAGAGAAAAGAATGAAAAGCCCTGTATAATTTTACCTCTTTGAAAAATCCAGGGATATTTGAATTACTGTGCAGTGAAACATTATGATGGACTGTAATTCCATCTGAGGTGTTCCCCAGTCTTCCCCAGCTCTCCTGTTCTTGGGATATGTTCCAAACTCACCACAGTCCTCTCCTGGATAAATGGCTGGATCGATGCTACATCAGGTGGTGGTGTATCTTCTTTCCATGAGTCGGTGCCAAGATCATGTCAGATAAACTTCAGTGGGAATCGATGACGGCTGTTCACTATTTTCGTTTGTTTATGAAAGGAAACAGCTCATTGCTATGAAGGCCTGTAATGAAATGCCTGATAGTCCATCTTCTCTGGACTATCTTTAGTATGTGTTATTTATTATATTTTGTTATCTTTTATATGAAATTTGTCTTTTATATGTCATTGTATTTTTATGATGGCTTTTTAATGATAATCTTAAAAAGATAACATGATAGATGTGTTGCTCATTCCTTCTTGTAAAAAACGTTGCTTTCAGATGAATTTTATTGTAAAAATATGTGTTCCTAGTGCAGATAAGTTATAGGGAAGTTAGATTTTTAGATCAATAGTGTATGAGTCTGAGAGAGTGTGTGGGGAATTGGGCAGCAAGCCCAATTTTGAGGCAAATTCTTGCATGTACCATAACTTAAATCCTTCATCATTCAAGAACTAATGGGTGAATGCGTACAATTTAAACAAACCAACATTATTCAAGATTATATGAAAAGGAAACTGCAACCAAATGTGCCCAAACCTAACTTTGTGTAGTCTGCGTACTGGAGATATCAGCTGTTCACAGAGGATGAAATCTTTGATGGACGTGCAGTATCTCTGAGTCTCCGAAATGTGTTGTCTACAGGAGACTCATTGGAACACTGTAACATTCCATCAGAGGATCACCATCTGTCAGTATGGCTGTAAATGATAACATGTCCAGACCAAAGAGAGACAGGACATTGACCGAAAATCTCCAGTGCAGCTTGGTGCAGTTTCAGTCAGTTTCAGTCACATCCCCTTTGTTTATAGACAGCTTGTGATATAGGCCTACTATCCAAAAATGAATACATGAACAACCCTTAAAACCAGTTGCATCAAAATCACACGTTACTTCTTTAGGTCAAACTCAGAGTAGAAATAAGACGCATATGATAAAAAGAAAATATTGTGAAACCTTTGTAGAAAAATGAAATAAAAGCACAAAAAAGAGAGTGAAGAAAATCAACTTGTCAGAGACAGAAGGTTAAGATCAATGTGGTCATAAGTACACTCCACTAATGGCTTGCTAAATTAGCATTATCCTTGAAGATCTAGGTGTAAAGAGATGAGAGGGTCATACAAATGGACCAGGATTTTGAGTGTTGACATGCTGCTATGTCTTTATGCTTATGCTCCTTAATGTCAGGGGTACAGTGTTCAAGAACAGTGACATAAATGGATCCACTTCACTATCAGAATATGAGTCCTGTGATCTTAGCAGGAAGGAAACATTGAGGCTGACGGGAGTTATTTACGGTGAGTGGCCTAAAGGATAAAGGAGTAATTATAAAATGCCAAGCCTGCAAAGGGATGCAAAAAGAGAGACGATCCCAGAGGTCATTGGATGACGGCGCGCCGAGGTTCCTCCGGAGAACAAGTTTGTTCCAACCAAGGTCGACGTTTTGGTGGGAACGAGATGAGTGATAAGCCTCTGTGTTATTCTGTAGCATATCTTCCGAGTGGATATTGCTAACGATTTGCAGGCACTGGGTGCAGACACAGCTGCAGAGATTAGTAGCAGGCAGATGTAGTGTTAGGGATGTTCCTTGGGTTTATTGTGAAAGACTTCAGCAGAACAAAGGCTAGAAGGTCGCGAACACACAAACCACTGACCCACAGCTTGCCATAAAGTGGCGTACCCTCTGCTCAAGATTCAGGATTTGGGTATGGAGGCAAAAGACCTATATAAATTGCCCCCAGGTGGAGATACTTATAATCTACACATGATATTATTAATACTATTACTAGATGGCCCACCCTTGCCACTCTAAAGTAACAGGGCAGGTCATGACAGTTAAGGTTGGGTGAAAAACAAGCAATGTAATAGGGCGGAACCCTTTAAGGAGGTTCCATAGCAGCAGGACCCTTCAGAACCAGTTCTAGAATCGCAAACTTGTATCAAAGCTCAAAGAGATATCGCAACATGTTTATTATACTATTTTCTTACTATATTGTTGTTGAATTATTCCGTCGCTTGTATCACATAACTTAAATACTATTTATTTGGCTAACCTCTTGAGAAGATGGACTTTGTCAGTTCTCTGTGTTTTGTTATCTGTGCATAAGGCAGTGCTGGACTTCATGGAATCTACAGCACATTGTCATTTTACTCTGTCTGGTCTGTTATGTGTTCTGTCTGTGTCTTTGATGGAGGGGAGTAAATTAGACTCTAGCTAATACCCGCGGACGTATCTCCAGTCTTGCAGAGGCTTGATTTCTCAGCAAAAGGATGAGTTTGTTCAGCCAATAGCATGTGTGTACTTGTAAATTTGTAGGCCTGAATGACAAGAGTGCATTTGTGGGTGTTACTGTCAACGGCAGTGTCTTTCAGTCTGGTCCTCAGGGACCCTCCCAGCCAGACTGTCTTCATTTTTGCTTCCTCCCAACTCCCTACCAGAGATCTTTGTGTGTAGGGTGGGTGTTCTCATAGTGCTGGGGATCAGTGACTCAGTAACTCTGCTGTGGCCTGTGGATGGGGGGTGGTGGGTGGCGGTTGGCTATGTGCTGCTTCCAGGTCGTCCTCATAGGTCACCTGCCAACTCAGTTCCCTTAACTACTGCTTCATTTCCCATACTGGGCTGCAGACACTGCAGAGGTCAAGACACACCTGCTATCTCCTTCTCCACTTTCAGAAGTTTATTTCCTCCGTATTTCTCCTGGTATCTCCCTCAGTCTTTCCAGTAGGACTATTCCATTCTGATGTCTTCCACCTTTCCAATAAAATCGCTCCTCCCTTCTGATCTCAAACATGATAAAACAAAATATTAACGGCACATAGGAATAATAGTCTCAGATGAACTTTGATTTTGAAATACCCATTCGGCACATAGGGTGAAGACGGCTGTTAATACGGTTGCCACACGCCCCCGGGATTAGAGGTTTGCCTCCCACAGCTGCTTGTGGAATTTTGTACGTTCACCCTGTGTTTTGCAGGTTTCCTCCTACAATCTGAAAACGTGCCGTTAGGTGTCACTGAGCTGCCTGAGGGTTTGACCGTGTATCTGCAGTGGCCCGCAATCCTGTTCAGGCTGAACCCAGAGCATTGAGGCGACAGATCCAGCATCTGTGCAATTCCGTAAAGCGTTTTGAGTAAAGTAATGGATGTGTGCAAATACAATTAAAAAATGCCTATCTATAAACGCAAGTAGAATACACTTTACAGAATCGTCTAGAAATCAAAAGGGTCCACTAGCTAGCACGGTCAAAAAACTGTATCGCTCCATGCTTCGATAATCCTTCCTTCCATCCAACTTTCTTCTTCCAGCAAAACTGCCTAGTCGTCATGCACAGACTGCTCACTATCAACATAGGGGTCTCCATTTACACATTGCTAACAGAAACAGATATTACTATAACCCCAATGAAACATTTCATAGAAAGTATGCAAAAATAAGACCGATATGAAATTGCATAATAAAAGGCATTAAATAAAATAATTATCTATGCCTCTAACGAAGAGGAAACCTCTTCAAACATGGTTAGAATATACAAAAAGCACACATTTAATAACAGTTTACCAAGCAAGTAATCTAACAAATAACTAAGTGGGTCCAAAATTTTTGTAACAAATTGTGTTTTCAGCGCCCCCCCCCCCCCCAGACTGGGACTGGAATAATCCACACAGTGGCACTGTCTTTGTTGCTGTGCCGCAGTGTGTGGATTAGGCAGGAAAGTAGGCCAGCATGAAAAGCAGCCTGTGACTGCATTAGTGATGCTGACACTGGGATTATGCTGGCAGGTGAATCCAAGGCTCAGCCACAGGAGCACGGCCAAGCCACAGATATGTGTACGAACCCAGCCTCCGTTTCACTGCATTCTGTCTATTTAAAAAATGCGCCAGTTGTCTTGTAATTATTAATTGCATGGTGGATCCGTGGCCACAGGTCTAGGGATGGGAGGTGAGGTCCTGGCCTAGTACTCTGCGGGATTGTGGGATTACTATTGTGGGAGACCTGGCCTTGAGCCAGACTGGCTCACCACACCAAGATAAATTCTTCCACGATAAATTTTGCCAGCCCGCAAACCCATCAGCCCTCTCCCGTGACCCAGAGACATGCATTTAGGTGAATTAGTGTTTATAAATTGCCCACAGACTGTCCCATCCGGGGTATTCCACTGTCTGCACTGCATTATATGGGCTTCAGATTTCCCACAGCTCTGCACTGCATGTACATCATTTAAAGGTGGTTCTTTTGCAGTGGCCAATTAATTCATGAAAAATACGAACAGATTGGCATTTAATCATAATGATCAGTTTCAATGTACAAGAAATAAATGTAGATATATTCTAAAGCTGTACAAAACTTCAGACAGATGCTTGGGGTCAGGCTGAATGATAACACTGGTATTCAGTGATTTTGGTGCCAACCATGTCTGAACGGTTTTATATTAAGTTTATGGTGCTGATTATGAATATGACTCCGGTTTTATCAGATTGGCTCTAGTTTATGAGATATTTAATAGGTAATTCATTAATTAACGCATTCAGAATTGCAAGAATATTTTTATTTTAGTTACAACTAGTAAGTAAACAGTCTAACATCATACAAAAACAGACCAAAGACCAAGACAGACCAAAAGCTATTGCATTTGTTATCACACACTAGTTGCATGATTTTCGTGGATGTCCATTATCTTAAAAACTAGAACCAATTCAGCAAAAGTAATGGGATTTTTTAATTTAATTCAGCACCCTCAAAATACCCTAAATCCATTCAAAAAACCTTGGCACCTGAAAAAACAAATTTGTAGACCTGTGTAATATGTAATGTAGTTTTCGACAGGGGATTATAGCCAGTTTTTGTTGATAATCCGTCTGTGGCTTATTCCCAGGTCCTGATACTGGAAGCAGTCAGAAATAATAATCCCTGGTCTGGTCCCCCCTGAAAGTACCCTTGAAACACCCATAATGACTGCTGGCCATGCTTTGGTTACCGCCGTCTGGCCAGCTCCACCTAAAAATGTACTAGAATGACTGGCCTATTGCCCCGAGGAATCACACTTAGCGATGTTTACAGATCAGACAGAAAGAGATGAAAACTCATCAATTCAGTTACTTGAATTCAAATGTACTGATATATCACTTTCGACATCGGGTATTATAACAAAGCATTTAGAGAGTCCCGAGGTCCCCAGACACTCTAGGGGGAGGTCCATGTTCCTCTGGCCTGCACTGGGCAATTAGCAGAAATAAGTAAAAACATGAATTCAGGCGAGCAGCAGGAGGGCACAGGACAACAGGTGCATTATGGAGCAGGCAGGTGGGCCGGCACAGGCATACAGCAGGCAGGCAGGGAGGCCGCTGGGCAGGCTGGAGGCTCCCTTATGTCTGGACCTCTGACTGATTCACCCTGGAAGGGGGGGGGGGGCGAGTAAATGGAAAGTGTGTCAGCCAGAGCAGAACAGGAGAGAGGCAATGCAAGAGAGCAGGGGTTGGTGTCAGAGTGGCAGCACTGCCAGGACTGTCCATCCAACATCAGCAAGAGGCTATGGGAACAAATTCAGCCACATTCCTCCGTAGCTGGGTATCTGTAATAAGGTATATATAAGGTATATATACCAAATTAATGACATTTAGTTTAATGAAACTTGGAGTCCTTGATCCTATGGATCTGGGAGCAAAATTAAGAGTTTAATGCTCAGTTTCCATGGCTACATTTCCCATCAGGCTTTGAGGTGGTGAAGGGGGGGGGGGTGAACCTCTAAGTCCATGCAACTTCACAATGTCACTACGCAACACAGTTCACGTGAATATAACCAAAGTTATAAATCATACATTAAACCCTGATATTGCTTTAATTGCAAGTGTGTTGTAAGCAAATAAGATCCACAGACCGACAAATATATGAATAGGCGATGCATGTTGCCATAGCAATATTGGCAGTGGTTGCTGTTATGGTTACAGTCAAAGCCCAAGACTACTTGGATGTACAACCAGCTAGCAAAAGCCATTTTAAAATTGGCTTTCTGGAGTTCTCACCTGACATGTTCATATTTGCATGCCAACATTAGGCTGTAATATTCTTCTAGCAGTCAAAATGACCAACTTGCATATTTCATGCCTTGTTACATCTGCTGTGCATTGCATAAACACTTTACACAATGATTGCCATTGTGATTATTGTGAAATGCTCTCTGTGACCTTACTGTTTACCCTGTCCACCCTCACAAGAAAAACCTCTTATCAGGATATTCAGACAGATATGGCTAAAATTGGCTAAATATTCAAATACTCCCAGAAATCTGAGACCTGTGGCCATTAAGGTTAGTATTCAGGCCAAAAGAATCTAGTTCAGATTAATGAGCAGTGCAGAGACATTTTGGGTTTGGGCATAAAATGCGTTAGATTATACTGTGAAAGTAGAAAGGGTTGGAATTCCTGCTGTTCTTTTTCTTTCTCTCGGCTCACAGAACGTTACAGTAATGGCATTGACCTCTGCACTGACTTTACTTTTCTCCCTGATATCTTCAGGCCTCACTAAATCTTTTCATTTGATCTTTATTCTCAGATTACAGGTAATGGACTGCTGGCTTAAACTTTCTCTCCGGTCTTTTGATGGGTAAATGTTGTCCTGGACATGTATCATGCTTCAGTCTGCAGTTTCGGCCCAGCTAATTATTTGTTGGACAGTAGCTATATTTTCTTCCATGGGAATGTTGCACAAAGTCAACATTGTACTTAAAACGCCTTGGGGAAGTATTTAAACAAACAAACAAACAAACCAAAAGTTCAGTTAGATAAAGCATTTGCCAAGCTAATTAATGATGACCACAAAGATGACTATCAAACTAAATTCCAAAGCAAAGACCAAACCTACAAAGCACATGTGGTCACAACAAACAGCATACTTCACAGGGTCAAAAGGTCAAGCCAAAGTATCTTTTATTGTCAGCTTCAGATATATTATCTGAGAAGTCATACACTGAGGGAAATATTGTTCTCGCTGGTCATGGTGCAGATGAAACTGTAGACAGCAACCTATTCCAGTTGGCTCGACCTTGGAGAATGTCACTAAGTTTAAGAGGTTATCATAACCATTCTGATATGATCTGCCTTTTCATGGTGTCTGGTACAGAAACGAGTGTGTTTCAGAAAGCTATGAACTATCTCTGTGCTGGCAAACTTAGGGATTATAGCACTATACCGCTTTCTCAAAATTATTGTTTACTTGCTTGAATCTAATTTAGCACCACTTCTGACATGAAAGTCCAGACCAGCGACATTTGTCACCCATTTACACTGCACAACAAGACTACAGCACAGAATCATTATCGCTGCAATATAATCACTCTTCTTCAGATAGTGGTTTAATTGAAATATGTGTAATTTTAAATGTTAAACATTAACTCCTTCTACAGAAAAGGAAAGTGCTTTGTTTGCAAGCACATTTGAGCCGATTCTGGCTGAGTTGTGGCACATTCGGTTCACTGTCGGCAACGGCAAAAGATTGCTTGCCGACTGTGGGCCGACCACGGTGAGTGACTCTGGCTGACAGTCGGCATTTTTCTTGTGGGCCAGAACCACGGGAGTTGTGGAACTCACTCATAGTATTTCTGTGAGCGAGGCAGAGATCGCTGATATGTGCAGGTTAAAAAGAAAAGCTGTAAATTGTTAGAAAAGAAAAGCTGGTAAATGAAATTGGACGGGAGACTTGCCTAGGAAAGAGTGTTATATCATTTGGGGTTGGAGACTGAGAAGGTGGATATTAGGGGTGTGCTCCTTTTAGCCAATCCCTGGCCTCCTTGTGCTCCTTTTAGCCAATCCCTGGCCTCCTTGTGCTTCTTACTCCCTCACATTCCCGTTTTCCCCATGTCTTCTTTGGCACACATTTGTAACATCTGTCATTTCTAATTAAAATAATGCAACATGCAAAGTTCCCAAAGATCCCTGGATGTCTAGTCGGGGTTGGTATTTCTGTCTATCTGCCCGCTGTGGCAGGAGTTTCTGTGTGTGTGTGTGTGTGTGTGTGAGAGAGAGAGAGAGAGAGAGAGAGAGGTACCTAACCTTATGGGGACACAATGTCCCCACAACATGTGACTGCAATGAAAAGAATTTAAATGCAAAAAGACATGTTTACCCGACGTGTGTGTCTGTGTATGTATGTGAGTCAGAGAGTTAATAGGTGTGTGTTGGTAACCGACTCCTCCGATTTTAAATTCCATGTCCCTAAACTTCAAATCGATGTAGGAGGTTCTCAGCACACACCCGGTGATTTCGGTGCACTGTCAACCATCGAATGTTAGCCAAAATGAGATCAGTCATTACCACATCATAATTTTAGAACGTCCATTTCATGACAGTTTTTCCGGAGCAGGCAGCACAGGGCTAGACTATCCACATCTGGTCAGCAAAGCCTTTCTCAAGAAATCCCTCAGGACCCAGATTTTCTAGGAAGACCTCAACTAACTCTTCCGTTCGCATTCTGGCTATACTTTGTTTATGGTGTCATGGCGACGATGGGCACCATTGTATTTTTCACTTGTCTTGTAAAAACTTAATCCTCATGCTGTTTTGATTTGTCTAATTCCATGGATGTTAGGATCCAACAGTGTCTTGTAATGTGTCATATCGCTCTTGCTCCTCTACTTACTTGTACTTGATTCTGGTTACTCACTGGTTACTCAGCCTAGCAGCGCTTGTACTTAACTCGCATCCTTGACAGCTACATGCTTGTGAAGTGATCTCTGCCTCACTTTTAGGTCGCATTAGACAAACACATCTGCCAAACGAATAAATGTATTCTAGATGTACAGTGAACCTTGGATGGGATGCCAGTCTATTGCAGGGCATATACACTCACCTACTCATGTATTACAGGCAATTTAGAGATGACAATTAGTTTAACTACATGTTTGTGGACTGAAGGAGGTAACTGGAATCGCTAGAGAGAACCGAGTGAAAAACTCTACACTGACAGAGCAATCCAAGGCCCTGCAGCTGTGATGTAACCATGCTGAGCCACTGTGACTTAGACCAGCACGTAGAAAACTTTATCTTGAATTTATAATAAAGGTCAAATTTCATTAGTGTACAATTCACAGTAAGTTGCATAACTTAACATAACATGACTTAGCAACTGTGTGGGGAAAAAAAACAAAAATGTAAACAGGCGTTAATTTGGGCGTGTAACAGAGGAAAAGACACTATTGGATGTCTTGAATGGGAAGGACCAATCATAGAGAGATGTAGCAATACTCTGTGGAGGTCTACCGGAAATATGAAATGTTCTCTATGCCCACATTAGACAGAAACACAGAATGAATCAGGAAGGGAAGAAGATGAAAAAAGGGTTGATTATGAGATGATTAAAAGGAAAAAAATTAAAACTATTTACTCATTGGTTGGCCTCTACAAAAAGGAGGTTTGAGGGGTGTTTTCTGTATCCTTCTGGAAAATAGAGCAGTGATAAATATTTAGATATTTATGTTAGCTATAAAAATAAAAAGAATATGTATATAGTTCAGCTTGTAGTATGTGCATGTATGTGCCCTGTGATGGACAGATATGCCATCCAGGGTGTATCCCAGCCTTGGGCCCTTTGCTGCCTGGGATAGCACTCCCACGTCCGGATAGCAAAGGGGATTAGAAAATTGATAGATAAATGGATGAATTATAATTCATATCATATAAAACAAGGTGAACCTTTATTTGTCATTTGCAGAAGTACACTGGAATGCTAATCTTCGCCTACCCCATCTTGCTGTCCATGAGACACAGACACATATGTAGGTGAGAGCAAGTTTGGGGGGTGACAGCACAGGGTCAGGCAGCGTGCAGCGTGCCCAGACCTGGAGGTCAAGGGCCTGGCTCAAGAGCACATGGACATGAGGCTCTACCTCTGAGGCTGGAGCTTAAACAAGCAATCTTCTATTCACAGACAGAGAGGCTTAGGCGGCTGTGTTTGTATGTGATGAACCTGGTAGAAATTAGATTAATCAGGGATCAGGGTGTGGTCATCAGGTCCAGTCTCATGAGATCTTCATGAGAAGATCTTCCACTGTCAGGCCAGGTTAGAGAGCAGGCACTGGTACCGCGCGTTGCCATACCCACCACTCAATGAAACACCTCTGGATCCCAGTTGGCAACCCCCCCAGGCTGACATGCAGTCTAGTCCCACCCTCCTTGGCCTGGTCCAGCCCCTTGGGTCCACAGCAGTGAGGATCCTGCGAGCCGGATCACCCTCAGGAAATCGAGCCACATGGCCGTAGTGCCGTAACTGATGCCCCTTCACAGTGCGGGCAATGTGTCTCATTCTGGATTCCCTGAGTAACCACTCATTCAATACAGAGTCAAACCAGCGGTACCCAAGGATTCTCCGAAGATCCACAGTACCGAAGGAGTCCGGTCTTTGTTTCAGGTCACTGGATAGCGTCTGTATCTGACAGCCGTACAGCAAGACAGGGAGCACCAGGAACCTAAAGACTTGGACATTCGTCTTCTTACAAAGATATTGGGAACGTCACACCCCTTTCCAGTGACCTCCCAATCATGCTCTCCCAATCCGTCTGCTGACTTCATAGGAACAGTCACCAGAGACATGGATATTGCTGCCGAGGTAAGTGAACCTCTCAATGCAGTCGACATTCTCTCCACAAACAGACAGACTGCTGATGGTTGTGCCCAAGAGGTCATTAAAGGCCTGGATCTTGGTTTTTATCCAGGACACGCGCAAGCCGTCGTCGGCAAAGTCAAGATCAGCAAATCTTTCTTCAACAACAGATGCCCCCCAGCTGCTGGACTCCATGACCCTGCCCAACACCCAGTCCATGCAAGCACTGAACAGAGTAGGAGCAAGCACACACCCCTGACGAACCCCAGAGTCCACTGAGAAGAACACAGAGGTTCTGCCTCCACTCTGCATAGCACTCACAGTACCAGTGTATAGGCCAGCCATGACGTCCAGCAACTTTGGGGGACCCCGTAAAGTCTCAGAATGTTGTACAGGGCAACTCGATCAACTGAATCGAATGCTTTATGAAAATCAACAAAGGCTATAAAGGAACCGATATTTGTATTTGTGCTCGATGAGAACCCTCAGTGCCAGGACGCAATCGATGTTAGATTTTTAAAGATTGCTTGCAATGCCAGGAAGACAGCCTTACCACCGGCGTGGAGAAGTTCACCCTGGACACCACAGATCCCTGCGGGGGCCGAGTGCTGCCATGCAGTCCTGACCCTCATCGGCTCTCCGGCGATTTCCACTCTTGCTGGGATGAGTCTGCTGAAGGCTTTCCCCATCTCCTTCCTGATGCATGCAGCCTTCCTGTGGGTGGCTGCGACAGAACTACTCCTGCAGAGTTCAGAAAACGGTCCTGTCTGCTTCGTCAGAGCTCTGTGAAAATTTTACCATGGCTGGAGTGCCAATCCTGCCACCAAACCCCAGATTTTTCCCTACAAGTTGGAGGGCTGTTTGCAGGACCGTTTGCAAGTGTAACATCTTACCTAGGACTATCCTGTTGTTATATCTTATGCTCTGGTTGGTGCAGCTTAAGCACTGGACAACAACAAAATATATCAAATGTACATGTGTACAGGAGCAGGGATGTGTGTAAGCCTAAATGCAAGATACCTTATAAAATTCTGTCAATATGTATGATTCCTAAATTCGCCCCGATAAAACAATGAAAAACTAGCTATAAGAGGAGCTTTAATTGCAGATATGGTAAGGCCCATCCAGTCATAAGTATAGGCTACTCTATGATAAGGCAAATTCCAAACAATTGCATATTTTGTGGAGTTTTATGGAGATTTCAAATAGGAAGGAAGCAAAAAAGATTTAATTTGTCCACCTAAACACAACTGTGTCCCAACCACAGGACAACATCGAGACTGGGAGCTAAGCCTGATAAGGCCTTTATTTATAGTTTACTATCATTCTCCAAGAAAATATGCAAACATACATACAGATACACTATCTCTTGTGGCTGCAGAGGTGGCTGCGTAAGATAGCAGACACACAAACACCAGTCCTTTCATTGCCACATCGTCATCAATCATTGTCAGCGGATCAATGCGTCAGCCAAGGTTCAGAACCGATGTCTTCAGTCATTGATCACAATTAATGACGTAAATGTCTATTTATAGTCAACCTTAAAATCAGAGAGTGACCTTGATCAGCAGAGAACAACCACGAAATGGGTGCATGGGGTATAGAAAATGATTTTGAGTATCAGGGTTACCTATATCGATGAAGCAACATCTCCGGAGCTAATGCACACGAGTGAAAGTCCACCAATTAAATTAATAACAGAGGCTTTTTCAGGTCAGCTCAGTCCTAGCCTCTGGTAATTGTGGCCTCATGTTATGTCCTCCTTTGTACTTTGTGTTTCTGTAGAGGGTATTAAGTTGCACGGCTAACAAAAAAATCTAGAATCACATGGTAGGATTGAGTAAAACTGTAACAGGTTTCACCGAACAGCTCAGCATCGGGGAAGTGAACTAAATCATTGTAGTTGATAACTGCGCATTTATCAAGCTAACAATGTGATGTATTAACTAGGCATTTTTTCCATGTCGTAGATTGGGGGGCGGATTTTTAATTGTTTGCTAATAAATTTTGTAGGGTCTGCAAGTGGTCTGTAGTTACTAACCGCGTCTGTCAGCATTCTCATCCCATAAACCATTAACTTGAAAAAAAACAAACCCACCCTGCTTTATACTGGGCTGTCCTATACCAGTCGAAAAACTGCTCTCCTATGCAGACATACACCCTCCCTTCGTTTCTCATTAATTAACCCTGTAAAGGAAAGGGGAAAATGCATTAGCCATTTACCACTACTTGTGTTGGCCGTCATCAGCACAGCTGACCGGCAGCCCTGCTGTGTCTCATATATTTCTGTGCTGCCTTTATATAGAATCTGCCCCCTGTTATTACAGCACAAGCTGGAAATCACAAGCTAATCCTGACATCTCCTTTTCTGAAGTGCCTTGGGGTTTTCGCTCGCCATCCTCGCTGCCCGGGTGCCAGGGCTAACTGCAGATAGATCATTTTAGCAGACATGCTTGCAACTAAAAGGCCAGTCTTTTTCCCCATAATCCTCTAGTGTTGACATGTTTTCTCATTTCCAGTAGACACTTCCATACATGTGATTCTGATCTTATACAACGCGACACCCATGAGATGATGATTAATCGATGTCCTGGTGTACATGGGCAGGTTGCACGTGCTTGTAGGTCTGCTGCTTAAACTGTTTTCGCCGCTTAGATGTTGATCCCACGAGGCTGTCTCTCCTGGCAAGGCCTCCTGCTTTAAACAGCAGCAGTGGAATCAGGTTACGGTGTGCTAATGTGTAAATGCTTAGAATGGCCTTCTGTTGCTCAATGTAGAGGAACACACTCCGATGTGGTAAACACCAGGGAGCACGGCAACGCCCCATACCGCCCCCATACCCCCCCCCCCTCACCCCCGCCTGTGAGTTAGCGATGAAATGCGAATCTAATTAGCAAAATTGGTCCGTGAAATTTTGCCAACCCCAAATCAGAAAAGAAAAGAGTTTGAACCCCCTTGAAAATTACCCCCCCTCACCGAAGCAGGAATCCCCCCGAGATGATGAAATTTGTCATGGAGTCTCCATCCATCTGTCCATTTTCTGTAACCATTATTCAGGGCTCTGGGGGGTCTGGAACCTATGGGTGCAAGACAAACCAGGATGGGGGGCACCGAGCCATCGCAGGGCACAGCCACTCACCATTCCCTCACCCACACACACTTATGAGCAATTCGTTTAGTAACGTCAATTAACCTTAGCATGATTTTTGGATTGTGAGGGAAAATCGTCAGTACCTGGAAGAAACCCCTCGATGACACGGGAAGATCATGAAAACTCCACACACATGGAACCAAGGAACACATGAGACTCTAATGCTGGTCCCAGAGGTATGAGGCGACAGTACAAACCACAGCACCACTGCCATCAAGGGGCCCCCCACCTCCCAAAATTTATTCATGGCTACGATCCGTGTCTTAATTCTTATGTAGAAGCAAATGTCATAATAGTGTAGAGGTGTGTGTCACACTTCCGGGGGGGGGGGGGGGGGGGGGGTGTGCCACGGCGAGAAATTCCAGGACATGGAAAAATACAACGAGCTACCTGAACTGGAAAGGTGCTGCTGGAAACACAATATCCAGCTCAGTAATCAGGCCCCCCCCATATTTCTCGGCAATCACATGCCTCCCATGCCACAAAGAACAAAAGGTACTTTTGCTGCTTCATGACATTCGTGACATTCACTTTCACTCTCACTCGTGTGTTCACCTGTAAAATGTGGTTCTGACCAGGCAGCATTTTCCATGTTCTTTTTTTGGTTTTGAAATTATGCTACAATTACACAATCAGAAAAGGGTCAAAGAAGATTTTCGTCTTAATGCATTCGGCTGAACTTTTAAATTGCATCTCTGACATGCTGAAAGTAAACTTCCTTTTTATTCTGGTCAGATTGCAGCCAGTACAAGACATTGTACTTAGACCTTCAACATTTCAAGTAAAACGAAGCAGTCAGCTGATCCTTACCGTAGCAAGAAATCAGGCCTGTAGGTATAATGCATCTCTCATCTTTAACCATTGCAAAGTCATGGCGAGGCTGGAATCTATCCCAGTAAGCAGAGGGGCACCTGCCCATTACAGAGCATGCAAACTCTACATGCCCGAGGTTGGGAGCGAAATCAACCCGGTGCTGCTCCCTGATTCACAGCGTCCCAAACGTACAGCTCAAAAGAATGATTGTGTGTTTCCTTCTGACATCAAAGGAGCTGACAGTTTGCACCGGAGAAGTGAAAAGGCAAAATCATCAAACACAGAGGCCGGCCTTGCTGGCTCAAGGGAGGGATCCGTTGCTACATTACGATACACACCAGCATTTCACACACTGGTTAGACTTCAGGACAAACACAGACATGCCAGTGAAGAGTCAAAACACCAAAGATACACTCAACACCAAAACATATACGTGTGTAATTTGGCATATTTCATTCGATTGTCACCTCGAATGCCGTATCAGTTGTGCATGTCAATTAGTAAATGGCAAGATTAATTAGTACACAGAGAAAGACAGAGGCACGCCATTCTCACTGTTAAATCACAAGATGATACAACAGTTTCTTCATGGGCTCTGTGGTTCTGTGCTTTGAGGGGGGGGGTGACTGGACTTGGAGACATGGGAGGGAGTGGAAATGGCCAGGTGCAGAGAGATGATATCAGCCCCTCCTGCCCACTCCTGACTGCTGCAGCGCCTCCTCCTCGCCTCCTCCGTCCATAGCCTCTGTTTCTCACGACACCGAACACCACGGGGCATTGAGGCAGGCCATTCTTGAGTCCCATTTATCGAGGTCACGTGGTGCCCTATCGATTTACCAGCTCGGTAGAGGGGCCTGCGTTGCCACAATGCCACTGTACAGAGGCACACTCTCACAACTGACAAAGCAGATCGTTTCATGAATGCAGTCTCTATTTTCTTATCCTTGATGCCTGTACACTCCCATGTGAAAGTCCTCTTACTTTCATTACAAAAGTTTCCTGGAGAATTTTATTTACATGCAAAAAAAGCACTTCTTGCCAAACTCCAGAGTAATCTGATATTCATTACCTTATTTTTTCTTAACAAATTGTCTGCCAGAAGGAAGTATTATTGAAGATTTAAACTGCTACTAGATCTGATTATGGAATTTAAACCAGTCTAGGCTCTACCTAAATGCCTCCAAGCATTGGCCAGGTATTGTTAATAAGACCCATCTTTTTAAGATTTGAATATTATCACACAAAGAGCATTTAATTACAGATACAATAACTTTACCAGCACTGCACAATAATATTACAGACTATTTTTATGGCTTGAATGTGGTTCTGCCTCAGACATTATAACTGTGCTACATCTGATGATAGACTTTTAAATATGAAATAAAAGTATATTCATTTACCAGTGAATTTTTCTTGCAAACACATTGGACCGTAAAATGCTGAATTATGTATTTTGCAATATCTCCTGCCTCAAATAAAGAAATACGTTTATGTATAAATGAATTTTGCAATGTTTGCCACATATCTTGACAGGTTATGAAATTGACAAAGTCTTAGATGTTTGGGGAAGTAGTCATCATGAACAACATGACAGAGTTTTGAGGTGGGGGGGGGGGGGGTCACCATAGTTGGACTCAGTGTCTTCACGAAGTCGGAGACGTTCACATCAGTGTAATCGGCCCTCGTGGCTAGAAGCTCAAATTTCTGCTGCACCAATTCATGCCTCTGTGAAATGTCAGTCACGCGGGAGGCCTCACTAAACAACTAATTCTATGAAAACACGACATGGTGCTTAGGGGTGGGTCCTTGCACATTTAGCTAAATTGTATCCATAAGAAGGGTGCCCCATAAAAGCAGTTATACAACACCATGGTTTCATCTTTTTTCATGATATAAGTCAATTCTAATCCTACAGGCAATCATACTGAGCACCAGAACTTCAAACACTTTAGGTAGATAGGCCTGAGTAGTGAGGCTAATGCTACCTTTTAACTTGGGATGAGCTTGCGTGGGTTGAAGGAGGTGTGTAAAAGGTGATATGAAGGTTTTATAAATCAGCCACTTAAATAACAATGAGAGCTAACAAAGGGGTCAAAGGTGTTGAATGCTCAGGAATTTGGCTTCTTTTGTTTTCATCCACCCTCTCAGCTAAAACGAATTTAACGCATAACGGAATCCGTTTTATATGTAAATCAGATTACGGGTTTCGGAGTGTGCAAGTTAGTGCTACTAATGTCCCAAATACTGAAATTTACAAGACTGCCCAACCCCTGAGTGAGACAAGTTTGTCAATTAATGTTTTTAAGAGGGGTTTGTCGCTGAACGAGTTACTCCACCTTAGCCATTCAAATCATTTCCTTTAACGCTCAGTCTCTCAGATGCGGATTTGTCGCATTTATTCCTCTAACCACCAGTAATTTTTTCCCATTGATTTTATAGTTTATGACATGAGTGTCGCTAGACCCCTTTTCACTACCAAATCATATGGGTAATGGAGGGCGGGGGGGCTGTGCCCGTTTATGTCTCGTAATACCCCTGGTTTATGATGTAAGGGTATAATAAATATTCATTAGAATACTTTTGAACATTGCCTTGATTTTTCCTAGCATTACTGGCCAACCTTAAAAGCACATCTCCTGTTACTTATATCATGAGAATTTTTTTTTTTTAGTTTCAGCCTTAACAGCCTCGTGCCCTCATACCCCGTACATTACATTAAATCCGTGGTACCCAGCTCTGTCACTAGCTAAGGGCCCGCGCTACTTTTAGTTTTACAGAATTACTTAATTTTCATACCACTTGAAACAATTGCTAGGTTCTATGAATGAGCCATAACTCTAAGTATCCAGTTTGTGTGGTGTTTGTTCAAAGCCAACAATGTTCAAGAGGCGGAAAATCGGCTCTGCAGTCTTCGATGCTCGCGACGCGTTGCACATAATAGCCTGAACATGGATTCATAAGCGGCGGCACCAACGTTTAAAATTTACAACGTGCTTATTTATAGAAGTGTGCATATTAATCGTCGTTTTCACGCATTTATAATAACGGTCAATGGTATTTTAAATATTCTAATATGCATGCATACAATGTATAGGTAACATACATAAAAATTCTGTAAAATTCAGCTTAATTTGTAATATCAATTTTAGTTATATATAGTTATGTTTAACTGATGATTATTAGTATACATTATACTATAAGTAAGTTGCACGTGAGTTTATTTCATTTCATGAGTTTATGTAGGCTTATAATTTAAAAATGCATAGTTTTCAAGGGGTACATTGCCCAAATTATCTGGAAATACGATGCGTTTAAGACTGGGGGACGTTTTTGCAAAATATAAAACAAAACAACAGGTTTAACAACCTTAACGTATCTGTTATGTTTGCACTTGTTTGTCCTTCATTCCTGTTCGCATTGTGTCCCGTTAACGGTAGTCGTCTCTGTGCTCACTGTTCGCACCGGTCGACCACCAATTTCGCTACGTTCACTTAGAGTTCTGAGTAACGCCTTACTGACACCGCCCTCTCTGACGTCACGGGGCTTGCACTATTTGCTTGCGTTGTGTCACACAACTGAGGAGTCGCTCGGAGAAGGTTACCTTGTGCACTACTCTGGAGACGATCGGAGGACGTTTGTCCAAACCCAGGCACAGAAGGCTTTCTTTGACCCGTGCAATAGACCTAGCAACACTGAAATCTGATTCGGGATTCATCACTTTTGTTTTTTAAGTTTTACTGACAGAATGGCAGAAATTGTCACGATGGAAGAGGAAAAGGCGGCAAGTGAAAAAGAGCCAGCAATGGCAAACGGAATGATACAAGACAATGACACAAGAAAACCGAAGTCACCGTCGGCCAGGGTGAAAAGGATTGTTTTGGCCAACTTGCTGGTGATATTGACTGTAACCGGTGTTATAATCGGCGTGATAATTGGACTGTGCGTTCGCAGCGCAGAACTTAATAAGGTGCAAGTGATTTATTTCGGGTTCCCAGGCGAACTTCTGATACGACTGTTGAAGATGATCATCATTCCCTTGGTTGTGTGCAGTCTCATCTCTGGAGCGGCCAGTATCGATCCCCAAGCCCTGGGCAAATTAGGCGGCTTGGCGATGCTCTTTTTTTTAGTGACAACTTTATTTGCATCAGCCATCGGTGTAGTGATGGCGTTTATCATTCAGCCAGGTTCTGTCTCCAAGCCCATAATCTCGGAAGCTGATGAAGTGCCACAGGCTAAAGATGTGATAGACTCCTTCTTGGATCTCGTAAGGTAATAAATCGTCAAGCGGGGCACATTTTGGGAGAGATTGCCAAGTCTGAGCTTGACGGGTGTCTGTGTAATTTACACGTGGAGTTCGCGGTGTAAAAAGCCGGGGGAGCATGACTGACACGTGGACGCTCTTAGCGTCCAGCTTTAAACGGACTCCCTCTGCATGTGTATCTTCAGTATTTATTTCAGACATCCGTTGTTATTTATATAACCCAATGAAATACCTATTTTTACCTAATTTTAATGCTTAGGTGTTTAATGTGTCCGGGACAATAAAACAACAAGATACTTTTCGTCAAAGAAACAATGGCTTAAATTAGTTTAAATTAGACAAAATTAAATTTTGTCTTTCAGCACTTACAGTGTAATTTTTTTATACGACGCCATTACCGTTTTTAGTACATGGGCTGTTAAATATTTCATTCTGATTTGTGATACAAAATAATTAGGCCTATATATTCAGGTCGACACCCCCCGTATTCGGGTTAGTTACCTGAATGTAAGATTATTTTATTTTACCGATTCTGTGTGAAACAATGGACCCGGTCTCAGGTAGGCATGAAGTTTGTCATAGCTAATAGTATTCGACTGTTGCATCATCTGAGTGCTAGTTACACACGTGGGCACTGAAGTTGGTCCTTCCTTGTTCCCTTTAGGGACAGATGGAGAATAATTTGTAAAAAGACCGCACCAAAGTATTACCTGTAATTATATACTCATATACAGAAACATAGATATACTTATTTTTATACTTATATACATCAGTTTATATAGATGATTGTAAGAATACTGTATATTTAGGTAATTATGACTCAACACTCGTGTATGAGTAATCTGTAACAATTTGTAGCTAATTATAATAAACCTCATAAATTTACAAATCGTCAAGCGGGGCATAGTTATATATTTTGCAGTTCTGTGTACACCATTAAAAAAGTAATTTTTTAAAAATCTGTTTAATTATCATTTAAACCACACAGAAATTTCCCCGCGCGGGAGGACCATGCATTATGTTAATTTTTATACCATCTGTTCTCTTAATTTTAACCTTGGATTGCGATCAAAGACAACGTACAGTTCCTGTCCAGCAGAATAAACCTCGTACTTGTTCACTTTCTCTCCAGGCTGATAAATAAGGCATTTATGCGACTAATCGCGAAGCGTAGTTTGTTGTATATTTTAGGTAAGTTGATAACACAGCAATTTTTAGCGTTTAAAGAGCGCTACCGACATTGAGTCTTTGGTGAGAGTTAGACTACATTCTTATTACGTTTTAGAATTAAGATGTTACTCCAATCGAGCTTAAATTCAGAGTACAGACACTGATATAAGGGGTTTCCGGCTTGGCTGTGAAACCAGGAAATACAGTACACGTATGCGTTTTCCCGATTAATAAACTAACAATATCAAACACAAAAATCCAGTTCAATCCAAGGTAAGCGATTGTCCCTTTTTACTGTTTTTTTCTTGCCCCCAGTTTTTTTTAGTAAGTAACCAACTTCACAACTAAATATGTGTTTAAAAGGTTACTGTGCGCGTGTGTGCAGTATTGCCCGTATGCGGAGTTTCGCGCAATGGGGGGAATATGTTAATTACCTACGTGGTGGCGGAGCCCGTCATACCTGAAAGGTCGTGTTTGACACATACTCTTGACGTATGACTGCATACATTACACGCAGTAAACGCACATGCATATCTATAATTAGGGGTGTGCTTATCGTCATAGTTCGTGCATTATTCCATCTGATGCTGTTCTCGAAGAATGAGAGAGTATCAAATCTAAATTACTCGAACTGGAACTGCCGACTTTCGCATTGTGTGAGTGTGGTGCCAGTTTGATTTTTTTTGGGGTGGGGGGGAACTGCCTACCCAGAAGAGTGGCACCAGTACCGTTAGGTAACTTTTACACCATGTGGACTTGTTGCTTGGACCCTAATGGTGGGAAATTCCTCTTTAACTGGCAGGACATCCTGTGTGTCACACATTTCATCATAAAGGAAGGAATTTGGATGAATGGAGTTGGCAGATTAGGAAAGGAAACTCCAGCATTTACTGTATGTCTCATATTTGGCTGGGCAGTGAATATGCCAGTGGTCATACAGTGGTCATTCTCCCGCCCTCCTCATCCTGCTTCTGTGGGCTTTCAAGCGTTGCATCCATTTTTCCTCAAGGAAATCAGTACTGGGATTCAGAAGGTTATATCTGGGTGCACCATTGGTCATTGTCTCGTTTGTTGGTTATAGTAACTCCACTTTCGTGTAGGAAAAGATGCATGACATCAGAAATTATTTGACTTATTAGGATTTAAATTCAGATTCTGTCAATGCAGAGGAATCAGGTTACCTAAAGATCCTGCTATAGAGATCTAAGTGATTGGCTCTAAGGATCTTTAACTGCTTTCAGAAGTCGCAAAATGGAACATTGTGACGTTACTGGGTAAATGTAGTGCCTGTGTGAGTGTATCAATTTCTTTCTTTTTCATTTGTCTTCGAAAGAAGTCATACTTCTCTCCCTTGGAAACCATTACTTTTCTGACTGTGCAGTTAATGAGTAACACGATTCATAATGAATCTGACCATCTTGCACAGGTAGAGCTTTTTACAAACCGTAGGCCCAGCGTGACACACGCACTCTGCACATGCACGTCCTTAAATAAGGCCTGGATGTCTTATTGGGAACATCTTGTGAGGCTAGTGTCCAAAACGGTTCCGCCATATTGGAAAATGTTTTTTTTTACTAGTGAGGTTTTAGTGAGGCTACCTAGAGTCTATACCCTATTAAAAACTATGGTAAGCTTTTAATTATGTTCTGAGTTCTCATGTGGCAATCTGCAGTGCCTCCTCACACCATCCAGCTGAGGCTCAAGTATTGACTAGAACTGTACAAATCATCCATCCATCCATTTTCCAAACCACTTATCCTACTGGGTCACGGGGGGTCCGGAGCCTATCCCAGAAGCAATGGGCACGAGGCAGGGTGGGGGGCCAGCCCATCACAGGGCACACTCACACACCATTCACTCTCACACGCACACCTACGGGCAATTTAGCAAGTCCAATTAGCCTCAGCATGTTTTTGGACTGTGGGGGGA
This sequence comes from Brienomyrus brachyistius, assembly GCF_023856365.1. Lineage (NCBI taxonomy): Eukaryota > Metazoa > Chordata > Actinopteri > Osteoglossiformes > Mormyridae > Brienomyrus > Brienomyrus brachyistius. The sequence continues at coordinate 9,787,136 of NC_064549.1, read as the reverse complement.
AACCGGAGTACCCGGAGGAAACCACACAACAACATGGGGAGAAAATGCAAACTCCGCACACATGTAACCCAGGCGGAGACTCGAACCCGGGTCCCAGAGGTGTGAGGCAACAGTGCTAACAACTGCACTACCATGCCGCCCCCTGTACAAATCAATAGAATTCAATTATGGGTTATGATTCAGACTTCAGCATTGGCCAGAACAAGCCTTTTCACTCTAGCCGGCTGCTGGGCAGACCTCACTCTGGTTATTACTCTCTTGGACTATCACGCAACAGGCCTGCCAAATAGAATGACCTTATAAGATCATTCAGCTGTCTCCCTGCAAGCCATATTTGAGTCTGCGACGTTACATTAGCTAGGACTTCTCCCAGATCTCCAGTTCCTGACAGTAATGGGATTCCGTGTCTCTTCCTGCAGATCTTCCTAGCATAGACACAAGTAAAGTGCACTGTCAATGGGGCTGGTTTGGCTGTAGTCATCTGGCACGGGGTGTAGACACACATGCAGTGTACTCTGATAACTGGCAGGGTTCATTTGCTCAAGCTGATAACAGTAGCACTGTATGAGTACTGCAGGCGTTGGCTCGCCTGATGATATTTGCTACAGTGCTTGAAACGTGGAGAGCTCACCCAAGGCTCCACGTGCTGCCAGGGATATGGGTTTCCGTGGACACAAGGTTCCCACCCTGACATGTGCGAATCGCTTTACGGAAATGTACAGGCAGACTTTCCCATTGCTTTCGCTAAATATAGTGCGGACTCCCTTCTACATACTGAGTCACTGACACATTCATACAAGCTTGCAAGTCCTGCAGCCTAACATCTTGTGCCCAGTCACTCGGCACGTCCAAAAATACTCTGTATTTACACCTTGCGATGAAACAGGAAGGGCTTGTGATAAAATGAGTAGCAAAAAAAAATGCATCCCATAGATGCCAACATCTGTTTTAAGCTTCAGAGTTTCAACCATGTTTACACTTGGTTTTAAAATGCATCATGGCCGATACGATCATAGGTGGCAGCACTAAATACAAGTGGGAATGACCATCAAGACATATTGTGATCCGATCACTCAAACCACTGGTGGAAGAGGTCTGGAATGCATTTGACCACATTTCTTTTATAGTGTAAATGCTAATGCGTCCTGATGCGTCCACCGACAAGGGCATCACGATAACTGTGCATGGGGCCAGTTGACCTTCAAGTGGAATTGACATATGCAGCAATGAAATCTGAACGCAAGCGGTCAGCTGGACACCATGGAGACGCAGGAGAGGCACAGGTGTAAACGGCGATGCGCCTCGACTATCCACTTGTCATCTGATCGCCCAAGATGCATTTTAAAGCCAAGTGTAGACGTGGTCTCCATGTTTTCTCGTTTTGTCGATAATTTTCATTCTGGTTCGGCTGAAAAAAACGTAGGCCGAAAGTGGCGGCATGCAAATGTGGAGCGGTAGATCCTCCAGGACACCAAGGCACATGGATTATAGTTTATGGTGGCTCTGAACAAGGTAACATCAGAAGCCTCCAGCAGTGCATGAACTTGTAGCGATAAGGCCTGGGCAGCTGTTTTCCACCATGCCTGCTACATAAAAAGCCAGGACTGTAGGGCAGAAGCCTTTGCAGGGCGGAGAATCTCTCACCGAGGGTTGTCGCTATCCATTGGGCCCGGCTGTCTTTAGGAGTGTAGAAGTGGAAATGTGATCCGTTTGCTTGGTATTTTTTAGAAGACTGTGACGTCCTACCCATAATACGAGTTCCCTCGTGTCTCTTTCTGCACTCCGCTAGTTGATGTATTAGTTAGATTGGTGTTGTTTGGCGCTAAAGGCTCATCCCATGTTTTTCAGGAACATCTTCCCATCCAACCTGGTGGCAGCAGCCTTTCAATCGGTGAGTCGCCTAATTCACCCCAGCAAGGAGCCCAAGGAGTCTTGCTGTCCTTCTTGCCAAACATTTGCAAAGCTACACAACTATCTTGTTAGCATTACTAATCTCAAAATATGTCCAAGGTGTTTCGTTGTGTGGTGCGTGCGGCAACGCACTGCACTAGTGAACTAACTGCACTAGTGAACTGCACTAGTGAACTGCACTAGTGAACTGCACTAGTGCATGCTCTACAATCCAACCTGACCTAAGTGGAATCTGCTCTATGTGTTGTTATCATGGAATAGGTATATCAGTGGTTCCCAACCTTTTTTGCACCATGATCCGATTTTTACCATCCCAGCTCAGTCACTACCCTATATCGAGGGTATTAAGCATGCAGTGCACTCTACAGTTTGCGCCAATCAAATGCCTATGGAACAAATCTGATTGGATGTGCCAGTGAATATTAAATTAATCATCTATGGTTTGGCTTTTTGGATCGGTTGAGTGTTCACTAGTTTTGCGCTAAGCATTTGCAGACCGAAGACCTGTTTATATGGGTTATTTCTACGATTGGGCTGGGAAATCTGATTGTGGATCAGCATAGGAGCTTTCTGGTGTCAAAATGCTCACAAACCTATTTGTACTTGCCAGAACTCAAATTTGGGTGACGACCCATGGGTTGAGAATCGCTGGTATGGTTGGATCTATAAACCAAGAGCTAAGGAAATTGGAATGCTTTCCCGAGGAAAAAAAGAATAACTAATGATTAGATGTTCTTTCTGCCTTTCAGTATGCAACCAGCTACAAAAATGCCACCACAAAAAAAATTAACGAAACAGGCTTTGTGCTGAGCACCACCTTCGATCGGGTGAGTCCCTGCGTGTCCGACGGTATATATGTATTTGTGTAGTACAGCTCCGTGTGTTTGCTTGTCTATTTATTAGCATTGTTTGAATTTTTAAAATGGGTTTTTCCAGTTTATTTATTTATGTGTTCAGTCTTGGGGGGGGGAGCTATGATGTATTCAGTCTGAATTCAACATAGTTGAGTCAGAAACTGCATATTAAACCTACAACCAAACAGTCCTCAAAGTAACTGATGTGTAAGGTTGGAGTATCATGCACCTCAACAGGCAGAGGCATGTAGACATGTGAACACCTGATTGTCATCATGGAACGCTAACTAGTGTTGTCTGCAGACACTTTGGGAAAATATAACTCAAGTAACCTAAATCAATATGTGGTGTTCAAATGATGGTATGTGTGTGTGTGTGCATATATATATATATATCGTCAATAAAAACGTTTGGTGGCACCATTGTTTATGTGTTAATTTTACCTGTCCCTTTATCTCAAGGTGTTTTGTTAGTGATGTTTTTCTTGTTTCAGTGGTGTTTTGTTTGATCTAGTTTTTGTCTAATTTTGTTTAGTGTGCATCTGAAACGCTGCAAATGGGTGCCCTTCTATGAATTAATATGTGCAGTGTGCTCAACAGAGTTTGGTAGTTCAGGTCCAGAGAGTACAAGTCCAGACCAAGATTTTGTTTCAACCGACCAGTTGAGCATAAAGAGACATAATATTAGAATTCAACTGTTTGGTTGAAACAAAATCCTGGTCCGGACTTCTACTCTCTGGGCCTGAATTACCCAACTCTGGTGCTCAGTATCATTTATATAGAAGCAAGCCCATTTTACTACATGAGGTGGCAGTAGTTGTATTTAAGTTTCTTCTTCCTGGTGCCACTAGCTACCAGTCGGCAAGGATGTGGAGGGGATGAATATCTTGGGCCTGGTGGTGTTTGCCATCGTGTTTGGTGTGGCACTGCGCAAGCTTGGAGAGGAGGGCGAGATCCTCATCAAGTTCTTCAACTCCTTCAATGAGGCCACCATGGTGTTAGTGTCCTGGATCATGTGGTGAGTGTACGCATGGAGCTTTGTGTTGCTGGAAGTTCTTTGTGAATAGGATACCAGAGTATATCAATGCTCTCCTGTTTTAATTCTTCTAAAATGAGAATTCTGTAGATGGTGCATGAATTAATTTGATAATTGCATGATGAATTTTGCCCCTGTTGACCAAATCCCCCCCCCCCACCCCCCCAGGTATGCTCCTTTTGGTATCATGTTCCTGGTTGCAGCAAAGATCGTGGAGATGGTAGATGTTGCCATACTGTTCACCAGTTTGGGAAAGTACATCGCCTGCTGCATGCTCGGGCATGCATTGCACGGACTGCTGGTCCTGCCGCTTATCTACTTCGTCTTCACACGCAAGAATCCCTACAGCTTCCTCTGGGGGATTTTCACTGCCCTGGCCACCGCATTTGGGACCTCATCTAGGTAGAGAGTCCAGCTTCTGTCGTTATTGGTTTAATGTGTCTAGGACGCATTGTTGTTGCATCTCTTTTGGGCTTTCAAGTAAGAGTGGATTTCCACTAAACCTGTGGCCCGTCTTGCCTAATTTTTACCCTTGTTTCATGTCCTGTTCTTGTAGAGGGTTCATTTCTGTCCACATAGTTTCTCCTTCATTCCCTGCACGTTCTAAAAAGATCCATCTTAGCACTCTCCATTCCATTCTCTGTCTTCGTAATGTCCTTGCCCTCCCCTGTTCCTTCCCTGCTGCTTGCCCACCCTCCCTGACTTCCCCTTCTTTGCCTCGTCCCTTCTGCCTTCTCTCTGACACATTCCCTGCCCTCCCATTCCCTACCCAGCTCGGCCACATTGCCCCTGATGATGAAGTGCGTAGAGGAGAACAATGGCGTGTCCAAGCACATCAGCCGCTTCATCCTGCCCATTGGGGCCACCGTCAATATGGACGGAGCCGCTCTCTTCCAGTGTGTGGCCGCCGTCTTCATCGCCCAGCTCAACTCCATCTCCTTGAACTTCATCCAGGTCATCACAATCCTGTGAGTGTGAAACTCTTGTTTCTTGAATTGTGAATGAATCTTGAAGAAGGGCTGGGGATCTCTGGCTATATTTTGATAGCCATCTTGGTGCCGCACCTTGAATTTGTCCTGCGCCCCCTTCCGTCAGAGTGACAGCGACAGCATCCAGTGTGGGAGCCGCTGGGATCCCTGCCGGAGGTGTGCTCACCTTGGCCATTATCTTGGAAGCGATCAACCTACCGACCAGCGACATCTCCCTCATTCTTGCCGTGGATTGGCTAGTGTAAGTTCGGGCAAGAGAGTGCTTTGGCTGAGCGGGACAAGGAGCAATCACGGAAAGGGATTTGAAGTTTTAAATGGAAGTAGTGTCTGTCTAGTAGCAGTGTAGATACAACGTGTCTTGATCCTTTATGACGTCATGGTGTCTCTCCACCCTTTGATACAGCGACCGCACATGTACCATCCTCAACGTGGAGGGCGACGCCTTTGGAGCGGGGCTGCTGCAGTACTTCGTTGACCGCAACGCCCACAAAGACGGGCCGAACCCCAACGAGAAAGCGCTGGTTGAGGTCGTGTCAGTCAAGCACGAGGACTCGCCCCTCATCATCAAGGGCAAGGGCGAGACTGAAGACGGGGCGCCAGTCCGACCCAATGTGGAGGAGTCTGTCATGTAGGCAGGTCGGGCTGCTTCATCAGACCCAAAGAGAGTGTCTCTCCACTAGGACATTCACTCCTTACTTTTGACCAAATTCTGAAAGCACATATCAACTTGAATACTTCTATTTTTAAAAGAACATCAGCATGCATACACCGCCCCCCCCCCCCCCCCCCCCCGTTATAGGTGTCAGTTTCTGGTCTGTGTCCCAGAGGCACTATAATGAATGTGCAGTGGCTCTTTCGCTGTTAAAAGAAGGATAAATAATATGGTTGACAAAACCTCAGATTACCAGAAATGGTAGTTCTATACATGTTACATGCCTCATTCCTTGTGCTAGGATCTTGCGGAAGATGAAGTGTCCGGTATTTAATTTCAGCTCTGGTTTGTAGAGTCCTTTCTGGTTGCTGTAGTATAGTACTGAAGAGTTCGCACCCGGACAAATGTAAAGCCCTGGTGATTATTGTACGTGTGAAATAATCGCACGAACCCCTGGTCAAGTGTGACAGGTAAGATTGTAAAAGCTAATAGCAGGCTGTAGGCTAAGGTCCTCATTTTTTGGATGGTGGTTATGCGTTCAAAAAGGAGGAATAGGTGAACTTGGGACTCCTGTCCCTTTTCCGAAGCTCAGTCATCTGTTCCAAAAGGGCTATATATGGAGCTTTGTCATGTGACACTGGAAGAGGTTATTAGGTTATTTCCAACCAAATTAGTCGTCTGGCATGACAAACAAGGGTGACATTGAAGGCCAGTAGAGTAGACACAGGCACCTGCTACCGTATTTGGGCCTCATGACATCATATCATATTGGGTCCCCAACCCAGACCAATCCCATTATGTTCCAAATTTTTTAGGGCCCCTGTTATTCGAGGGGCCATAAAATGTACTAAACCCCCCTCCCGCACCCTTTCGCCACGCCCCTTAGTAAACATGCATGTTGGTGCTTTATATTAATTTAGTCTGGATGATTTTTTTTTTCTCTAGCACCTCCTGCTTCTGTTTATTCATATCACCAGAGTCGGTTCAAACCAGAATAAGCTAGATCAGACTTCTGCATACTGTCCGTGATATGATACCTACCACTCTTCTTAAAAGGGTGGGTCGGGATTTCACACACGTAAGGTTGGTTTTGGAACCTGATATCTGTGCGATGTTGTGCTCACCAAATTCGGTAGCTCCGTGTATATTTTTATAAATATGTCCAAAGGTTTTTTAAATTAATTTTATAGAATCCGTTAATGATGAGAACTTTTAATGCTGTTTTATCAGTTTCCCCTCAGCCTTGATAATACGTGATTTTCTTTCTAAGTTATTTCAGTTAATTGTCCGCACGTGTTTTTATGTGTGGTAATTGTAACGTCTGTATATGTTGCTCATGCGTCGAGAAATGAACGTCCGTATGTTTATGAGCGCGTTTGCCATGAAGTTTGTCCGATATAGTGAATACATTATGAAGTAGAAGGTCTGTGACGAAAAGCTTTAAGAACATTCCGTACGCTTTCTGTTTGATGGCTTCGTAAGCCACGGCCAAAGATAACTGTCGCCGTCCGAATTGTGCTCCGTTTTTACTGTAAATAGAATCGTTTTTATTTACTCAGTTTCGTAAATTCTTCAGTTTCTTTTACACAACCATCAGTCCACGGCTTCCTTATGATTTGATCTATTTAATATACATTTCGTGAATGGGGATTTTATTTTATCATTCATACCTGAATGTCACTTAGTCATCGCAAATATGAGCTACTCCTACTCAGAATTGCTGTACGTGTTTGACAGTATAGGTAGTATGACTGTTATACAAAGAAACGTCAAATCCCGCTTTACTGTTTCTTGTTATGATTTTCTAAATACCACCACCGCTCAACCGAAATATGCAGCCATTCATATTCGAGTCATTTTCTCACAGGTCTATTATTTATCTAGGTCTATCTATTGTTGACAATTTCACTTGAAACACATTTTTACTTTATTTTACCAAAAAAGCTGTTATGAAATCATACTGTCTGTACACTTAAAATAAAAAATGTTCCGTGTATCATATTTCTGTTCTGTTGGGTTCTGATTTTATGGTGGAACAAGTGCCGGAGTGAATGTTTAATTTATGTGGCTCTTCTGCCACCTGCTGGAGGTCGGTGAATTGCACCCTAGACGGAATGCCAGTCTGTCTCAGTGCATTCTCACCATAGCGCAGTACTGGCAATATGGAGAGATCAATTCATCTAATTGGGGGGTAATACAACGCAGAAAGAATATACACAGAGCTGGGGGCAGGAAGCCAGCCCACAATCCTGCAGATGCCATTATGTCACCCCATAATTTAGAAGTTTTAACATCTAAAAGTCTAAAAGATTGTAACATCTCAATAGGGACACGGATGTACTGCAATAAGATCTTTTGGTGATCATCGCAGATGGACAGCACGCTCGTGAAACTACAACGGAGGCAATTCATTTTATTTGAAAGGGGTGTAAAACGGCGATGGTCGAAAGAGAATCGTGTTAAAACACCTACACATGTGGCATCGTGCAACTGGGCACAATTAGCTTCACCACTTTCACGCCACAGTGAGAATATGAGACTTGGCTGCGGAAAATATTTACCAGACAGGTATCTACATCTACCAGAACTACAGTATTTCATACGTGTGGTACCTCGACTGGCTGTGCGGCCAATCAGAGCCTGCCATTATTATTTTACATCTAACACTGGTTCAAGGACATGCTATGAAAAACTGTTCAGGTTCTGCATCTGACAGATGGCAGCTACGTTTCCAGCAACTGGGAACTAGCTTACTGTGCAAATATACATACAGTACATGTTTCGATTGTGCGACACCTAATAATAAAGTGAAGCAGTGCGACAATGTAAACACAGTATCCTTTGCTTTAGGGTGGTACATGTAGGTGGCATTATTGGAACTACCCAGTCAGTTCATACACAAATTTCGCTACTTCTTATTTCAGGTAAATAATGTTGCAGTTCCAGTTTATAAGCAAGGGTGTTTGGGATCCACAAGTAGCTACACGTGTAGCTACATAAAATAAATACAAGATGACAGCTCCATTCCCTTGCATATAATTGAGTTGTGGCTATGCTATCCTGTCTATCGTATATACTCCAGTCATGGACAGAGTACATGATCATATGCGAAAGCCCAGCCTTGCCGTACATTTAGAGAAATGGGCCTTTAGGGGGCTGTAAATCATATGGCTGTTATTCTTCAGACAATAAATACAGTGGCAGTATCCTACAGTATGTGTGACCATAATAGCAGAACTGAGAGTCGGAGGACCGGCTGATGCATATTCGCATGAGTGCAAGATCTATGGAATTACTCTGTGGGGGGAGGAAAAAAGCACCTGCAGCGATGATGTGAATTGTTCCCCAGTGTCAGACTAAGCTGCTCTAGTTGATAAATCAATAAACAAGCTTTAAGAGTCGTATGCTGTTCATTACTTATGATGGACTGTTGTCTTGGCACAACTTAAGTCCCCATCATCCATTTCTCCCTTTAGAGTCGACTTCTGTCCAGTCGCTTTTTCGTTGGGTTGGGGTACTGAGGGTTCTCAACAACCCCCTCGCCAAATTTGAGCTCCAGGAAAGCACGGTGGTTGTTAGGGCCATAGGCAGTGATGCCTGCAAACTGCATGGGTACCAGGGGCTGGAGGAAGTGTTCGGGGAACTCGACGTCTTGCCTGTGCTCCGTCCAGGTGTCCTTGGTCATGATACCGTTGCGGGCGTAGAAAGGCCAGAGGTCCACATGCAGGTGGTTGGACTCGCTGAACTGCACCCGGTAAAAATCCCCCTCTACCGCCCGCTCCCACACGTACCCGTTGGCATCCACCAACGAGCCGGCATCCAGGTTTTTCAGGTGCTCGCAGTTGGGCACGTCCTCCAGGTAGATGCCGAGGTCAACGTCGTAGTCCCAGGGGATGATATCCTGGTGGCGGGCCGCTCCCAGGAGGCTTCCGCCTTCCAGCCAATAGCGCACCCCCGCCGTCTCCAGGATGTTGATGACGTACTTGGTCGTCTCGCGCAGGGCGCGCAAGCAGCAGGGCGGAGTCCAGCGCTCCAAGTAGAGGTACTCGGGCGTGTCGTCTTTGACCGTGCCAAAGCAGCGTGCGGTCTCCTTGCCGCAGCCGTACCACTGCTCCTTCCCATCCGGCTGGACGAGGCGCTTGATGCCGAAGTCGCGCATGAGTCGGCCGGTCGCCTCCCGCTGCCTGCTGTCCGCTTTCCATTGGTTGTGGGCGGAGCTGAAGAGGGGGCGGTGACTGGCGGCGAAGCAGGGCCCCTCCAAGAGTTTCACCTTCCAGCCACGCAGGGAGGTTTGTATAAAGAGGGAAGCCAGCAGGGGCCGGACTAGAGGGCTCGACAAGTTGAAGAGATCCTCGGAGCGCATCAGGATCACCGCGTCCCCCCGCAGGGCCGTGCAGACGCTGCCGCTGCTGCCCGAGGCGGCTGGGGTGTAGGTCACTGTCCACTCCCTTAAGCTGACTCGGAGGTGCAGGCACTGCACGGCAGAGCGGGCCAGTACCGGGGTAGCCACTAGTCGCACGGGGCCACCCCCCTCTCCCTCCAGCTCTCGGATGAGCCGCTCCAGCTGCCGGCCCTGCTCTAGCTCCACGCCGTCTGGCACCAGCAGCACGTACTCGGTCTGAACGTGGAACTCCGGCCGGTGAGCCTGCGGGGGCTGATCGGGGCTGGGGGACAACACCAGGAGGCGAGCCCCCTCTGGCAGAGCGAGCGGCGGGTAGGGTACACTGTCGGCCACCGCCAGGAAGGGCACCTCGGGTCTCCGCTGCAGGAACGAGCGGGCCACGTCGCCCACGTAGTTCTCGAAGTCCTCAAACTCGCGCACCAGCACTGTTACCCGGGGGTTGCGGCCATTTCCCGCCCCCCCGGCCCCACCCCCCACAGGACCAGCCAGTCCTCCGGCGGCCCCAATCCCCGACACCGGAAGGGGGGTTTTTTTGGGAGAGGGCTTCCCAGAATCCCGCCGCTTCTCCATCATTTGCTGTTGGGCCCGGGAAACATAGTACAGAATCAGGAGGTTTAAAGCGATAGCCCCGGTGAGGAGGCCCTGGCAGAAACTGATCCTCATTGTACTTCTGGGTTCTCAGCACGGCACCTGATATAATCGAAGGATGTGCAGGCCGTTAATATTTTCCGGAACAGAGCTTATCTCAGTTTCAGTGGTCCACAGTCACCTCCAGTGAGCATAGTCCAAAGCAAACATAGCTACATTTGAGCTTCGGTGATCGAATCAATGCTATGCCAAGGTTATCTTAGATGACCGATAAAACTACAAAACTATAAAATTACACCAGGGTCACACGAGGTGTCACCTCTCAAGGTGTAAACGGCAGAAAGGTGTACTCGATAAGGTGGGGATGGTCACAGTATCAATCGGGGCCATCGTACTGAGCTGCAAAGCTGATTTCTTTATTCCAAGGAAACAGAATTTGTTGCTAGCAAGTGTTTTGTCTTAAAATCTGAAGACAGAAGATACCACAGTTTCACATACACTTAGGGCCTGAGCATTTTTCCCCCCCGCTGGCAAAGATCGAAAGAGAAAGCTTCTGGACTTCTTCAGCTGAAAAACCACGAAGCAATGTCTTCAGCCAGTTACGGTAACATCTGAAATAGAAAAATAATTCAAAGGTGAAAGCAAATGCTGTATATAATTGTTTGCCATTTATCGTACTTCACAGCATAAACTGCACTTTACAGTCAGACACACGCAAATGTTGATACGTCTGTATGGACTATAGCAACCCTCCCCCTACTTCTTAGTTGAGGTATAGAAGATAACCAATCAGAGCTTTAGTATTACGCCAGCCTAAGTCCTCTTTTTGCTGGGTAACAGACAGTCACGCACTTAGACTCCATCTGCTCTGCGGTGCTAACTTGTCTTGACCCATGTAGGACAAATCCAAACACATGTACTAAGACATTATGCTTCTTTTAGATGAAGCCAGCAAATGTAGGGCACTTTAAAATGATCGTCGGCACTGAGTTAGTCAAAAAGTGAAGTTTACGTTGTCATTATGGATTTCGTTCAGCAACGTTAAGGACACGGCACCACTTCGGGTTTGATGTACATGCAAACTTGTATTTTGGATTTCAGGTGATTAATTGCAGCCATAACAAATTTGTCTTCACCACTTCATCATTCTAATAAATTTCGGATTGATCTGGTGATTTATGATCGTGTTTTGTTTCTCCGCAAAAATATTTGCGAAATATGCTGTCGGGCAACACGCATCAAACGTTACTAGTTATAACATAATTAAAGACAATTGCCATGGAAATCATATAGTTGCTAACATTTTGGTGCATCGAATTTTTTCTCCCCCATTCACTCGTTTGCTGTTTGTTTTTATGTACCTAATTATTATAAACCGTTACCTTTGCATTAAAAACATGGCATTTAAATTACAACATAGACAGGCAATTTAGTATCTTTCAAAAAAATGTAGATCAAATGTCTAAGACATGTCTTTTCAAACATGACAGCCCTAGAAATAAAGCAATCATTGAGTTCCTTAATTAGCATGTCCTACAATGAACCTTTAATACACGGAGAAGTGAAATTAACCGACAGGTTTGATTGTGGGATTTTGTTTTTGTCATTGCACATGCAACAGCAATCGCACGAATACAAACCTGCTGAACAGTAAATACGTGTTTTATTTCCATTAAAATGGCTAACAGCCCACAAGCAAACAGTTGGTACACAATACCTTGTGAAAAATATCTAATCAAAGAACACATGCGGACATTTTAACGCAATGGAATAAGAAAACGAAACGTACATTGCAGTGTAGAGGACAGATAAGTCGCATGCATTCTTTAATCCATAAATCCATTATGTTTGTATCATCGTTATTCCCCCTCTCTCTCTCTCTCCAAAAGGTGCAGCAGCCTCTGCATGGCCGCTTCGGAAATGAGCACAGAGAAGCCGTGAGATCATAATGTGGCAGGAAGCTTCCGCCCCGGTTACGGCCGTGAAGACGCTCGGCGCTCAGCAGCGCTGCGCTCCGCCGAGGCCAGATCACTATTTCGCAGCCGTTTCCCTATGACTGCTTGCAGTCCCCTTTCGTGACTGAGAGAGTGAGAAAGAAAGAGGGAAAATCAAGCGCTGGGTATTCTGGGGAAAGGGGATCTCATCGGCATTCTCCCGTTTTTTTGCCCCCAACCCCACCGCCTTGTCCTGGAGGCTGATCGCGCGGCGTAATGGAGGCGGAAAGGTCCGGAGGAACGGGCGGCACGAATGCAAATCCGGGAGGGAGCGGCGCAGGGCGCAATCCGAACGGGCCGAAACCTGTGCCAGGGCCGGGGACTGCAGCAGCAGCGGCGGCGGCGGCGGTGACGACGGCAACGGCGGCGGTAGCGGGGGCGATGGCCGGCACCTCTCAGCCCCGGGACCCGCAGGAGGGCCTCTCCTTGCCTGGCATTTTGCATTTCATCCAGTTCGAATGGGGACGTTTCCAAGCAGAAAAATACCGCTGGGAAGCCGAGAGAGACGAACTCCGGGTAACTGTGATTTTTCTGCTTTCATTATGGTTTTTAAGGGAATTGCTCGAGTCACGACAGTCGGTTATTTCTCAGTAGGTCAGGGTAAGACTACCGTGGTTGGAGTCAAGGAGGCTGAGGTCTGTATAATAAACGGGATAAGTCGCGATCTCTGGGAGCAACATTGTTTTGCAGTGTGATCGTTTGAACATCAAGTGGCCTTTCGGGGCGCTTGGTGAGGCTGTTGCAAAGGAGGACACCAAAGATTATGGCGATCAACTTGTGTTGCAGCGATTGCAGCATTCCATGGTGCACACATCTCAGCATGAGTGGAAAAATCACTGTCTTAAACCTCTGCAGGCAACAGTTTATTTATACCAAAGTCTTTGTTTTTGTCTGCCCCTATAACGTATTCGCCTGTGAGAGTCGCTTGCGTCTGAATAATAATCGCAACGATGAATATCTTGTCTGATGTAGGTTGTTTATAGTGTGTGGTTTCCTGTTGTGGAAATGGCACTGGATCGCAGTCAGAATCCAAGCGTGAACTGGACATACAGTAGCAACCCCTCCCTCCCCCCAATTTCCTATCGGAATGCTTTTTTTTTTGGATTGGCAACGTAGATCTGTCCCTGTTTAAGTGTTAACAGCTCGGACAGTCCTGTTCTGTTCGCATTGCTTTAGAAATGGGGCGATGGAGAGGAGTAGCAGGAATGTGGCTGATCGGGGTTTAATACAGGTACCGTCTCCTGGTCCCATTTTCAGACCCCGGTCTGAGAATACTGCCTGTCACGTGACTTCAGGTCGGCTACATTTAGTAGCAAGGTGGATCCCGGCGCCAAATCATGGCCTATAATAATAATAATAATAATAATAATAAATAATAATAATAATTAATAATTAGTAGGAGTAGTAGTATTAATGTCTTGAAAAATATCGTACGTTTAGACAGTATGCAAACCTGCGGTGTCCACTGTGCATGGGAAGCCCTGTCCTGCTACTGCCGTATTATGAACATGGTCCGGTGATGGAGAGCCCATCTACTTTTAAACTGATGTCGAAAAAAAAATACGAATTGGCATATTCAAAAAATAAAGCTCATAGATATAACTGGCTACTTCATATACGTGTGAGTGGAAAGCTTAATAGCACTCCTCTGGCATGGGAGATACAGATGTAATCATCCTGCTATAATAAGAAGAAAATTCATGTCTCACTTAATAGGCTATTGATTCGAGCTATTCCAGTAGCTAAGTATTGAATGCGAGGAGTCTGTGATGCTGTTTGTCTGTGGTAGACTATTATCCTCCTACATGATGTTACCGACAAAGAGGAAAAGCGTCACGGACTGAACACTTAAGTCTATTCGCAGGTTGACACAGGTTACATAAGGCTGGTAAGGATACGTCCTTGTTATATACAGGATACCTGATGCAGTTCATTGCTGTTTTTTTTTCCGCTTTGGTCTTTTGGTGCTTGTCTACCTGAAACTGTACTTGAGCTCTCCATAAAATGCAAGATATTTGCTAGAAATGTCCCGTCCGCCTTCGCTCCGTTTTCGTGATGAAATCCAACTCCAATACCGTGGCCTGGCAGGTGCTTGATCAGGCTGACTTTGGTTTCTCTGTGCGTTTCAAAGGTTCATCACTCATGCCTCTACCTTTACCGAAGAAGGCGCAAGTTTCACAGAGGTTTTAATTTAAGCTGAAGCAGAACAGGTTGATTGGGTGTCGGATGGACGACATGAAGCAGATCACTGTAATGTTCTTAGACGGCCCTTTGTGCTGGAGAGGAACAAGCAGGCAGGTGTATTTGGGCAGCACTGCCCACTGCTCCACCCCAACTTTGATCTTCCTTGGGCAAATACAGGTCAAAAAAGGGCCTGTAATATGAATGCAGTGTCAATCGGTAGATATACCAGGCTGCCATATTCCAGCACGATTTTAGTTTTCAAATTTAGTGTGGTAGTTGGCCTCATTTATCGGTATCCCTAGACTACAGTGATTTGAATTTTATGTTAATTCTGTAATAAGGCGGTTTTGAAAAGGCCCTGCAAGATCTTGCACATGTGCAGACATCTAGTCACGCGTTTCAACTAGGTGCTTATTGCGGGATCTACTTTGCAGAGGAAACTTTGAGGACCAGAAATGTAAGGCCTCTCATTTGTCAGGTCTTGGAGGTAGGAGTTCACTGTCACTGGCCAAGACTGTGGCCGAGCTGTAAATAAGACGCAGAGGGAACCAGGGAAGGAAAACAAAGGTTTGTTAGGGTATTATGTGTATTGGTGTGTAAAGGTAGGGGAAAAAAATTCAACTGTATTCGTTTTAGGGAGGGGCTCTTCAAAGCTGGACTTCGATTCTAAATCCAGGCCATGTTGTCAGTTCTCCTGGGTAGTTAGTTTAATAGTTACTGATTCTGATTGGTCAGAGGCTTCACACCTGGCTCACAGGTAAAGGAGGCTGGAAAACCAGCAGGGCTCAGACCTTGAGGACTGTGGTTTGAATATCGCTGGTTTAGCGTGTTCTTGGAGGGTAATAAAATGACCCTGATGTTGCATGAGGGCCTTAATTTCCCATTTATGCAGGCATGGAAACACAGCATTTGACCGCTGCAGGAAGACGGGTTTAGCAGGACTGTGTGTGTGTGCGTGCGCTAATCTTGCCGAGCCCTTCTCTCACCAAGGCTAAAACCCACGTCCAGAAAAGTACTCTATTGGACTCGGCTGGGTCTTTGGGGAGTAGGTGGTATACAGTGGTGTCTGGATGAGTGCCCTTGACCTTATTGCAAAGCTGAGGGATGTGACTCTGGCTTGGATTTGTACTCGTGCAGGCTACCGCCTGATTGGTGGACCAGCGAGAGTCTGGTGGTCAGGTGACATCCGGCATAGAAGTTTAACTCCAGTTGCAGTAGTTGGTGTGACTGTCTGAGTGGCCAGTCCCTCGTAGTCTCGATATATTCAGGCCCGAAGAGCGTGGCGGATTGAGGCAGGTATCTGCATGTATCTCTTGCTGCCATCATTCCTCCAGTGTTTAAAAAAGGCATTCCATTCCACCCACTCCTAGCCTGGCTTCATACTGCCTCTGTCACCTGCCCTTTTCATTCCTTCAGCAACGCATTTATATTTATGCAGAATCCGAAGCAGCAATTACATGTATTATTTCTGCATTTCCAGCGTTGATTATTTGGCTTCATCCGGAGACATAGGACATGTTGAGATGGTCCGAGGAGCTGCAGTGTAGAATGCGCGGAGGTGGATGGTTCAGGTCAAAAAGTCGGAGTCCGGACCAAAATTTTGTTTCAACCAACAGTTTGGTCTGGACTTTGACTTTCTGGGCCTGAACTATCCACCTCTGAGAATGTGTTTTTCTCGAAGTCCACTGAAATGTGAACCTGCAATTTTCTGCTCCTCAAAGTCTTCTGCATGCATACTTTAATAGACGGGCTGTTGTTTTTGTTGGAGTCGGCTTATTTGTGCTGCAAAATTGCAGCTTGATGCTTCTAAAATCTTTGTATGCATGTGAGTGAACATTTCTGCTTTTACTGGCTTTTAACAATTGAGTAAAGTTTCTGTTTGTCTAATCGCTAAATCGTTAAATATGACAGTTGCTACGCCCCGGACCAGAGTTGAGATGTATCAGGTATGAGGAGGAGGGACAAAAGGAACAAAGGGGAGACAAATAACCAGAACCACAAAACACTAAATTTTCACTAAAGTGTATTTAACACTTAATACAGAACAGAAACATCAGTGTGAATGTCAGGAGCGGATCAGGCCAAAACAAACAAAACAGGTGACTGACTAGGTACATAAAACCTTCTTACCTAAACCAAAAGAAAAACCAAATAAGACAAACGCTAACTCCCTCACGAGCCAAAAATGCAGCCTAAACACAAATACAGAAACCAAAAGGGCAACCACTCCCCACTCTTGGTGTATACAGAATTAACAAGCGACAAAATGCACAAACTATAAGATCATACACCAAAGCCAAATCACGATACAAAGAGAGAGAGTCAGCTCCAAGAGCAACATCTACCATAAATGTACCACAAGTCTAGCACACCAGCAAGCTCTCCTACACACAAAAAGCCTCTGTGAACTGCAGGGAAACGGTCCTTTTCTTCAGGTGTTGACCAGGACCAAAGCGAGGCACAGGTGTTCATTCTGTTCGTGAAGGAGGCGGGCGGAAGGCAGACACCTTCTCAGACAGGCAGGAAGCGGGAGGTAAAACCCGGCACTGGATTCTTAGGGCATGGAACCTAGAAAAGATGCCACCACACACGGGGGCCGCAAGACACACGGGGGCCGCAAGACACACGCGGGGCCGCAACACAGTACATTAACATACAATTCCTGCGAAAGCATCTACCTAACTTCCATTGTATTTAATTAACAAGCATAATTAATTCAGAGCATTAGTCCTGCAAATATTAATTTAACGGTGGAGCAAAGACCTGCTTTGTGGTTTACAGTTTCAACATGTCTGTCTTTGGGGCAGGACCGCTTAGGGTGATTTTTCCATTGCTCTCTGCTGTTTAGCTTGTGCGACTGGCTGCAGTGGAGTTGTGTTGCGTTTGAGTGTTATAATGGAAGGCCTGGTGTTTGAGTTATTACTCTGTAAACTTTTATGTTTCCTGAGCTGTTCATGCCAGGGCTACAAACAACAGAAGAGTGATTCGGGTGAGGTCAATGTCGGAAAGTCCTGGAAACGCAGGGCTGGGCACTTGCATGGTATTTCAGTGGCATGAGGAAGGCCCAGTAGAGGATGGCAAAAAGATTTCTTCAGTAGCTCCTAACATATGTCTGTCAGTGGTATATACTCTGCAGGCTCTGTGGCCTGGTTCCAAATTTTTGGAAAGCCTACTGCAGCCACTAGGGGGCAGTAGAGAAATTGGAGCCTGTGTTATGGTAACTTCAGCCTTAGCTTGTATCATCAGTTTACTTTTTCTGAATATATTAAACGCTGCCCTTGTTCAGATCTAATATGCTTTTAAGATGCGCCGTTGCATAATTGTCTCTTGGCAGCATCGCGACTAAACTGTTAAATGCCACTCTGTGTTTTATGCCGCATATTCATTGAGCACGAAGCAGCGTTGCGTAACAGCCTCGCATTGGGAGAATGGGGTCGGGGCTGCAGCTGCTCGGCGATCTGACGGCCTTTCTGCTGCGAATGCAGGCGCAGGTGGCCTTCCTGCAGGGGGAGAGGAAAGGCCAGGAGAACATGAAGCAGGACTTGGTGAGGAGGATCAAGATGCTGGAGTACGCGCTCAAACAGGAGAGGTGAGAAGGTGTGTGTGAGGATGCGTGAGGGTGTGTGAGGATGCGTGAGGGTGCGAGAGCCAAGAAAAGAGATGAAGAAGAGCAGGGGATTTTTTTTTTGTTTTTTTTACTGCGACAGGAAGGAACAAACGAAAGGGCTTTCGTTTGAGATAAACGGGAGGATGTGGAGGGTGTTGCTGTTGGGAAGGAATTCTGGGGGATGGGGGAGAAATTTGGGCTGATTCTCTGTCTTCCACATGGCTTGTGTGTCCTCAGGGCTAAACACCAGAAGCTCAAGGCAGGAACCGAGCAGAGCTCCGGCGAGAAGAAAGTGGAAGCGGAAGCCGAACAAGGTGGGAGAAAGTTTCCCTGGTGATGGACGTGTGTGTGTGTGTGTGTGTGTGTGTGTGTGTGTGTGTGTGCGTGTGCGTGTGTGCAGGGTGGGACGTTTGAGACCCTCAAGTGGTGGGTGAGGGCAGGCCTTCCGCTGAACTTCATACCGTCATGCCTGTGAGTGAGTCATACGGACTTCCTGTTGTCCTCTTTCGTCTGGACAGTTCCCAATGGCCCAGGCGAGCCTGATGCTGAACCGGCCAATCAGATGTCCTGGAAGGAGGGACGTCAACTGCTGCGCAAGTAAAAGAAAAAATAAAAAATTGTTTGTTTATTTATATATATATATATATATATATATATATATATATATAAATTCTTATTTATTTTTTTATATCATATGTCTGCCTGAAGTTGCTTAGAGTGCAGGATTTCTTGATGCAGCTTTTAAAAAATGGTTCGTATTTATGATCGGGGCTGAAACAAATATTCAGTCATTTAAATTTGAAGTGCAAATCATTCGAATAAGAAACATGAATCTAAATAAAATAAAACTGTTACTTGGAAATGTCTGCATGCGGCAGAATTGCAGGACTTCCTGTTTTCGGTCTATCTTACCAGAGTGGCAAATGTGACACTTAGTGGCACGTTGTCTGGGCAAAAAGATCTATCGGAAACGGTCAGAGGTCCGGCGCTTTCTCAAGCGGGGGTCGGTAGTGCAGTGTGAAATATGCAGAAATAGACTGTCCTGGTTTGACAATGCCCAGGTGCAAAGGAGAGTTGATACCAGTATAGTTCAGTGAACACTGTTCTTGTGCATATAGTGAAGAATATGATTGACCTATCTTTATCATCCATCCATCCATCCATTTTCCAAACCGCTTATCCTACTGGGTTGCGGGGAGTACGGAGCCTATCCCAGAAGCAATGGGCACGAGGCAGGGAACAACCCAGGATGGGGGGCCAGCCCATCGCAGGGCACACTCACACACCATTCACTCTCACACCTACGGGCAATTTAGCAACTCCAATTAGCCTCAGCATGTTTTGGGACTGTGGGGGGAAACCGGAGTACCTGGAGGAAACCCCACGACATGGGGAGAACATGCAAACTCCACACACATGTGACCCAGGCGGAGATTCGAACCCGGGTCTCAGAGGTGTGAGGCGACAGTGCTAACCACTGCACCACCATGCACCCCTATCTTTATCATAAACAGTCAATATTCTGTACTATAATCGAAAAGGCTGATCTGTCAAATATCAGATCTTGGTCTGTGATTTCACCCGGGACATTTATTTTCCAGACCATGTGATTTTAGAGTTATTATGGCTACTCATTTGATAATCACAGCACAGAAAAATGATTAATAATTACATAGGGACTAATTATATGGCATGCACCCAAAACAGTAATTCTGTATGGCATCTGTATGAGCATTTGAAGAGTTGCGTTCAGTTGTGTAATTGGCGTACAGTGAATTAATTAACTTAAAGCGAGTTTTTAATAATTTTTTTTTTCCTGTAGCAATTTAGTTTAAGTTCTTGAGGATACAACAGCGCATTTTCTTCTGGGATTTGAAGCAGCAACTTTGGGGTTATGCTGGAAATGAGGGAAGGCAGTGGGGGGAAATAATTATGTAGCTGAGCGGTGTGCGTGTGTGTGTGTGTGTGTGTGTGTATAATGTCACAGTAGCTCTGTGGCTCCTCCTTTGCAGACGTGGATAGTTTTGGTTCACTCTCCTTTGTATAATGGGTTCATAGCTCATGGTAACAGTTCAGACGCATGTCTGCGTGTCAGATGTCGTATTTGGTATGAAGGACGATTCCCACAATGTCACATGACCCCTCTCCCCAGGTACCTGGAGGAGGTCGGCTACTCCGACACCATCCTGGACATGCGTTCCAAGCGGGTGCGCTCTCTGCTGGACCGCGGCAGCCCTGAGGTGAACGGCCCCCCGCCAGCGGAGCCCCCACCAGAGCCTCACGGCGCGGAGTCTCGGCTCGTCCGCCAGATCGAGGAGCAGATCAAAAGGTGAGGTGCGCGAATGGGTGCAGAGGCGTAGCAGACCAGAGTGACATCGATGAAATATAATCCTGTGTGTCTGTATATAAGATGTAATAAATAGCAAATTAACTTAATGGCTGGTATATACAAGTATATTTTTAAGAACCCCTCACATTCACCCTTCCTGTTCATATGTTTTTTTTAAAAAAACGCAAATGATTAGTTATGAAATTGCCGATGGATCCACCAGTAACCACCCATGCCCCCCCACCCCACCCCGGCTTGCAGACATGGGGTGTTCCTCAATATGCATACTTAGCCGTACTCATCTTCCATTGCCGATGACCAGTTCCAATCCTAAGAACAGAAAGACAGAGGACAGTAAAAATCCATGGATGTTGGTCTTGCTCTGCCCCAAATATCAAGGATACTTCGGTTGCATCCTCGGCGAACGAGACCAATCCCATGATTCCTTGTGCCCCAAGTTTGTTCTTGGGAGGCAAGTTGGCATGACCGGTCTTGCCAAGACCACAAGTACAATCTTTGTGTTCTTGGTACTGAGAAACACCCCTGGCAGTTTGTCTTGGGTGTCCCCTGCTCGTCCTGAGCTGTCTGCAACGGGCAGCTTGAGGATGGACGGCTTCATTCGTTGACTTGGCCGTGTCGTGGACGTAACCGCCAGGAATGCTGGGAAGGAGAGTTCGAAGGAGCGTCTGGGTGCCTCGGTGCTGGACAAGCTGCCGTTCCTCCGCTGCGAGGACGACGATGACGAGGACGACAGCGATGAGGATGACGACTTTCAGGGCGTGGCCACCGACTGCATCGACGGGCCGCGTAAGAGCAGGAAGGCCCGAGTCAAGGTGGGGACCGTGGCTCTGCTGTGTGGCGGCTGAGCCGTACCCTCCTCCAAAACCGCCCTGGGATGTTTGGCCTCAATATGCAATCTGCAACCTACACTATACTATTTCAGTCTGGTCTTGGGCCAAAGGTATTCGAACTGTAGGGTGGAGCTCTCTGGTGGACAATGAAGGAATTGCAGGCGGGGGGGGAGGTACAGGTGAGGGAGAAAAGAAATATTGAAAGTGAAAACACTCTGTATGTCTGCACACATTATTTGATGCAAGCAAATTAAAATAAATGTTACAGTTAGAGAATCCCATGGCCCAGTTAAAAATGTTTGAATACTTTTGTCTTAAGCAGTGTTACATCCAGCAATGGTGTCAGGGGCAGGGGGTTCAGTCACAAATAACTAATATGACGAATTAATGCTATGACCATGTTTGTGAAAGCTTTGTAGACATGATGCTAATGTACTGTGTGTGTGTGTGTGTGTGTGTGTGTGTGTGTGTGTGTGTGTGTGTGTGTGGGTACACGCACATTAATACACAGCTGGGGGCGGAGCCCATCACGGCAGACCTTGACCCAGAGGATGAAGAGGATGAAGATGACTCAGAGGACGCCCTGGGAGAGTTTGACTTCCTGGGGTCGGGCGAGGAGGGTGAGGGAGCCGGAGAGGCGCGCATATCTGGAGACGGCAGGGAGTTAGGTGGGCTCTCCTGGGTCTTAGTGCCTGTATCGCATCTGCTGTCGTCGTGTCTGCGAGCCTCTCTGTCTCCACCTGCTGACTGATGTCTGCTCTGCACTGGACAGAGAACCGCAGGAACAAGCTTCAGGGCATCATTTCAGATTTCCCACCCAAACCTTCTCCACCCCCCTCAGTCCCAGGACAGTCTCGTGCAACTGAAGGTACACCCCCCCACCCCACCCCCCCATAAAATTCTTGCCAGGTTTACTTCATCACAATTGAGATTAAGACAAATTAATGCGGTTATGATTTACCATACCTGTAGGGGGCGCTTTGGGCTTCTCCTCGGATGTCTTCATCCTGGATGCAGTCGCGGGTGGAGATATGAACCTGGGTGAACTCGCCGACCTCACCGTCGCCAATGACAATGACCTCACCATCGACGTGAGTCTGACGGCCGCCGCCCTCTGAAGCGCTGGAGTTGGGGCGCTGCCCATGCGGTGACCCGTCCCTGCGTGTCTTCAGCTGCAGGACAGCCGCGAGGAGTTCAAGAAGACGTGGAACCCGCGCTTCACGCTGCGCAGCCACTTCGACGCCATCCGCGCCTTGACCTTCCACCCCAGCCAGGCCGTCCTGCTGTCGGCTTCCGAGGACGGAACACTGAAGCTGTGGAACCTCAACAAGGCCATGCATTCCAAAAAGTAAGGGCTCCGTCTTTGCTTTGCAGAGAAAAACGCGGAGTGTAGGGGCAGATATTCAGATTACACTTACCCTGCTAGCCGAATGACATTTGTGAACATTCTTCGATTGTTTATAAATATTTCCGCCAGTATTCGTGTAGTAATTTTTGAAGCGCAATGCCAAGAAAGCTGTGTTTCCACAATTTTGGCCACTAGTGTATATACTGTTTTATGCAGTTAATATTTTTTACATCTCCCATTTTCATTGGAAGTTTAGCTTATTTTTCAGGGTAGTTTTGGTAGTTTTAGTCGTTTGTATTTTAAAGATTTTACTTAGTTATTCTGTATTCTAGTTTACCTTTTAGTCATTTTAATTCTTCGGATAAGCTGAAAGTTGAATGTGTCTGATCTGTAAAGAATCTGACGCAAATACAGTGGAGATTATGCAATAATGTCCTCAAAATTGGCAAACCAAGCTACATAATATTATAATGGTATGGGAAGGTTTTTATTTTGTTTCAGTTCGTTTTGGAAGCAGTATCCATTCTTTTTGTTTAGGTGTAGTTTTATTATTTATTTCAGTTTGCGGAATGCTTTCCTGTAGTGCTATTTTTCGTTAGTAATAGTGACCCTAGTGTTTGGATCTCTGTATGTGATGTAGAATGAATATTATAAGGCTCTCTAATGCATTAAATATATATTAAATATATATTCTTATTCTCAGAAATGCAGCACTGGATGTTGAACCCATCTACACCTTCAGAGCCCACAGGTAAGAGGCTTGTCTCAGCCTTCCTTTTCTATAGGTGAGCCGTGATTGGGTCTCCCAGCTGCTCGTCAAGTGATGAGTCGCGCACTGATTGGTCTTTCCTCTGCAGTGGGGCGGTGCTGTCTCTGGCCATGGGACAGAATGGCGAGTCGTGTTACAGTGGGGGCCTGGATGGCACCGTACGCTGCTGGAAGATCCCTGACCTCAATGTCGACCCGTACGACAACTACGGTGAGATCGGAAGCCCCTTTGACCCACCCGCTTAATACCGGACCAACATTTCACAGATCGTGTTGCTTGTTCGATTGATTTTTTTCCCCCCATTCATGAATGTCTCATTCATGAATTTATTTCAAAAAGAATAAATGAAAAGGGACAGTGTGTAGCTCTGTGGGTTTGGACTCAGGACGGGTGTCAGTTCCAATCCCATGGCTGGCAGAGTGATGTCATCGTTGGGACCCCAGTCGGTCCAGGGACTGGCTGACACTCCTCTCATTTGTACAAAAATTGACAAAGGTGTCTCCTAAGAAAATGGAAATGTATTTAAGCAGTTACAGCCTACAAGTCTTGTCATTTCTCAACAGACATTTCAGTAAGTGTTTCTGCTTAAACTAGTCAGCTGTGCTGCGATAAACTGGAGATATTACTGCTCATGCCCACAAAGCAAACAGGGACTGGGCAAGGCTGACCTGCCAGTTGTAACCTGAGACTGGTGACAGTTTCTTATAATACATCCAGCCACTAGGTGGTGCTAGATTCACAAAATTTGAACGACAAGTAAGAGCTTCAGTGCAGTACCTATGATGCTAATGGGTCAGTTTTACGTTTGATCTGTTTTATAGATCCCGGGATAGAGTGTAGCGTGCTGGCAGGACACGAGGACGCCGTGTGGGGACTGACGTTCTCCAGTGTGCTCCAGCGTTTGGCTTCCTGCTCTGCTGATGGAACAGTGCGCATTTGGGACCCCCAGAACTCTAACCCCTGCCTGTCTGTGTTCAACAAGGCAAAAGGTGAACCTTAACAGAAAGGAATTTTGTATGTCTCTCTCTTTTTTTATGTATTTTTTTACTAGCTTTGTACTAGTGGTGCATGTGTGAATTTTACATTTAAATAACTCTTTTATCCAACGCTACTTAGAGGGAAGGGTCACAACTTATGTGTGCTCTATGGGATTCGAACCCATGACCTCCGTGTTGCATCTTCGCGTTCCTCAGAGCATGGGACTCCGACCTCTGTGGCCTTCGTGAACTCCGACCCCTCCCAGGTGGTGGTGTCTTTCGACCGCGGTGAGACGCTGCTGTATGACCTCAACACAGAGCAGAGCATCATGGTCCTGGAGACACACACCAAGGAGGGTACGTACGAGAGGGCTGTTCCTCTGCATTGGAATGTTTTTCTCTCTCTCTCTCACTCTCTTCGTGCTTGGAAAGGGGGACTCCACGTAACAGTATATTTTAATATCAGATTCATGTGGTGTCAGTCATTTTGTGATGGAAAAAATCTTTTGACTTGGGCTCCCCCTCTGAGTCTGGTTAGGGTTAGGGCTTCCTCTGCCGCCCCCTGGAGGATGGGCTCCCCCTCTGAGTGTGGTTCCTCCTAAGGTTTCTTCCTTTTAGGGAGTTTTTTCTTGCCACTGTCGCCTCTGGCTTGCTCACCGGAGGCTTTGGGCGAGGATGCTGTAAAGCGCTTTGAATGCAATGTTGTGAATGTAATGTGTAAACGCGCTATACAAATAAAATTGAATTGAATAGGAAAATCTTAATTTTAGGAATGAAACAAAAAGGTACTGTACCAGTCTGCCATTCCCTTAGGAGATAAATCAATTTATTAAGACATTTTATGGAACCTTCTGCTGGGCGATTCAGTTGTGAGGTTTACGTAGCATTTATTTCTAACAGTGTATATTTCTGATCACTTGCATGGAATTTATTTTACTTAGCCTGAACTGGGGAGATAAATAAAACAATCCTAAGCTTTGTTTTGAAATAGCTCATCATGAACTTTATACTGAGAGACTCCAGTCACAAAAAACAACCCCCTTCGCCTGTTCTTGCACGTTGTCGTCCTTCTGTGTTTGCGGATTGTACTATCCAGTGTTTGGTTTTAGTTCTTAAAAATTAAAATTTAAAGGGGAAATGAGTTTTTATTGTCTGGTTAAAAAGTACAAAATTAGAGTCTCCAAAACTCACAGTAGCCCTTTCCTGGTGCCTTGAGGGAAGGTGAGTCGCGCTATAACGTTAATTTGAGACAGAGGCCACAGAATCCACAACATATGCTGCATGTTTTACGTTTTGTATGTTGAAATGGCTGGAGGATCTGAACCTGTGGTGTCTGGACCTGGTTTGCCTCTAGAGGGCGCAGTCCGCCGTTTTGTGCAGATCAGTTGAACAAAGAGCCTGTGTTGATCAGTGAGCACTGGCGAGCTCCAGTGCAAAACCCAACTACCTTTTTTTTCACAGACAAGAAATGCACAGACCTCCATTGTGAAGCATTCTGAAACGACAATTAATCTAGTGTGTATCATTGTCACCATCTATTTATTTACTGGAAGACTGAGCAGACAGCAGAGTGACCTCATGCCTCTTGGCTTGTGGACTTGATTTCTGACCCTAAATCTTTATAATCTTCATATTTCCTGGTTCTCTCAGCATGACGTTGCACCGGCCAAGCAGTCGCGTTTTTCTGCCTGAGATGCTTAAAATTTCTATGAAACTTGAGTAATTTAGTAGATCACAACAAATTGCTGTTCTTAGCGGTAATTTTAAGTTATAGCTGCGTTCAGCCAGTGCCAGTTCTGTAGCAGCAGTGAAGGAAATGTTTGATGTTCTGGAATCTCGATAAAAAAATCCGGGTCTATACCTGCTAACTTAATGGATTACAACTTCCGGCATTTGCAGAGATTTTGTTCAGAATGTTGAACGGGACCTTAACATGTCTCAGAGCAGTGCGATTAGCTGTCCCCCCCCCGCCCCCGCAGCACCGTTGCGATTTTGGGGTTAGTCCGAGAATCCTCGAGGCAAAGGGGAATAGCTTGCCGATAATCATGTTAACCAGCGATTTAATTAGTGTGTTACTCCGCTCCCTGTGTCTGTTTTAATTAGGATGTGATAGATAAATGGAAGTCATCTGTTCTTCATAATGCGATTTTTAGGAACGCTTATTACGGAATAATAATAGCTACTGGCGAGGGGAACCTGAAGTGATCCCACACTCTTGTTTCTCTCTCTCTCTCTCCTTCCTTCCATTGACAGGGAGCGAGCTGATCAACTGTGTCGCTAGCCACCCCGCGCAGGCGATCTCCATCACCGCCCACGAGAACCGCACCATCCGCTTCCTGGACAACAAGAGTGGTCAGTGTCTGGCAGGCCGCCCCCGCCTCTCGACCCGCTGTTTACGACCACATGATTTACTTCCGCGCGCAGAGGCTTTAAATAGCGAGACAGTCGTGGTCGCTGCTTGTCATATAGGAAGGGGGGGGGGAGTACCATTTGCTGTGTTGTTTTTTAAAGTGTGACTGAGCAGTACTGACAGTATTTTGGGGGTCTTCCCCCTGTGGCTTCCTTCCCCCCGGCAGGCAAAGTTCTACACTCCATGGTAGCTCACCTGGATGCAGTCACCTGTCTGACCACAGACCCCAAAGGCACTTATCTCATCTCTGGCAGTAAGTCTGACGTACCTCCATCCCCATGTGTCCGCGGCTGGATAAATGGCTCCTGGCCGTAGTAACGTGCCTTCCGGGTCACTGCCTCCCCACAGGCCACGACTGCTCGGTGCGATTGTGGACGCTGGACAACCGGACGTGCGTGCAGGAGATAACGGCTCACAGGAAGAAGCACGACGAGGCGATCCACGACGTGGCCTTCCACCCCTGCCAGCCTTTCATCGCCAGTGCCGGTGCTGACGCCCTCGCCAAGATCTTCGTCTGAAAGCCTCAGTTGGGGGTCCGGGGTCCTGAGGACCCGGCGGCTCGTCCCAGACACTGCCGGACTTAAAAACACGGAAAAATGATTCCTCACTTGCACGGACACTTGCGCGTGCATAATCAGAGATGTGGGCATATGCGTGAACACACGCACACACACACACACACACACACACACGCCAAACACTCGTCTGGCAGGTCGGCAAAGTGCCACTTGCATTCGGGGATTTTTACTGAGACGGTTTTGCTTTTATAATCACATAGTGTTGCTGCTCTTACTATCGGTAAACTGTTCACTAAAAGACCTGTAACTTTTTTTTTTTTTCTCCCAGTTTTATTAACCTTAAGCGGTAAATGTCCTACCTGCTGATATTTAAACTACAAAAATCTTCACCTTGGAGCTGGACAAGGTGGGGAAAATGAAGTAGAATTTATGATGGACATATTTCGAATTGTAATTGTTTGTTTATACCACATGTAAACCATGAAAACATCTAAACCAGTAGGGTGAGTTGATAAGTATGCTCTGTGTATAGTACAAATGTTCTTTTAAACAAATACCAATGACGGCTTAAGGCGTTTGCTGGATTAACAGACGAATAGCACATTTCCAGAATACTAACTTCTTTGCCCACATCGGCAAACCGGAAGCCTTCACGGCTGCCTCTGTCAAAGATAAACATGAATGTGTTTTTTTTGCCAAATATCATAGTCCCTTATTTTGCTGAATATATTTGTAAGATATAAACTGAGAATTGTCATTTTTATCTTGTCACCATGTTTAAAAAAAAAAAACCATCTCAGTGGCACCTGTGAATTGTGCCATAAAATGAGTGGACTGGTTCCCAGCTGGCCGGGGGGGGGGATGCTGGGAGTGATTGGCAAGGTGCAGGAAGGGGAGGAACCACACACCTCCTCTCTCTCCATTGGAAGCCCCTCCCTCCCCCTCCCTTGGCAGCTTGTCCCTGAAGCCACGCCCCCCATCCCTTAGACACTGAGGTGCCTGTCGATTGGATATTCTCGGCGTGTCCTCATTATTTAGCCAATGATCCGTGTCCTCTGTCAGAACAAGGTAAAAGGGGAGTGGATGGTGGGCGGGGCTAGATGATGGATTTGTCTGTATATATATGATCTTCTGTCATCGACTGTATATAGTGTGTTCTTGGTTAATCTCGGTGCTAAAATCATGTCTGAATCAGGGACCTATGGGGATGTGGTGTGTTGTTTTCCGTTGCTGGGCCTGCTCCCTCTAGTCACACCGTTGAGCACTATGGTTTCCTGTGAACAGGGGTCCGTATCCATGACAAGCCACAGACTGTCCCACGTGATAATAGCTCATGGTTTTTAAGTTGCCGTTCCCCCCCCCCCCCCCCCCCAGGTATTATGTTTTCCTTTGTCTGAAGCCGTTTATAATTACCTAATTATCTTTTTTTTTTAATTGGTGGTGGGGAGATCGAGGGTAATCTTGTGGATGTAGCCCTCGAGTTTCGCGGTCCATGATGCTTTGCGCTTTCAGCTGCTTACATTTGCCGCAGGTCACACAATAGGCGTCGGTAATCCGGTTTAATAAGCAGTAGATCAGAGGAATCTTTGTAGTACAGTACAATAGTGACACGACTACTGCAATTTCTGTCATCGTCAGCGTAGCACCGCTATATTATCCAGAGGTACATTGGCCAAGTTTTCTGTTTTTGTGTTTTATCTTATTTCAAACATCCATGATAAAGACGGATAGGGGAGGAGAGACGAGATACGCTGCTGTAGTTTAATTCCAAAGCTAGGAAATAAAATGGAAACACTGATCAGATGCTTTGTGAAGGAAGGGCAGTGCTGAGACGTCTTGAATTACACAAGCAGGCCTCTACAGTAAATAGAGGAAGAGTCTAAGAGACGTAATAAATCACTACAGGGTGAGAAAACGCAGCAAGCAATTTCACTTTATGCAAATCGGAGGATGTTTGGCTATTTGTCGTGCGATGGAGGGGGTGTCGTATACTAATTTTGTAATATCGTAAGTTTAACGTTTTTTAACGTTAAACTTGATTCCGTTTTTGTTTTTTTGGGGTTTTTTTTTTCTCTTTTTGAGCCTCGTTTGCTCGGTAGGAACGGAAAAGTCCGGAGGCGACTCCTACAGTTTGTGGAAAGCCATCAAAACCTGGCAATAAAAGTGTGTGGTGGGAGTGCAGTGCCATGGGCCCCCGGGGGCCCGGGTTTATGAGTAACTGGCTCTGCCGCCCCGGGCCCTTCCGTCTGTGGAAAGGAAGAGCGCTCGCATGCAGACTGCTTTATTAGGGGGGTCAACGAGAGGCACTCGCTGGCGACAGAGGTTACGATGAGGTCACCCCCCTCTCCCACGTTTGGATGTAATATCCCTAAAGGAACGTGACTGTGCCACAATTACTAATGTATTATATGGTTTAATTCCCCCCCCCCCCCCCCCCAAATTGCTCTTGAGTTTTAACATAAATTGTCATTCACCTCATGAGTCGGTATGATTCAAGATTCAGGAACCATTTATTATTTCTGATGCGTGTGTTTTTTTGATATCCAGATGACCTTTTTATCGGGGGATTTTAAACATATTGTTTCATTCCTCCCCCCCCCCCCCCCCCCACTTCAACATTTTACCCTGGTCTAGTCTGTCCAGTGTTTCAAATCAGCGTCCGAATGCAGAATTCCAAGCAGGAGAAAGCCAAGCAGATGTAGACAGAAAAAAAAAACACATCGACCGAAAGACCAGATAACGCAGTTTGGTGTTACATGTTGTATTTGTCCCATCATTTCATTTTTCTCCTTTTATTTTTCTTTATTATAATAATTAAGCTTATTATTAAGATGTAACAATGCAGTAGTTTAAGTGTATATCAAGTGCATCATTCTTTTAAAGTAGGGTTAGAACTTGCTTGTGAATGATAAATCGCAGTTGCCCAACTTTCGTAATATAATGAAAACGTAACACGACGAATAATGAAAGTAACGGTAAAAGGGCTCATTTTCTTCGTGATTCCTGTCTTTTTGTCTTTTTTTTTTTTTTTTTTAATAGCAACTTATCACTGTGTGATATTTTGTACATCATATTAAGCGGTATTCAAACGATTTTCTGTAACCACAAGGGACAAGAGACTTGCTGTTTATTTATTAAAATATCCCCCCCCTCCCCCCCCCCCCCGGCTTTTTTTGTAATGCATTCAGGCTCGTATCAAATTATATATTTTCCATTTACTCTCTGGTTTTTGTTTACTTGGCGGGTCTCCTATGTCATTCAGAAAAAGCTTCATAACATTAACAATAAAGATTTTGTACATAGAACTTTGTCCTTTTTATGTGTTTGTGTTAAACATATATATATATATATATATATATAATTTTATCCTTTTGAGGGTCTTTGCAATGTGGTTTCCATGGCATGCACTTCCGAACTGTACGCATAATTACCTAACTAGCTTATGACCCTCGATCTGAAGCTCCCTAATGTTCACGTGAAGTGAGATATTTCCACGTTTCTCTAGAAACAGGTACCAAGGCACAGAGGTTTAGTCTGAAAGGCTCCTTTTTTTTTGCTTTTACAGAATTAATTCTTTCAGATGGGTGCCTTGTTAAGTAAACCAATACCCAGCCAGACCCATGAAAAAGGCCCATTCACTTTCAATTCATGACGGTAACTTAAGCTAACAGCCTCA
Organism: Brienomyrus brachyistius; assembly: GCF_023856365.1. Taxonomy (NCBI): domain Eukaryota; kingdom Metazoa; phylum Chordata; class Actinopteri; order Osteoglossiformes; family Mormyridae; genus Brienomyrus; species Brienomyrus brachyistius. The sequence continues at coordinate 9,756,042 of NC_064549.1, read as the reverse complement.
ATACAGGGGGGGCAAAGCTCTCCATGTGAGGCATCAGGATCAGACTCTGAAAATTAAAGTACCTCTATGTGATACAATACCATTGCTTCTAGATAAATATGACCAAAAAATGATATCGTCGAAGGATTCTCGAAATGCTTAGTAAAGTATATCCTTGATATAGATTGGAATTCAAATAAGCGAATAAGAGTAACTTTTTCCTAGTACGTTATGGTTTAGATTGCCACAACTCTTGTCAAGCTCCTCAGGGCACCTCTTGTGAAAGGCGCTATAAATTATTTGCTATAGATGCTTTGATGACGGCGTATAAGCAGTCGTATGCAATATCTCAGCTTTTGAGCTTGCCGGGGTGAAATTTATACTCTTCAAAAGCATGAAAATGAGTATGCGTTATTTTTCGTGAATATCCGGGGTCTCATCCAAGCTGCAGCCCAACCTGACTCTACATGATTTGTGAGATAAGGATCTCAAAATACAGCTCTTATGGTCAATGTTCCTGGGACAACAGTGACTGCCACACCATGAGCGTAACCATAATTCCTGGTGATATGATTTTCCCTCGTGTTTCTTTAAACAAAGCATACCCTCGTACTCCATCTTTACTTCAAGATAGGCAAGAGGGGTTACTCTTTTTAATTACTCTAGGTGTACACTGTTTACCGTGAGTTTACTAAAGCAGACTCAGAATCCAGGCACAAAATGCCCACGAACAAATGAACACTTTTCATGTGTCAGGAAAGCTGGATTTAAACAGCCTTTTATTTCAGCTTATGAATTTAGCTGAATTCTTGCAAATGATGTTTCTTTGTGTGGTTTATAGCTTGTCATTGTCTCTCACGCCAAACAATAAAAATATATCCCTTAACTGTGTAGGTGTGGTATCATCAGGTATGTGTCTGCCCTGCAGATCTGGTCCAGATCAAACCAAATAAAAACAAACAAAAAAATAGATAATAAAGTGTGAAAGTGGAGGAGGAGTAGAAAAGCGCCCGTGGGTTGGGTTGGGACGTAACTTTAAAAAAAGACGGTGATTTGTCAATGGTTGAGGGAGCAGGAAATCAGCCGCTCTTTGGGGCAGGAAAGAAAAGAGGAATGAACAAGATGAACTGCTCGAACACACAGGCAAAGACAGGCAAGGGCAGGGGAGGGGAGGCAGGATTAGGGAGAGGGGGCGGAGACAAGAGGAAGGGGTGGAGAGCACGTGACATCACAATGGAGCTACTTACCCACGCCTGCTACTCATTGGCTGAGCAGCCCGTCCGTCATTCCACTTCCTCCTCGAGTCTGGTAAAGTTCTGAAAGTACAGAAGTGGAGGCAGAGTCGAGGGAGGGACTCGTACACACACTCTGAGGCACTCACGGCAAGAAACTGAAACAGAGCACGACTTGTAAAGCAAGCCCAGCCAGCCCTTTCTGTCTCCTCTGCTCTCACAGTTTCCTGCTCTGCAAGGAAGCCATTTTGTAGGCCAGAAGTGCTCAACCTTTTGCTTTTTTTCTCTCTCTCTTTTTGTTCCCCTCTGGATTGAGTTTCTCTGCATAGGTTTGGACTTTCCTCTCTGTGGATCAGCTCCGCATCAGAAGGCAGAAGGAAGAAGGAGCAGCACAGCTTCTAAGCTTCCTGATCTCTTCCTGCTGCTGCTTCAAGTGACTCCTGATTTTTTGATTTATTAATTAGAGAAAAGAGTGGGGGGTGGGGGGGGGGTGGGGGCAAGTGCCAGAAGGGAGGGTGAGGTAAAGAGAATTTGTCTCCTTTGACTCTCTGGGAGGATCAGGGAAGGAGGGAGGGGAGCCAAAGACTGGGCTGTGAAAGCCAGGACTCCGGGTGAGTGTGTGGCTGCACCACTCAGCACCTGGTCCTCCTCAGACTCCTCCGCCCCTCCCGGGCCCCCTCCTTGGTTACAGGGGCCCCCGCAGGATGGCCCACGCCAGCTCCTGTATGCCCTCAGGTCCGCTCTCCCCTTTCTTCGCACCTGGTAGCCCCTCTTCCTCGGGATCCATGGTAGTCCAGCCAGGAACTCCAGTCGCCATGACGCCCACAGCCAATCAGCTGGGACTGCTAACTGACTTCGGATCATCTCCCGGAGCCGGCGGGGGGGCTGCACTCCCGGTACCGTCCACCCCTACTGGGGTCTCCTTCATCATCCAGATTGGGCTGACGAGGGAGTCGGTGCTGTTGCCCCATTCTGCAGACCTGGCTTATGTTAAGCAAATTGCCTGCTCTATTGTGGACCAGAAGGTGAGTCCAAACCATGTGACGTCCTTAAGTTACACTTCATTGTACGCTGAGTGTATCTGGAATCGCATGAGTCTTTGTGTGGGTTTGCGTTTGTTATCCTTGGGGGGCGGAGGGGTGGTCTACAAAAATTACCTCCTAATTTGGATATAAGGCGTTGCGTTGTACCTCATTTGTCTGGTTTTCTAACTGGCCCCGGCACCTACAACTCGTGTGCAGGCGCCTCCGTATGCATCCATGCGACGAGCGCGCCCACAATAACATGCACCCAGTAACCCCTGCGGTGTCGAAACTTTGAAACCTGAAAATTCTCTGCAGGCAGCGGGGTTAGTGCTCAGAGAGCCCAAATCAGGTGTCGGTGTGAGACGAGAATACTGCAAGGCAGACTGACTGAGTTTTGTTGTTATTAACAGTCGGGTGTCGCTATGGATTCTCATCAGGACCCTTGAGTAATTTTTTTTTCACGCCCCTATAAAGTACTGGGCCCCCTGAATCTGCCAAGGGTATCCATGGCCCCCTGACACCCCTGTTAACAGTTATTTAATGCACAGCCTAGGAGTCTGCCACAGGCAGCACAGGGCACAAGTACACCCTACTGAGATGGCAGTCTGCCACAGGCAGCACAGGGCACAGGGCACAGGTACACCCTACTGAGACGGCAGTCTGCCACAGGCAGCACAGGGCACAAGTACACCCTACTGAGATGGCAGTCTGCCACAGGCAGCACAGGGCACAGGGCACAGGTACACCCTACTGAGACGGCAGTCTGCCACAGGCAGCACAGGGCACAAGTACACCCTACTGAGATGGCAGTCTGCCACAGGCATCACAGGGCACAGGTACACCCTGCTGAGACGGCAGTCTGCCACAGGCATCACAGGGCACAGGTACACCCTGCTGAGACGGCAGTCTGCCACAGGCAGCACAGGGCACAAGTACACCCTACTGAGATGGCAGTCTGCCACAGGCATCACAGGGCACAGGTACACCCTGCTGAGACGGCAGTCTGCCGCAGGCAGCACAGGGCACAGGTACACCCTACTGAGACGGCAGTCTGCCACAGGCAGCACAGGGCACAAGTACACCCTACTGAGATGGCAGTCTGCCACAGGCATCACAGGGCACAGGTACACCCTGCTGAGACGGCAGTCTGCCGCAGGCAGCACAGGGCACAGGTACACCCTGCTGAGACGGCAGTCTGCCGCAGGCAGCACAGGGCACAGGTACACCCTACTGAGACGGCAGTCTGCCGCAGGCAGCACAGGGCACAGGTACACCCTACTGAGACGGCAGTCTGCCGCAGGCAGCACAGGGCACAGGTACACCCTACTGAGACGGCAGTCTGCCGCAGGCAGCACAGGGCACAGGTACACCCTACTGAGACGGCAGTCTGCCGCAGGCAGCACAGGGCACAGGTACACCCTACTGAGACGGCAGTCTGCCACAGGGCACAGGTACACCCTACTGAGACGGCAGTCTGCCGCAGGCAGCACAGGGCACAGGTACACCCTACTGAGACGGCAGATTGCCACATGCAGCACAGGGCACAGGTACACCCTGGTGAGATGGCAGTCTGCCGCAGGGCACAGGTACACCCTACTGAGACGGCAGATTGCCACATGCAGCACAGGGCACAGGTACACCCTGGTGAGATGGCAGTCTGCCACAGGGCACACACATACACACAACATAGGCATTTTTGAAGTGGCAGTTAATCCACCTGCATGTCGTTCGACTCGGAGGAAACAAACACGAACTGGACAGAACATACAAACTGCACACACACACACACACACACACACACACACGCAGAGGAGCTGGGATTCAACAGTGCTGCCCTTCAGGTACCTTGCCACTGATCCACAACAGCATCAACAATAATAATGTACTTATGCATCGGCGTTTCAAAAACAAGTTACTTGTGCAATTTCATTCATATTTATCTGATGGCTAAACAATCGTTAATATACAGAAACCACCTTTGACCAGGGGCTTAATTATGAGGGGGGATGTCTACCCCCACAATATAATTTGGCTTAAAAATCTGACTTTAATTTGGCGCCCTCCAATAAACAGACCTTTCCTATTTAAATGATTAAGTTGAGTCACCCCCTATTAAGTTGTGCCTCTCATTTCTTTGCCTATGACGGTTTAACACTGGCCATTGCCTTCACAGTTCTGAGGGATTTCTTTCGCGACGCACATTGGTGACCAAACCATTTAATTTGATAGCTCATGTCATGCTGGTGGCGGCGTGATGTTTCCCGGTGAGGAAATAACAGCAGTACTCCAGCCACCTTCATACGCAGAGATAACCGGCACGCAAACTGAAATTCGTCCAGATAAAACCTCCTACCGTGACACGTTCAGCGTCTGACGCTACCTGACAGTCTGAACTGGGAATAGCTGCATTTTTGGTTCAGGGATTTTGGGTTTGGGGGGGCGTGCTGCTGTTTTCGGCATCTCTGGTTCCAGCGGCTAAAGCGCGGTGAGTCACAGCTCACCATGTTTATTCAATGGCCTCCGTGTTCCACTGAAACTTTTTCCATTCATTTGGTAGCTGGTGCAGCGCCTCATATCCCCTTACGGCGGACCTGCCCCCAGCCTTTCTCTTCACTTGTTGGGCCTTTTTTTAATTTGAATAATTTATTCATTAATCTGTGGACCCTTCTGGAGAGCGTCCTCCAGCCCCGGTGAGCTGGGGGGGCCATGTCAGCTGGCCATTGTCTGGGAGATAAAGAGTAGGAAATGACGGCCACATCCGGCCCAAGTCTGCTTAACGTGACCCGCTGTGTCTTACCTCCCCTGCTGGTGGTACTGGGAGAGTGGTGGGGGGAGGGAGTGAGGACCACAGGACGTCCCCTTCTGTACTCCCAGCTTGTTTTGGTGCTGACATGCTAGTCGAAGTGAGTTTTGTAATGTTGATTCTTTGCTAAACCTGTGGAGTGAATCTCACGGGTTTGTTTTGGTGTCTGAAAAGGGTCCCGAGGAATACAGCCCTGAAACCAGTTAGTCACCACACCCAACCTTTCACGCCCTGGAAGGCTCCGGGAAGCTGGTTGGGTTTTCAGGATGAACACAAGATTTCAGACACTATGCCGAGGTCTGAAAACTGGAATTTAAATTGTAAAAAGTAAAAAAAGTAACACGTGTTAATATTATTTCATGCTGAAGTGCTCACTGCACTGGGTGTCATCAAACACATGATGGGGAGTTAAAATGCGAGAACTTTCTAGCAGAGCAAAGAAATCTTGCATTATCATCGAAAGCAATTGGCAGGCATGTGTTAGCCTGTTGTTACTTCTCCATATATGGCCGGGCAGCTCACAGACGGAGAGCGAGCAGAACAGCAACACAGTGCTAAATTAGTTAAAAAAAAAAATCAAATCTGTCTCAGTGCTCCTCTAGATACTTTTCCACGTCCTTGTTAATGTTTCATTCTCTCAACTTTTGAGAATGTTTACTAAGCTTATAATGATTGATGTGTTGCTAATCTAGATAGAATCACAGATTTGTTACTTCCCAGAGTATTGTAATTGAAAAAGATACAGTATTGTAAGTCTATTGTAACCCTAGCCTTCCACTCCCCCAGTCTTATCGTATCACTCAGTCAAGTGTCAAGATAGGTGCGATACTTTTTTGTGTGTGTGAATATGGAATATATTTATATGCCATATTTGTTTACACAAATAACCACAAATTAGCCCTTGTACCTAAGTTGGCTTCTTGCTGTATGCTTATTACTATCTGACTCGCTTGTGTGTGTGTTGCTTTCGGAAAAAGGTTCTGCAAAAGAAACTTAAATGCAAATGACGAGTTTCCTAAGAGCGGCAACAAACCCTTGGAGGTGATTTATGGTTCGGATGAAGCGGAGTTCCTATTCATCATGGTGAATGTGTGACTGGAAGATCAGCATGAGACCTGACTTGTCTCGCCACTTCCAGCTGGGTTTGTGAGTCTGAGACTGTGGTGTTACACACATTAGTATTTTTTATCAGAGGTGGATAGCTCAGGTCCAGAAAGTAAAAATCCAGACCAAGATTTTGTTTCAACCAACTAGTTAAGCATAAAGAGTCACAGAGACTCAACTGGTTGGTTGAAACAAAATCTTGGTCTGGATTTTTACTTTCTGGAACTGAGCTATCCACCCTTGTTCCTTGGTAGATAATCTGTGCACCGAAACAAGAATAATGTTATTGTTAAGCCCCCCCCCCCCCCCCAATCCCCAATGCCCCTCATACTTGTTCAGCTAATGTAATGCCCTCTTAGTCCTGCAGAATGCTTGCTTGGCCGGCCTCCCCATCTCAGCAGACGCGCTCAGCATCAACCGAGCCATTTAGTTCCTCAACACTCAGCTTGTTTTTCTGGGCTTATACGCTGTTAAACACATAGAATCTGGTGACGTGCCGAAATCCTGGTTTAGCCTATTGTTCAATCAATCTGCACAATCGTCTAATTAGGGTCAAAGTTATCTAGAGCTTTTCCCTAGAGGCGCATTATGTATGGAGGGGTTCAGCCCGGGTGTGACAATCGTCTGCCACAGGACTTCCTCACAACCCTCCCCCTTGAAATGTTTTTACAATTTGACCACTGCTTTATATTTCCTGTATTGTGTGTATGCATATCACCAAGCGCCATCTACTCATTGTGTTGCGAAGTTCTGAAGCTCTGTAAATATTGCTCTACTTCCACACATAGGGCTCTGATTTTTGTTATCTGTCGATGACTACCACCGATAAACGATACAGTGCTCTGAAAGAGACAGCTGTCTTTTACCTGACTTTTAAGCTCATGCAGCTTGCTTGTTTGCTGGTGGTGAAAGACGTGCAGATTCCCCAATCAGCACTAGCTCACCGTTGTGACGTCTTGTGAGAAGCTGTATGTAAAGAAGCTGATTGGTCAGGTCGGGAGTGTATCTGGGGAACACAGTGCCTTTATGGGCCACAGGGGACAATCAGCTGAACTTGGATACGATCGTTAAATATCACAAAGCCTGGGCTGGGATTACAGTCCTATTGCGGCCACGTTACCTTTCTTAATAATCACTGCTGCCAAGAACTGTCCATACCTCGCTGATTTATCAACAAACATGCTGAGCCTGCTTTGCATTCATGAAGTATGCAATCATTGATTATGCTGGGAAGATGGAAAAATGACACTAGATTCTTCGCCAGAAAATTAACTCTTCATCAGATGACCCTTTCGGTTTTAGAGCAGGATTCATAATGTTTTAAGTGACTTAAAACTCCTAATTTAAGCACTATTTCTGAAGAAATGTACCTGATTTAACTTGTCTGGCTACAATTATTGGTTACTAGGGGATGAGGTCACGCAGGTCATTTGCTGATCAAAATTCCATCCAGGATGGCAGTCATGATTGAAATGGCTGCAGTACCTATATTACAGCTCTGTGGGAATGTCATGTGTGATATAGGTAAGTCATCTACATGTATTTCACAACAATTTCTCTAGCACAGGGTAGCCTGGAGTCTATCCCAAGAAGCGCAGTCGCAAGGCCGGGGTGTGTTCCAGACAGGACACACTAGGGCTGTGGGTTGCTTGTTCCCTAATTTTTGAACCTACAATCTTTGCATAGTTCGTACAATGCCCTGCTTGTTGAACTACAGAGGCTACAGATGCAATTTAGTGTAATTACACGTCTTCGTAGTAGGGGATGAAAGCCACCGAGAATGAACCTGTTCGGACCAAAGGCATACATGCAAATTCCACTCGCATGGAGTGGAGCTGAGCTTCCGCAGTCCTGAAGGTGTCAGGCTACAGTCTCGCCCAGAGAATACTCGGAGCCTGTCGGCATTTATTTTTGTAGCTATTTTTGGGTTTTACCAAAAGCTGTTTTGTATTTGCACGGAATTGATGTTACTAAAAAGAACATGTTTACTCATTTTCTGGCGTAGCGGCTGCAGTGAGAGTTGGACCAGTAACTCAGTCACATCTCTGCTGCCTGTTTATCGGGGGATTTACGGTCCTCCTAGTTTCTTTCATTCCTCATCAATAAGCCCCTTAAAATGTAAACTTTTTTTTGCCCTGGATATTTTTCTTAATCAATGCCTTCTCCCCCTAAACGACTTTCCTCTCAGACTCACCCCCCCCACATCTGTTTCTCTTATGGCAGTGTTGCCTAGTCCGGTCCTCGGGGACGGTCCACTCCCGGGAGCTGAGAGGGAGCAGAAATGTGTACTGACTGGGAGGGAGCAAAAACATAGACTGACTGGTTTGGGAAACACTTATGGATCTAAACTCGTTAGCTTACAAAAGTACCATTGTCCCCTGTGCCCTGTGCCAATTGAAAGGAGTACACCTCATAGCTAGGGAGAGAGAGCCTTGTTGATGCATGGGGGCAGGGTTGGGGAGCTGTGGGGGGGCTAACTTACCCCCCCCTTGCATAACCCCACTCAAGCTTATCCACCAAAAAAAAACAGCCCTGCGTGATTTCCACCTCCGTTTTGAAATGCCTGGGATAGCAGGAACGTTCTTGATCTCCTGTTTACTAACCTCAGCAGTGTTACAGTAGGGCCGCACCGTGGGTGTGTTTAGACGGATGGTTCTGATAAAACCACATCCTGAAAGTGGTATTGTTGTTATTATAATAGTAGACACCTTCATCCAAAATGCACTGAAATAGCTTACAGCACATCCATTTGTTTATTCAGACCAGCGTGTTCTACTGGGGGTGCGATACAAGGGAAGTAAAAGTTTGTTTAAATGATGGAACTGATTCTGGTGTTCCGGGAATGAGTGACATCGAAATACCTCGCGTTCCGAAAACATCAGACGGTAATCATGGGGGCGCTTTGACAACGATGGTACTGCTTGGGAAGCGGCTGTCAGAGTGGGAATAAGACCTGTGGCCTGTACTACAAAGCGGGGTTACTGGCTTATCGGGGTAACTTGTTGGATTTAAGGTACCGCAGTTTAAATGGACTTCATATTCATTCACTTATATTTTGCCCAGACTATGATAAATCCGACAAGTTACCCCGATAAGCCAGTAACCCCGCTTCGTAGTACAGGCCACGATATTCCCTCCTGAATATTCCAATATCTGTGGTTGCAGGTTCAACAGGATTCCTGAACTGCTGTAGATTTATTTCAGCCTGGAAAAATATTAGATTTTAGTCCTCCAAAGATACATGCTTAAAGAATGACCTGACACTGGGATTTGTGGTTGGATTTTATATGCTATTTATTGGATGATTCTGACAAATCAAGTTCGCTAATCTCCCTCATTGATCCTCACAGACTTGCATTTATGTCAGATATTCTTTGCTTGTTTAACGTATTTGGCGTTTGTGCATTTAATGCAGTAATGAGAAACCACTGCTTCACCTGTCTTTGTGGTCACACAACACTAAACACGGCAGAACCGGAACCGATGCCATCTGCTTCGCCCGTTACCCGGTGCACGTGATCTTTGCCAAGCTCAAAAAACGTGAGCCAATCCGTCTTCCCCGACCCTGATCCTTTCCCTCCACTGCACCTCCATGCAGTAGACAGTAATGCTCCCGTAACACGATGCACATCCACAAGCAGTCGCTCCTCATTTGCATCAGAACGGAACAGAGGTTCGTATTTCCCGACTTTGCGTTCTCTGTTAGCAATGGTGCGGCCTTACATTTGACTAGTCAAAACGCCCGTTGATCATGTCGGCATTCCAGCGGGAAGAGGAAGGCAGGAGAGAGGTCGCTTAGGTCATGCGATTAGGCAGAGCAGGGCTGCACCACGTTTCACGTGCCATGCGGCACCGTTGAGATCAGATATCCTGATTGCCAAGTCTTCGTCCGCTTACTTTTTCTGCAACCTTTTCTTAAGATCTAGCCTCATATTTTGCCTTTTGCTCATTTTCTGAATCTTTCCAACCACGCACTGCCCCACATATGTATTCATGTATTAATATGGTCTTCACAAAAATGCTTAAACTAAATATTTATATTTTCCTTTGAGGGCAAGCATGCTGTTTTAAACCCTGTGATTTTTTTTTCACCCCTTGTCTCTGTACAGTCAGTCATGTCTAATTTGTATTAGAAGACTATGCCGCTCACACCGTTTGCTCTGCGCCATTTCAAAGTGTTTAGGAGGTTTTCGAGTCAAAAGTCTTCCAACCCTGTCCGTTCTCTTTGCGCTTCTTGTTCCTTTTTCTGCTTGGAGCCGACGTGCTTCATTCAGTCATCTTGCATCAAGAAATGCTTCAGGAGGACCTCTACTGATACAAAACACAGTTCAGAAAAATGATATCCTTTGTAAATAAGGTGCGTAGAACATCCTTGGTTGTAGGCCCAATGTAAGATACTCAGGCTCGACTAGCCATGCTTTCAGGATGTCGAATTATTGTGCGATAGCGTCGGTGGATCCCTCTTCCCTTAAGCAGTGACTCAAACTATGGTCCAATACATCCAGCGATGATCTAGAACCTTCTTACGACAAGACTTATTTTTGAAAACATGGACCCCCTTCTTGAAATTCATTAACAATGAAGTAAGAAAAACAGACCATAGTAAAGCCTAATAATCTTCATTAATGATTAATAGACTAAAAATCTCAATACCTATTACTTGTTCTTATGTTTTTTTTTTCCACGAAAGTAGTTTGTCAGTCTGTTACCTGTTTAATTCTTTATTTGCATCTTTTTATGTGTATATATTTTTCTTCCTGTAAATGTGCATTTAAAGGGCCGGTTGGTATTTTTATCGGGGTCAGTTAATTTAACTCTCAACGGTTGTACTGAATGTGCTTATGTTGGCTGCTAGTTTGAAAGTTCCAGAAATAAATATTTGGGAAACAAAGTTTTTGGACTTTTCTGTGCCTGCTATAAGAGCTAGTTGAACTGATTTTAAGCGTACTTTCATGCGGGCTTTGACACGCAGGAATCCCCCTTGTTGTTGTACATGCAGCAGAAAGCTGCAACAGCAAGCCACAGAACTGCTTATCTCTGTATCTCACCTCGATCCCTGGGCCTTTCAGAACACAGGGGTCCGATCGAGGTGTTTACTCTTCATTTCTCGTTTGCTTTCTCGTATGTTTATGTGCGTCACTGCCCTCTGTGTCATACTGCTTGCCTTTATGAGGTCACGGGTTAGTCTTGCTGGGCTTTATTCATGCGAAACGTCACAGGGGCCGCAGCCTCTCTGCTGTGACTCAGAGGCTGAACCGACTCTGACATCCAGAGGCAGTTGGGATACCCGGAGAAGTCTGTCACCGACAAACAGACCGTTAAACTCACATCACCAGAAACAGTCAATCCCCGGCGTTAAGACTGTCCGACTTACGGAAAACTCGTACTTACGAACGGACCACGTCAAGCCTATTATATGAAAAATCTAGAGTTAACTGCAATGGATCATAATAACAAATGCATGCGCTACTTTGAGATGTTTGTGAAGAAGTGCAGCTTCAGTGTCTCTACATACATTACTGTACGTCGTTACTATTATTATAACTATCGTCATCGTCGTCATCATGAACTGTATTATTGTTTTTCTGACTTAGCTACAAATTTGGCATAAAGGCAGACTTAGGGAACGGCTCTGGTTCGTGTCCTGCGGGCTGCCTGTAATAAGAAATGGAAGACTGAAAAGGCCTGAGTATGTGAGCAGAATGAATGGGTGCAAGGCCCACACAAAGGATAATGCACAAAGCCAATGGTTGTGTGTTTGTCCAACCAGTTTCCGTCGCAAGGCAGAAGCCTTCAGTTGTAACAAAATGCAATTATCCTGCCAACTGGGTAGCTATTTCGAACAACAATGGATTACATTATATCAATAGTGCTGGCAATAGACTGAATTATAGAAAGGCGTAAAGTGTTCAACCTGAAGAAAGCTAAACAAATTGAGTTTTTATTCTTCCATCCATCCATTCATCCATCCATCCATCCATCGATTTATCAATTCATTCATTCTTTCATTTGTTAATTTTTAATGGAGAATACACGGAGCCTGAGAGGAGGCTTTCAGTCTATGATCTTGGCTTAAGGAGAAGCTAAAGTTCATTTGAGTTCAGGTTCTCAGAACCAGCTAACTGCCTGTTTTGCCTCGATGGAAAGTGTTTACATGCTGGAAAAGCAAACACACGCGCGACACTTTGCCTGGGATCAGACTGCGTGCCTTGTCCTTCTAAGGAACAAGAGAAGAATGAGAATGATTTATTTTTTGTGGGTGTGGCCCTGCTGACTGATTGGGTGTGGTTAGAAAAAAATGCAGTTCTCCGCAGGTACTGACGTAAAAGGGGGTGACGACATGACTTTTGGGCAAGTGGACGTCCAGTGCGACAGCCAGCCCTCTGACGATTCCAGCAGTAAGTAACCAACCCAGCTGGATGGAGCTCTGCACTGAGTTAGTTAACTATTTCAGCCTAGAGTTACAGGTATTTAGCTAAAATGGATTCTGTATATAAAAGCCCTTCCTACACAATCACAGTATTTCCAGTTTTTGAAATAATGCCTTATTTATCATTTGCACAACCAAAGACACATTAGAAGGCTTATTTTCCATCTTCCATCCTGATCTATACACATATAGTACTGTGCAAAAGTCTTAGGCAGTCAAAGAAAATGTTTATGACTATTTTTCTTGGTTGTATGGATGTATTTGCTTTGAAACAAAAACACAATTTAACATTATATTATATACAAATGAACCATAAATACAGTAAAAAATAAACAAGAATTTCACCTGTTCGCAAAAACTTATAGTTATCTTGTTGGACAGCTAGATAAACTTCGCTTAAGTTCCCAACCTCTCCTCAGGGGCACCTCAGCCATTCCATCTATGCCTTACGTATGTCCTTCAGCTCAATTGATTGATTTGTTTTGTTAAATAACTCAATAAGGTACTGATTAGCCAAATGAGGTGGCATAGTGGTTGAGTCAAAAAATACATGTATTTATTGGGCAGTCGCTGCAAATACTGCGGTGATTTTAGGAGAGGTTTTGAAATGGTTAAGCTGACACAATTTGACAGACGTAATATCATAGTTTTACACCAACATGAAGGTTGTGTTGCATTTTGAGGGGTTAAGGGCCCAATGGACATGTGATTAAGCTGCCAAGGGTGGGATTCAAGCCTGCGAATCACAGGCAGAGTAGCCTAACCTGCTGAACCGCACATGTACCATTTTCTCATTTTTTTGTATATATGTGTATATGTAAATATATCACTTGTGTTGTTTCCTGCCCGGTGCCTGTAACCTTCAGGTTAGGCTCCATACTCCCCACGACCCTGAATAGGAGAAGCAGTTGCAGAAAATGGATGGAAGGATGGATGTATATATGTCTATATTTATGTTATCTTGTCTTATCTTATCTATATTAAGATGATATTTAGAAACAAAATCCCCCCCCATATGTCAATACTATGGGTTGCCCTGCTTCATGCCTATTCATAAATATTTTCGCAGACAGAGACTAGGCAGGATCAAGGATTATGGCTCAGTTATTTGGACTTCCAGCTTACTGGTTGACCTGTACGTAGTTAACCAGCCCAACTGGCAGTGAGTTTGGGACCCGGCAGGAGCGCCTGGCCTTTTCGTCTCCATATAGAGACGGCTTTGTGATTTGTGTGGAAAAGGACCAGGAAGACCGGCTGACACAGACGCCGAGGGCAGTTAGAGATGAAAAAAGGCCCGGTGAAGACGAAATGTGAAAAGGAATCACTTTCATGTCTGCGGACACGTCGCACTGCTACGCAGCGGCTGCAGAAGCATGGCTAGACAACGGAGTCACTTCATTGTGCGGTTTGTTATTGTAGCGCCTTTCCCAAAAGTGACGTCTTTGCGTGTAAACGAGGCCAACAGATTTATAGGGCGAAAGGAGAGCATTCAGCCGGGTCTACAAAAGAGGGAAATAGGGAGTCGGGAGAGTGACTGTGGGGAAGAGACATGCGTGGAGATTGGTGGAGAGGCAGGGAGGAGTCCACCAGGTCACAATGAGGCCATTCAGCAGCACAGTGTTACCGCCAGTGGGGGAGGGGGGGGTGTTTACGCAGTTCTGCTCCTTCCTTCCGCCCCGGCCTCCTCTCCTCCCACTTCCATATGTGATGAATCAAGTTGCTAGGAGCCACAAAGACGCCCTGTAATCGCTCCGCACCGCAGCAATCGCTTTAACGCCACCTGGTCTTCGATCCGGGCTCCTCCAGGTCCACCTTAAGACCCACGAAGCCCCCACAAGTAACAAATGGCCTGCTTTGGTTGAGGTCCGTGCCGGTTCGGTCTGTGCTCTTAGCAGCTTAACCTGTGCTGTTACAGCCCTCTTCAGATTACTCACCCAGGTGGGTATTGATAAATTGAATCAGATTGAAAATTCAGATGGAGTCCCAAAGTGTATCCTTTTGATGCAACTGGTGTTTAGTTCACTCTGGAAAAAGTCCAGCTCTTTATCTCTGAACAGGGTTCATTTATCCATCCATCCATCCAACCATCCATCCATACCTATTATTAAGTACAGGGTTGCAGTTGGGGGGCAGTAAAGAAATACAATGGACTGAACCTTGAAAGAGGTGATGCAGTGGTTAGTACTGTTGCCTCACACCCCTGGACCCGGGTTCGAGTCTCCATCATGGCCCCATGTGTGTGGAGTTTGCATGTTCTCCCCATGTCGTCATGGGGTTTCCTCTGGCTACTCTGATTTCCCCCCACAGTCCAAAAACTTGCTGAGGCTGATTAGAGTTACCACATATGCGAGTGAATGGTGTGTGAGTGAATGGTGTGTGAGTGAATGGTGGGTGAATGATGGTGTGGTGAGTGAATGGTGGGTGAATGATGGTGTGTGAGTGAATGGTGTGTGAGTGAATGGTGGGTGAATGATGGTGTGTGAGTGAATGGTGTGTGAGTGAATGGTGGGTGAATGATGGTGTGTGAGTGAATGGTGGGTGAATGATGGTGTGTGAGTGAATGGTGGGTGAATGATGGTGTGTGAGTGAATGGTGGGTGAATGATGGTGTGTGAGTGAATGGTGGGTGAATGATGGTGTGTGAGTGAATGGTGGGTGAATGATGGTGTGTGAGTGAATGGTGGGTGAATTATGGTGTGTGTGTGCGCTCTGTGATGGGTTGGCACCCCATCCAAGTTTGTTTCCTGTTTTGTGTCCTCAGGCTCCAGACCTCCTGTGACCCTGAACAGGATAAGTGGTTACAGAGAATGAGTGGATGAAACTCACAGAAGTAACACTAGTACTAAAATGATAACATACAGTGATGTACAAATTCCTACATTGCAACTTGCTATGTTACACCGATGATTCTACTGCTTCCTTTCAGGTCAGGGAACAGGGAACCTTTATTTTACATTTGCATGCTACTAATCTAAAGGTTTTTTTTTTAACTACTGGAGGATTGGCCTGTTTCATCCAGTGTGGCCTGGGTGTCAGTGTGTTCTGACCCAGGGTTAGACAAGATTAAGCTGGAATGCAGAGAATAGGTGTGTTCTCTTTGTGCTGCTTCACTAGACAGTCCAGTTTGTTGTGGAGTTTTCTAAGCAACGTGTGGAATCTTGCTGTTAAAAGAGCAGAACGGGAATAGCACTCTGATCACTTAAAGCTTTCCATGGTCTCCGCAGTTTGGCATTCTGACAGCCCGGAAGGGAATTGAATTAATTAACCAAAAACTGTTAGCTAAGTATTGATTCCATGTTCGTCTCTTCGTTAATCAGTCATAATGGTTTGTGTATTTCATGCAGTTACTACACTCAGAAAAAGGGTACCAGTTTGTACCTTTGTCACTGGGCTGGAACCTTACAATTCTGTACCTTTTAAGGCACAGAAATGGACTCCCTAAGGTACAAGCAACATTAATATACCCCCAATGGTACAAAGATGTTCATCAAAGTCCATTTCTGTACCTTAAAAGGTGCAATTACCTACAGCTCATGGTACAACTGGCAGACCCTTGAGGGTACAGCCCCAGTGACAAACAAAGGTACAAATTGTTACCCTTTTTTCTGAGTGTATATGTTCATGTTTTGTACTTCAGTAGTAAGTGAGTTGCTAAGTTACTTGTGCCTTCTCCAGTAAAGTGTTACTATAGTATTTAGCCTATTAATACCTAGCAGTTAGTAAATGACAGCATAAGCTAATATTAGTTAATGTTAAGCTAATGTTTTTATGTCTAAGATTTTATCTGTAAATGGTTCTGCTTTTTGGGGCTCTTCAGTGCTATTATGAGTCAGGTCGTGTTTGATGGGGCGTGTACACTGCACGCTGGTTAGCTGTTTGTGCGTGAACGAGCTCCACATACTTGTGTGTCAGTGCTGTTGCTATGCAAGATGCTGCAGAGCACATGATGCTTTTGCTAGGAGCCTCAAGATAAGGTTTTGTTTGTCTAGTTTCCCATCATGCTCTTCTTCTCCGACATCAATTTGACCATTATGATGTCATAATGATGTCAAATTAATCTTCACACCGACACACTTTTCATCATTAGTTATAGAATTTTAGGTCAAATCTTGGGAGATGTACTGCCACAGAATGCCTGAAAAGTGTCACATTTATCACGATTAAAAGTGTAGCTGAGTATCAAATGAATATTACAGAATTAAGACTGGAGTGTCCTGTGTAATATGCCCCAAACTGTAGTTGAACATACTCTAATTTGGCTTGAGACACAAGCTCTCACTTCCCCTTTGTGAAAACAGAGACAATGAGAAAAAAGCAGCCAGTAAAGGGAACATCCGCCAAACACAACCCTCCTGTGAATTTCAGCTTTTGATGCACCCACAGCGATGCAAACAGGAAGGCGAGCAGGAGCCCCACACGCGGCTGGTGCTGCGGGCCTCTGCGGGCCTTCGGTGTGACTGCGCTTCTGCGGCCAATGTGTGCCTCCGCGTCCTGCTGCTTCTCTCTGACGTAACGCTTCCCGTTAGCCCACAGGCCCCAAGGCCCTCACCTAACTATCCTCCCAATTCCAGGACCTAATCAGGAGGCTTCCTGCTTGCTGGAATATTCTTGTTGACATGCTGTTTTTATCACTACAGAAACAGGCCTTTGCAGAGCTTAGCTGTATTACGGTTAGCTAAAAAGGACTCCAGCTTTACATCCTTACATTCTGTAACTCATTCATAGCTAAGACATCTTTTTAACACAATTATTAACCTGGAGTGAAGTCCAAACCTGTAGCAACAGAATTCCTACTATGATGTCTTTTGTCTCGGCTTTACACGCCCCATGTTTTCTCTTGTTTTGTCCCTTGTGTTTTTAATGTGTTCTACTGTGTTGTATTTTTCTTTTCACATTGCTGGCCAATCCCTGTTTTTTTTTTTTTTTTTTTGCCCAAACCCCCATTTTATCAGGTTCTGCCCTGTCATCCCCCACCATGACAATCTCACGGTGCCATTAATTGGAAGCACTTCGCTGAATGAAAGCGTATTCATAATGATTGCAGAAGTGCTATGTGATTTTTGCTGTGCCGGCTAGCTTACAATAGCACTGTGACCAAGTATAGAAGGATCCTGTTGGATGTCGGGGTATGGGAACAACCAGTCCGGAACCAAAACACGCAGCTGACAGTGGACTATGATGACAAATGAGCTGCTTATACTCTACCTTGCAGTTCCAGTATGGTGAGGGACACTCCCAAGATTTATACAGTTTAGGAGTCCAGCTCATCATTCGTATTCAAGCCAGCCCTACATCACTGGAGTACATTACTTAAGTGATTGGATCATGCCAACGGAATTAAACCTTACGGCTTTTCTATGAAGTGATGGCTTGAGCATCTTCCTGTTTACTTTCGTCGATGTCAGTGAGACTGTCCTTCTCCTACACCTCTTTTGGTTGCGATGCACCAGAAATGCTTTAGGGCAGAATCAGTTGAAGATATCCCGCATTCCTACCATCTTCTTTGTCGTCATTGGGGTGTCACCAAGCTATTAGTAACAGCTCTAGGGAAAGGCCTTTTCTTTTGGGGGGGGGGGGGGAGGGGGTGCAACACATAATAGGGTCTGAAATCGGCCACAATCTGCTCCATGCAGATATGTGTTAATGAAGGTAAAGTTCTGACGTCTTTGCAGCCTCCCTGATCGAACCCCGCAAAATCAAGTGCTTTCACTTCCTGCCAAGATCTCCTTGGTAACCACTTCAGAAACCCCCTTCCCATGAACTCAGTGAATCTCTACAGAGTTTTGTGTTCATCTACCAAAGTAGGGATCATTCTTAAGATGTGGCCAGGAGATAAACGGCAGCAAATAACTGGCTGTTGTTGTCTCTCTGGAGGCCGCTGCTAAATCACACGTCTGCCGGTATGAATCGTACTATCGACAGACAGCGGTGCCCACATCTCACACGTCACGCCGGTTTTGGACGCTAACAAGCTGGCTGGCTTTGAAGGGCAGCACAGGCAGGTTCTGTTACAGCACAGCTCAAAAGCCAGGTATCAGATGGACATTTTGTTGGCCCGTGTTGTTTATGGAGTGCTGCCATCACACATTGGGATGAGAGGAAACAGGCTGAGGGGCTTGTCAGCTCAGGAAAGCCATCAACAGGCCATCAAGTAGCCTCTTCTCAGAGGAGCCGTGATGAAGCCCAGGAGCCAAGCGAGCACTGACTCGGTGTCTGGGATAGACACTCTCTGCTACTCTCAGAATCTCCCCGCAGCTTCTCTTGGGATCCTCTGGCTTTCATCAAGTTGCATCTGTTAGATCATCTCTGAGGGTCAGTGTTTCCATAGTTACCGCAGCGCACTGATCCCATCCTTCTACATCACTGCTTCAGTTTTGACACCTGTGGTAAAATGAGAAGCAATGAAATAACACCATAATTATAGCGCAACGTTTTTTTAAATCCAGAAATAGTCAGCCACCGAATGTAAATTTTTATCTTTACAGAGCAGAGGACATGCTTTGAAGTCTTTTATAGAAATGAAAATGTAATGTGAGACGTCGCTCAAACTCCCATGGTTAGTAACAACGTTCACTGGCCGTTGCAAGTTTATCGTGAAAAATGCAAATCACACCAATGGCTTTAGCTGGATACATTGGTAGAGGATGTTCAATGCAGGTTCAATGGAACTATGGGAAATGTAAGCTCCGCATAAAGCTTTGCATGACAAATGCTTGGGTGTGACTTCTGCGATCTTATCTTGAAAGTGGACGCTTCCTCATTCACAATCACTTCTGTAAACATAGTAGTCCAAGATTCCCCAGAGCTTGTGACTAAAACAAGACCACTCTCTGGTTACTTGTGATCTCGATTCCTGCCGTGTGTACGCACATACGTATTTATGCCATTCCGGAGATATGGAAGCGCACAAAATCCTGTATCAGCTGACGGTGTTTGAATACAACTGACTGGAAATTCAGGCTGCGTTCAGCGATGACATCACGCTGCCTCCCTCAACACCCCTTCCCAGTGATCCATGCAAAGATCTGGTGATTTGTTTGCTTTCCATAAAAGCCTGTTTCCGTGGCGATTTCCATTCTGTGCTGACTCCAGTGTTGAGAACCCCATGTCCATCTAGGGTTTGCGCGGATTACGACATGCATGCGGACGCCCCATAGATGAAAGTAATGCCCGTCTAATAACAGCGAGCTCCTGTTGAGATTGTGCCAAGTTGAAAATGTACTCTCCTGAACCAACTTGTTTAAGAGCAATATGGTGTGTGTTATTGGTAAGAGCCAGTTAGTAGTGTGTGTTAATCGATGGTGCACCCTGGGATAATTACCTTAGGAAAAGTTTGCCGCGGTAGAAATTAGGTTCGGAACCACTACTACACAATATGTGTCTGGGCTGGAGATTGGTGGCTCTTGTATGCTTGGTGAACTGGGCCAAATAATCCCAAAAAGGGAGTGAGTAAGTATTTAACTTCCAAAAAAGGACAATAAAAACCACATGCCCCCCCCCCCCCCCACTCAAATCCACATTTTCCTGTATTTCTACTTCGTGGATGATTGAAACAGCAGGATACTTTACTGCTGAGAAGGGATGGTGAAAAAACAACAGTAACAGAAATAAAAAAACGAGGCTTTGGTGCTTATGGTGTCATTTCCCTGTAATTAGGGCATGTGAGCTTAGTTCGACGTCTTAGTGGCTTAGCTGAGGGTGCATGCAGGCTAGGCTGCTTCACACGGAGGTTCGGTCAGGTGATACCTCAGGCTAGACCGCTGTGGCAAACGCGCAGACAAAAGGCAGGCTAAGGTACCGGCTACTTCCCTGCCAAAGCAGCCGAGTGTGGCGTCCTTGTGTGTGAACAGACAACAGGATTGCATTTCAGCCTACTGTTCCTGCATATCCGGGCCTAAGTGTGCATGTGTGTGTGTGTGTGTGTGTGTGTGTACCCTGATAGCCGATTCTTTTTGTTGCTGCTTTTCCAGACACTCTGTGATCGGCTAATTGTGTCTGTTCGTGGCTGGATCGGGCCTTAAGCGTGTTTGTGTGTGTGCCTGTGTATGTGTGCAGGTGTGCCAGTGATGTTTTATATTTAGGATCTGCTACCTCTCCCCCCCACCCCCTAGCATTGGACTGTGACCAGCATTCTGACCAAATAACCAACCCGTGAGGCAGCAGCGAGGGTGGAGCAGGACCTGGCCGGTCCTCGGGGAGGGAGAATAATCCCCCTTTGTCCAGCTTGGACCGGGCCGAATGCAGGGCAGAGTGCCCCGCGTGTGTAAATCATTCATGCTCCACGCAGCTCTGATCCTCTGGCCCTTGCATGGAAGCTGAGCCTCTCCCTTCCTGAGCCTCTCCTTCCTGAGCCTCTCCTTCCTGAGCCTCCGCAAAGAGCACAACCCCCTTGCCATGTGTTCTTTTTTTGTTTGTTTGTTTTTGACATTCTCACAGCACCACGACATGTCGATTCCCTTCATATTCAGCGATTTAAAGCTTCCAAGCTGAAAGAACTTTCTGGGAGCTAATGCTGCTGTCTTTTCACTTCACGCAGTGTCACTGTTGCAACAAAATATTAACATTTAGCACAGGCTGGGGAAAAGGTGCTTTGCCGCCATTGAGGCTGTTGTTCTGTTGGTAATCAGCCTGCGGTGAATAGTGCAGACTGTCGCTAGTATCTCAGCTGAGGTATTTCGGTGTTTTATGTCGTCTTTTTTTTGCTTTTGGCCTCTGATTCGCTCTGATAAACACAGCCTGCAGGTGATGTACACAGATGCATGTACACAGATTGTCTGCTCTTGAGCGTGACTGAGCATCTACCATCTTTCCATTTTTTCCCCCCTGGTGCAAAGGAGCATGCTTTTTTCGTGTAAGTCTGATCACACGCTGCACCCAACTCAACGTTTAATCTGTTAGACTGCTATTACTGATGCATCGCTTCTCATGAACTAGAAGAACTGGCTGGGTAGCCTTTACCTGCAAGGGAATGACAGATATGCAGTATATGTTGACTAAGAATGAGACTGCTGACCGCAAAGTCCAGGGAGGGTTACAATACCTGATTCCGCATGATACTCTGGATGCTTCTGGGTCATCAGAGTAGTAAAACTGACTGGAGGGGGTGCATCACTCAGCCAGGATCACCACCATCATAACAACGCTTCATTATCTGCCGACAAACCGCGCTATGATTGGTGCATCCAGGAACGCTGATGCAGTTCATCACTAGGGTTCGTGGCAATGGCTAGTGGTTCGATCACCTATTTAAGGGTTCTTCAGCTTCTGACATAATCCAGACGCCTGATGAGTAACTCAAGGGGAATGAACGGGGCATTGAAAATCGTAGGGGTTTGGTTCAACCATGG
Organism: Brienomyrus brachyistius; assembly: GCF_023856365.1. Lineage (NCBI taxonomy): Eukaryota > Metazoa > Chordata > Actinopteri > Osteoglossiformes > Mormyridae > Brienomyrus > Brienomyrus brachyistius. The sequence continues at coordinate 9,734,123 of NC_064549.1, read as the reverse complement.
CTTGAAACATCACTCAGGTGACATAGCCCAGGTCGGTAAGAATGCCTGATAAATAGTAAAATGACAATTGCTATTTTGTTTCTTGCCGTGTGGCAGGTGGCCAGTAGGTACTATGCCATCTGAGTCCCAGCGATCAGCCTCCAATGTTTCTTTTGATTTCTTGTTACGTAATATAAAATGTCACGGAAAATAATCTCATCTCGATTGAGAAGATATTTAGTTTTGAGAAGATGTGCAACCAGCTATGAGAAATTTCAGAGCGTCCATCTCGCCGTTCAATGCAATTTGCATCTGAAATCTCTGTCCATTTCATTTTTTTTAGAACGGGCACAGTTCCAGTTACCTAATCACAGTATGAAAAAAAAAAAACAGTTTCCTTTATGCATTTTCTGATTAAGATAAAAATTATCTCAGAATCATCCACTGCAGGATGGAATTCAGTCCGGCTAAAAGGGAAGAAGTCGGCACTGCTGGTTTCTTTGTGTGAATAAGTGGGGAAGAGAATAAAAGGAACTAAAACGGTTTATAAATCGCTCACGTAACAGCTGTCGAGTGAAGCCGATTTGACTGATTTAGACTTGGATGCGAAACACTCAGTCTTAGCTAAACCACTTTCAGTTACTTCATCCCTGTAGTATTTTCTAGAAGAGTAACGGCTGACGCCAGCTGGCGTGTTCAACAACCATGTAACCCAAGTTAATGAAATTCCAACCAGAAGCACCGTGAATTAATTATTTAACAAAGCTGTTCATTTTTCATAGAAATGTACTATATTGAAAATTGGAGAAAGCTGTTCAAATTGTTATTATTAACAAGTGTATGCAATTTATAATTTTCTGTTAAGTTGATTGTAGCAATTTAATCGTTTAGCTACTTTGTCTGAATGGTTATGTAATTTTGCATCACTAACTTAAGGACAACACAAAATGCAGATCTTACAAAGAATCAATTTAAAATATAAAGAATCGGTTAAGAATCATTTGGCCAAGTGTATGCGTTTCTGACATTTATTCAAGCAGCTTAGCTACTAGTTGCTTAGACGCAATAGAGGTTCGTTGGAGCAATGGTCTGTTTATTCTGCGGACCCACCAAAAATCAGGAGTCAGACATCATAAAGTGTGAGATGAAATGTAAAGCTGGACAGCAACTGAGTTACAATAGGAGCTTCCCCTTACTGCCATGAAAGTCGCAAGGATAGCGAGTGAATTGGACAACAGCAGAATTAGCAGAGCTGCCAACAACCATAAGCAATGTGGACCCTTGTAATTGTATTCCCAGAAGCTGAAGGTAGAACATTGTGCTGACAATGCAAAGGTCATGGGTTCAAATCCTGGGGAGCATGCATAATTTGTAACTTTTCCCTCCACTGTGAGCTGCTTCGTCTGATAAATGACGAAATGTACATTATGTCTTTTACCCCTGAAGGAATCTTCAGCTCTATTAAAAAACTGACGACCATGTGACCTAGTTTAAGAGAAAAAACCACAAAAACCCAATTTTAGGTGGCGTTCCATGAAGCAGAATTTCTCAGGTAGCTAGGTTAACTTAAGATAGAAATCACGATTGTCCAATAGGAATTATCCGTGCAACAATCATTACTTAATCTCCTATTGGACAATCATGACTTCTAGCTTAAGTTAACCCAGCTAATGGAAAAATGTTGCTTTGTGGAGCACTCCCTAGAATAATATACTTGGAGGGCTTTCCACAGAGCAAGATGTAACCTAACCCAGTTAACCCAGCTAACTGAGAAATCTTGTTTGTGGAACACCTTCCTGGATTGGTCAGGATCCCTTCATTCCATAGAATCGGGCCAACAACTGGGAACTTCTCCTGCTCGGTTTCACGCCAACTAATTCCCAAGCACAAACCAGGTTCAGTCTCAATATCCGCACATAAAAATCAGTATCAGAAATAAGTGTTTGGTAGGCGACATTAAACTCCATGCCCGGGCAAACTGATTATTTACTCATATTACCTGCCTCGCTATTAGTGGATTGTAACCATAAAGCTTAGTGTCTCATATAATGGATGCTTAGCTGGTTAACACTCATCTGACCCCCCCCCCCCCCACCACCAAATCTCTCAAGGGGAAAAACCCATTGTTGGCCGAGAAAGCAGCAGTCCCACACCCTTTCTTCCTCAGTGAGCAGGGAGGCAGTCATTAAATGCACAGCATTAAGTATTGAAGGCCTCCTCCCAGTGAGGGAAGTCTATATGCTTTTGAGTGACATTATCATAACATGCTGCCTGTGACCTCTGCTGAGAGACATATCAGGTTCAGCGCGCTGCAGTATGTAACAGTACACTGTCACATGATGCTAAACTCTTGTTCATTAGATCTGAATATCGGACTAGGCCAGGTCCGGTAGGGCAGCATGCAACTTATGGCCAGTGTCATCTAGTGCGTCTTACTGTATATTAGATCTTTCTCTTCATTTCCTGTCTGTCGATTAGTTTAAATAATGAGGATAATGAGCGACATGCCACTGAAGCTGGTGCTACTGAACGTGCAGAATCGCTTTCTCTTTCAATCCAGCCTGTAGAAAAGCATTTAGTTATTGTTTCTTACAGAAATGGGGCAGCGGGAAAATGATTTGGGTCCCAGGAGGAGGCCCTGCAGTACTCCCCTTTAAGATACTTAATCCGAACCACTTCAGCGAAAAGCCTACCAGTGTATTTAAGTCAAGAGCACCAGACACCTTTGTATTGCTGTCAGGGAATTGAACTTCACGAAAAGTAACAGGGTCTCTGCAAAGACAAATGAATTTTGTCCTGAATTTATCCATACATTCTATACGATAATCGCCCCTCTCTACCAGCTGTGTTTCTCAAGTGAGGCGCAGCAGAAAATGGTAAAATGTATTGTACACCCAGAATCATAAAAGAAAAAAAAGAAAAGAAAAAGTGCATAAACACCCATTATTGAACTGAAAACGTTGCCCTGTCTCATAACAGACTGCAGCTATTTGCTCCATGATGCAAAATCTAAGTGTAAATGCTGACCTTCAATGCAAAGAAATGCCTTGTTTTAATGCCAAGAACTGCTGTTAAGCCTTGATGACTGTGTGCGGGTGGGTGGCTGATGGACTTTGTGAGAATGTGGATTTCTGCCTGTCTTTGGATGGGTTATGATGGTTTTCCCTTCTTTCTGCCCGGCAGTTCCCAGAATGTGGATTCTATGGAATCTACGACAAGATTCTCCTCTTCAAGCATGACACAGGCACCAACAACATACTTCAGCTGGTCAAGAGTACGGGCGACATCCAGGAGGGTGACCTGATCGAGGTGGTGCTGTCCGGTGGGTGTCTATCCTTATCCACCTCCTACGCTCCACTTGCATCTTCAGTTGTGTATGCGATTGGTGTTGCACTACAGCACATTACAGTCCTAATGGCTTTCTAATAGTATAGACTCAATCCTGACGTAACCTAACGTCTTTGCGACCGGCAGTCATTTTTCAACGTCAGTCTGACGTGACACGACTAAAAAACAACAATATAACGAGTCTCAAATCATTCTACATACACACAGATAATTCAGTCCATCAATCATTTCTGTACCTGCTAATTCAGTACAGGGTGTGTCGCACAAAGACATTGAGACTTTGTTTTGTAGCAGTGACTATAGCATATTTTATGCATTCTTTTTAACCAATTGCTACAAGAGCGACAGCCGGTAACACCTCAAGTTTCTTTTTTCTTGGAGGAGGGAGTATCTTTAAAAAAAAAAGACAAATGTTTAGCGTTGCATTTTACACAAAACATGTCATTCGCAAACCAGTTACCTGCATATGGGAATGTAAATGTGCCGGAGACACTGAAAACTCACACCCATATTTATCAGGACCATCATGAATTCTTCGTACTGGGTGGCTCTATGAGTAGGGCTGTTTTATCCTGTTACTTCCCCTTCCTCAAGGTTGTAGGTTTGGTCTCACATTGTTAGTAACTAATCAGCCCTGACCTCCCTGCCACCTAAACACACATAGTACTTCTGGGGCTTCTTTAATAAATTAAGAAGGAAATATAGGTTATAAACTTATATTGTTTTAGAATAGGTGATTGAGGTAAAAATATTCTGATGTAAGGTGTACTTGACGACCCAAATACTCCCCTAAGGCCAACGGATGAAACCTTTGTTTGAGCATGATCATGTTCTGACTAGTTACAGTGGCTGTGCTGCATGCTTTCTCTTAGGGTGTTTAGCATTATGCACACTTGACCATTCTTGTGTTCTTGCATATACCCATTTGATGTCATCTTCCATTGCTGAAGGCCAGTTTCAATATTAAGAAGGTACAGAGGATGGTGAAAATCCCTGGATGTCGTTCTTGGCCAGTTCTAAATACCAACAGTGCATCAGTTACAATCCCATGGTTCATTGCTTCCCGAGTTTGTTCTTGGGAGGCAAGTTAGCAAGATCGCTCTTGCCAAGATCCCAAGCATGATCTTTGCATTGAGCCATAGCCTCCTTTGCCTCTCGTTATCTTACAGAGAGCAAGATACCTCAGTTAGCTGGGATAACCTAGGCTTAAGTTAACTCAGCTAACTTAGAAATCTTGCTTTGTGGAACACCTTCCTGGATTGGTCAGGGTCCCTTCATGTCTCTCATTGTCTTACTTATGTCTCTCAGCTGCTCATTGTGACGTACAGATATCATATGAATGTTTTCTTCTCTCTCCTCTCCGTTATTTTGCCAAACTAGTGCAGATGCACAGCGAACCACTAAACCACAGTGCAGCGCTCAGTTAAATAAGGTCAACGTAAAGAAGTATTTATTCTAGACGTAGCCCCAGACCTCAGTTTTCTTGGAGGACAAAATCAGAAATGATGGGATCTGTATGGACGACATACAGGAATCATAGGCACAGGAAGGAGTGGAGGTATTGTGGAGCCAGAGGTCAAAGACTCCATAAGTGAGTCTTGATGCCAACCCACTGCATTGCTAACCTGTCCTCAGCTGTCCTTGGATCTGGCTGTGGTTGCTTTGCAGACACTCACACGCAAAACACTAGGATCCAAGCAGTGCCTCTTCTTTTTTGTCCCTGACTTGTTGAGGTAATGGCGAGGAAGCTAATTTGCGTTTGCAAATCATCTTAGCATGGGTGATGTGCACAAGACGCGGACTCACAGCCGAGATGAAAACCATGCAGCGTGAATTTTGAACTAAACATTACATATCTCTCTCCTGCCGGCCATATCGATCGTCACACACCTGATCGACCCGTTCGTCTTCCTCCCTGTTGGCTGCAGCCTCCGCCACGTTCGAGGACTTCCAGATCCGACCGCACGCCCTCAACGTACACTCCTACCGTGCCCCGGCCTTCTGCGACCACTGCGGCGAGATGCTGTTCGGCCTGGTGCGGCAGGGCCTGAAATGTGACGGTAAAATGCCCTGGAAAATCCCTCGCCTCTCCTCAACTCTACTTGTCATTCTTTGTTTTTCTGCTCCTCCTGTTCTGTACTGAAATGGTCCATTTTTATATGGAGTGTCAGTCAAAAGTTTGGACACACCTACCCATAGAACGGTCTATTTGTGCTACTCTTGATATTTTACAATAATTATAAAGACATCAAAAATATAAAATAACATATCTGGAATTATGTACTGACTAAAAAAAATTATTAAACAAAATAAATTAATTTGTTGGGGTGGGGGGTCAACTCTGTGGAATGGGACTCAGAAGGTTGTTAGTTCAAATCTATGAGTCCACAGAATGATCCCACCATTGGGCCCTTGAGAAAGGCCCTTAACCCAAATGGTCCAGGGACTGGGTGACCCTACTGTCTCCTCTACACCATTTCCATGAGGTGGCCTCCTGGGACGGTCTCCCAGCTGTCCTGAAGGAGGCCCCACATATGCTGAGCTCTCATTGGTTGGTTTTCCTTCACTCTATGGTCAGACTCCTCTGGTTTAGCCTCAGGATCCAAGTTTTCTCCTCGATTTTAAAAATCTTTTATCTAAATTAAATTCTATCTAATCTAAACTAAATGTAGCTCTCAAAGTAGTAGTACCTTTAATGTGCAGTAAGGGTGACATAGTGCAAAAAAACACACAGAAATTCTGACATTAGAAAAAGATTTTCACAGCATTCGTTTTACCCACACACTCCCTGACCCGGTGAAAATGGTCTCACAGCAATGTTCTTAGAGGGTTTCTTTAAAGTATAAATATCTGAGACAGTATTGATAGTGCAGCAAAGTGACAAAAGAGATGAAATGGTAAACGATATGATATGACCTCCCTAAACACCAGGTCGGCCTGCTTCTTCAACAATTAATTCAGATCTCAAGCGTCTCCCTTGTGGTCGGTCCCTCTACAGGCTGTGGCCTGAACTACCACAAGCGCTGTGCCTTCAGCATCCCCAACAACTGCAGCGGAGCGCGGAAGCGGCGGCTCTCCACCACTTCCTTGACCAGCAGCCAGTCGCTACGGCTCTCCACCAGCGAGTCCATCAGCAGCAGCAGCACGTCAGCCGAAGACATACGGCTGGTGAGCTCGCGCACCCTGGTCCGGCCGGATTTCACCGATCATGTGACCTACCTTCCATGCCGGTCGATGACGGCACTATTTTGGAATTTCTGACAGCTGGGAAGTCTCTGAAACCTGTTTACTCTAGGCATACCTTTTGCTATTATCAATTTCTGGCCATACCCTTTATTATTATCATACTGTAGCCATACCTATTGTTATTTTATCCCCGGAAAAATTTACCAGGGGGCAGTGGGGACCCCAAAGTCCAGGACTGAGCCCTGGTCATACCCTTCCAGTTTGATCATATTATAGCCATACCCTTTGATGTTATCATACTCAGCTAGCTTAAGTCCTCTGTAAGATCTGTGACCTCACTTCCTTTCCCTTCTTGCTGACGATGCAGCTCCGGACCCCCAGCGAGGCACGCCGCCTTTACACGGGGCGTCCGGTCGAACTGGACAAGATACTGATGAGCAAAGTGAAGGTGCCGCACACATTCGCCATCCACTCCTACACACGGCCCACCGTCTGCCAGCACTGCAAGCGCCTGCTCAGGGGCCTGTTCCGCCAGGGTCTGCAGTGCAAGGGTAAGCCCAGCAGGGGGCACTGCCGTTACAGTGAAAGAGGTGGAAAGGAGGCGGAGAAATGGGGAAGAGCTCGCTCACCTCTGGCAATGCCGCCGACACTGTATTAAATAGGGCACTTTCAGCAAACAACGCTCTAAGCCAGGTGGAAAATCCAAGTGCCGAAGAGACTAGTTACACGCTGCTGTCGAGAACAACAGTTTTCTCTCATTTATACTTTATGGAAGTACAGCCAGAACTAAAAGCAATTAAATGTGTATTTGATCTGCGCACTTTTAATCCAACGTTGACCAAATCCTGTTTATCTCGCATCTCTAAAGTACATTTTTTAATGAATTTGACTGTGAGGAATGATTTTGTCCCTGTGTCTTCTGGGCAGACTGCAAGTTCAACTGTCACAAGCGCTGTGCATATAAGGTGCCCAATGATTGCCTGGGAGAGACCATTGGAGGTAGGGGGGGCAGTACAGCATATATCTGTGTATATGTGAATGAGATAAAATGCAGATCGATGCTTACAACTTGATGGGGAGTCTTATAATCCTTTGGGCAAGTGAGATGATGTCAACTGTTTGGTTTGCCTGTGTGTCTATGCATGTCGGGGCCAGTGTGACTGTCTCCCCCTGCCCTCCCCCAGACATGCTGAGTCCCAACGTGGACCAGGAGGTCCCCATGGAGTATAGCAGTGAGTTTGGTGACCCTGAGAAGTCCTCCTTAATAGACGAGCCAGACGACGCCTGCAGCATTCCGGGCTCGTTCTCTCCAAACACCTTCCAAGACAACAGTCAGGGAGAAACCAACGAAGATCAGAGGTGTGCACTGCCCTCACTCTCGTTGATTTTCTCTTTCTCCTCTTAAAGTTAAATGTAAGATGAATGTAGCCATTTACCAAACTGAATGGTATAACTAGCTGTGACCCCAGATGAAACTACAGTTAAACTTTTCTAGCAAAGGTTAGAATTTTATATTCAGTTAATTTGGTCTTCGTTATAGCTACTCATTTTGGTTAGAAACAATTGCTCAAATTATCAGTTGTAGTGAGGAATCTGAAGTCAGGTGTCATAAATATCAAGTGAATACAGCAAGCGCCATGTATTAAGGGCGAACCACATATATGCTCTCTAAAGTTCATCTTGTACTGTTATCAACACTTAATGACTTCATAAAACATGATTTTGATTTGCCTCTCAGTTTATACCAATTTATACATTCTACTTGTTCCCAATTAAATTTCTACTGGAGTAGCAGTATTATTAATATTACTGAGAAAAATGTATTTTTTATTTGGGCTCAGTTTTGGTTCAGTTCCGTCTTACGCATCTGCTTATCCAGCAGAGTCATGGCGCATCACTTGGCACCAACATCCCGGGGGAATAATTTGCAGACTCATCTACTTAATTAAAAAATGATCACAAGAGGGTAGAAAAGGGAAGACTTTCAGTGTCCACTAGGGGGCGCCTATGAGTATGTGAGCTTGGATATGGTAGCTTTGGTTCGGGGAATATTGTATATTTGTGCTGACCCTGACGTCATTTTGTCCAGCACGATGGGATACATTCCCCTCATGAGGGTGGTCCAGTCCGTACGGCAGACGACCCGCCGCTCCAGTACCGCCATCAAGGAGGGATGGATGGTGCATTACAGCAACAAAGACACGCTGGTACTGCTGCTTCTTCCTGTAGCGCCGCTGAGCCTCCATGCCCTGCTTCATCTTCCACTCCAGCTGTCCTCCATCTACCTTGTGCCCGGCTTATTGCCTAGGCTGTCCCTGTGTTTCCACTTACTCCTGTAAACACGTCGGTGAAGTAAGATTCCCATCTAATTCTATTAATCTTACAAGGAAAACATTACTTTTGAGGGAACACCTTTCCTGTGGTTATGAGAGGATGTTGTGTCATGTGAAATTCAGGTAAATGACCCTTTACTTCACGGCTCTTCAGATGGTCTTTCTAACTCTCCACGCCTCCTTCTTTCTCTCTCCTTGCTCTCCGTTATTTCCTCCTCCCAGCTATTGCTGTATTCCCTTCCCCTTCTCGCTTCTTCTGGGACGCCGGCCTTTCTGAACCTGGAATGAGCCCCATCCTGACCTCTGACCCTTGACCTCTCTTCCCCTACCCAACCCAAACAGAGGAAGCGACACTACTGGCGCCTGGACTGTAAGTGCGTCATCCTCTTCCAGAATGACACCACCAACAAATACTACAAGGTAGGTTGTGTCTACCTGACCAAACAGCACGTCTACATATCCAGGGCCTAGTTCAAAGAGTGGATTTTTCAATAGACTGTCAATATGACAAAATTATTTCTTCTTTTGGGCTACTATGTCTTTATAGGAAATCACTCAGGAATATAGAAGTAAATCCTCAATATTAAATCATAATTCATTTCACATGGTGTATATTTAAATAGGCCTGCCTATTTACTTTTATAGAAGGACAAGCTCTGTCTTTCATTTGCGTTCTTAGTCATTTTAGTATCATAGGTGGCAGTGTGTGGTGCAGTGGGCTACGCCTGTGTGCCTGTAATCTGAAGGTTGCCGGTTCAAACCCAGCCTCAGCACATCTGTGGGTCCTTGAGCGAGGCCCTTAACCCCCCCAGCTCCCTGGGCGCCGCTGCGGGTGGCTGCCCTTCGCAGACAGCTTACTCTACAAAGAGCAAGTTGAGGGAGGAGTAGGACAGACAATTTCCTCGCATAGATTAATAAAGTATCGATCGATATTTTTCCAGCCACTTTGCTATCTGTACAACATTTTGACACGACAGGCCAGATTGGCTTATGATGTTTTTCCACTTGCACAAAGTACATAATCAGCTCAAAATGGCTAATACTTGTCACATGGCATGTCCTAGCTGTAAAGGGGATAAAATATACCATCATTTACCATCATTTGGTAAAACTTTGACTTGAAAAAAGAATTCTGAATACGTTTGTTGAATGACCACAGTACAGGATTAGAACTAGTCTCTTAACTGTGTAAATAGGACATAGGAGCCCGCAAACCAAACCATTACAGCCCGACTGCACTGAAACTGAAAGATGCCGTTTCTAGTGTGAGAAGTCTGCTCATATGTTAAGGTTATAGATTCTGTATAGAGTACTATGCAAAAGGTAAGCAATCTATGAAAACGATGTTCAAAAGATCTTCATATTGGTGTAAAACTGATATTACCTCTGCCAAAGTGTGTCAGCTTAGCTATTTCAAAACCTCTCCTAAAGTCACCCCAGTATTTGTGGCAGCCGCCCAATCCAATCCATGTATGTTTTTGATTCGACCACTATCCCACCTTGTATGACTGAATCAACACCCCTTTGAGTTATTTGCCAAATCAAATTAGTCAATTAACTGAGCTGGAGGAGAAAGCATTTCCTTTGACTGCCTAAGACTTTTGCACAGTACTGTTCACTAGTTGGCAAAGCTGTGGAAAAACATATTATTTTTTTCCATTATGCCTTAAAAATACTGCATGATATTGGTGGTAATACTTATAAACAATCAAAGTATGTTTACAAATATCATACACTGGACGATTAAATAGGTAACTGGAGTAACTTCAATAAAGTTTCCACAGTGTATGTACAGGTAAAGGTCTGCATGAGATGGTAACGTCTGCATCCTGTGTCCCTTCTCAGGAAATCCCTCTTTCTGAGATCCTGGAGGTGCGTCCTGCGGGAGATTTCACTCTCATTCCCCCAGGCATGAGCCCCCACTGCTTTGAGATCGTCACTGGCACTATGATCTACTTCATGGGGGAGGAACCCAACCCCTGTCCCTCGCCAGTTCCTGCCAACCACCCGTTCTCCCCCAGCTCCCCCAATGTCCCGGCCTCCTCTCCATCCCCCAGCAGTGTTGTGCCAAACAGCGGGGTGGGGAGGGAGGTGGCCAAGGCGTGGGAGAGTGCTATTCGCCAGGCTCTCATGCCTGTCATCTTCCAGGATGCGCCCAATGCCCAGGGACACGCCCCCCGTAGTAAGTGGCCTATATTTCAAGTGGGTTTAAAATAGACGTTTACTTATAATTCACTGAAATTTCTTTACAAGTAATTCGAAATATTTGTCTATGTGCAAGATGGAGCGACCCCCCCCCCCCCCCCCCCTTTTCGAAGATAAAATTGTGGCGGCTTTTTTGGTCTAGCTGTGTTGTCTTCTCAGGTCTCTATTATTGGCTCAGAACCTCGCTCTCCTCTAACATTCTCAGCCACATGCTACTCTTAAGTGCTCCAAAGAACATAGCAAACAAACCGGTAGCCAGGCTCTCTGTGACACGTCCGAATTCCCACGGTCCTTTGCTGTGATTGCAGGGCAGGCGTCCGTCAGCATATCCGTCTCCAACAGTCAGATCCAAGAAAATGTGGTGAGTGAAGTTCCCCTGGACTCAAAGCTGCATATTCTGCCTTGCTGCTAATGATATAGGGTACTGATGGGGTTGCCAGATGTTGCAGCTGATTTGTACAAAAAATTCTTATCCAGTGGTATCCCAGAATAATTTTACACTCAATGACTATATGCCTTTAAACATTTAATTTAAATGAAAGAATCTGAATACTTAATTACTTGACTAATTTATGTGAATTGCAACAATATTAATTCATTAATGATGGACTAATGGCAGTGATCTATTTTAAAGGATATTGGCATGGTGTATCAAATCTTTGCTGATGAGGTACTTGGTTCTGGGCAGTTTGGAGTAGTGTATGGAGGTGAGTCTTCTGTCCACAGAGAACAAGCCACGATTCATGGTGGATTACATGCCTTGTGTCCTCTAACTCTTTGGACATGTTGCAGGAAAGCACAGGAAGACAGGCCGGGATGTGGCTGTCAAGGTCATAGACAAGCTGCGCTTCCCCACCAAGCAGGAGAGCCAGCTGAGGAATGAGGTCGCCATCCTGCAGGTACTGAGCAGAACAAGTCAGAACAGTCTTGGAGCAGCATGTGGGTGGTATGGGAGCAGCGAATAGGTGGTTTGGGAGCAACATGTGGGAGCAGTGTGTAGGAGGTCTGGGAGCAGTGTATGGGCAGTCTGGGAGCAGCATGTGTGTGGTCTGGGAGCAGTGTATGGGCAGTCTAGGAGCAGCATGTGTGTGGTCTGGCAGCAGTGTATGGGCAGTCTGGAAGCAGCATGTGTGTGGTCTGGCAGCAGCGTGTGGGCAGTCTGGGAGCAGCATGTGTGTGGTCTGGCAGCAGCGTGTGGGCAGTCTGGGAGCAGCATGTGTGTGGTCTGGGAGCAGTGTGTGGGCAGTCTGGGAACAGCATGTGTGTGGTCTGGCAGTAGTGTGTGGGCAGTCTGGGAACAGCATGTGTGTGGTCTGGCAGTAGTGTGTGGGCAGTCTGGAAGCAGCATGTGTGTGGTCTGGCAGCAGCGTGTGGGCAGTCTGGGAGCAGCATGTGTGTGGTCTGGGAGCAGTGTGTGGGCAGTCTGGGAACAGCATGTGTGTGGTCTGGCAGTAGTGTGTGGGTAGTCTGGGAACAGCATGTGTGTGGTCTGGCAGTAGTGTGTGGGCAGTCTGGGAGCAAACACCTGGGAGGGGAGGGGGGATGGAGTGACTTTTTGATTCGGGCCCAAGAAACGATAAACCCGCCTCTGGGTGTGGCCAATGTGAGAGAAGGGTGCGGTCAGTCTGAAAGGGTATTGGCTGAGGACAAGATACGCAATAATGTGCAATAATCACATCACAGGATGTGCAATGTCAATAAAGGTAAAGTAAACCAAACATCATGATATAATATAAATTTTACTCCGATTTTATGATTTTTGGATACAGAGAGTTTGTTGCTAGTGAGTGACGTGCAGACTCTGCATACACAGTGAACAATCAATGTCACTGGTTGACAGAGCAGGAATATGTGCAATATTAATACTGACATTACGTATTATGCACATGTGATTTTCATGACGAAAGGACCACGATAGCTAGGTCAAGACAATAAGTTATGCTAAAACATTTTTACTCTGTCATAGGGAACAAAACTAAGCAAACCTTGCAATTTTAAACTTTCCTGGCCGTCTGTTTGCATGGGCCCTTCAAGCCGATCATAATCGTGCCCTTGCTGCCAGACTCACTCATACACCATGGTGCATTTGTAAGATATTAGAAAAATAAGGGAGGAGGACAAAAGCCAACAAGAACTGGTCACAGAAAGACATTTGCTTTTCACTGTATGGAAATATTTTGTATTCCATAGAGTCAATATTGAGCAAGCGATTTGCTGGCACGGCTTGGTCTGTTGACAGTTTGCAGCAACACCCTACTTATTTGACACACTCTATCGGTAGATAAGTTAAATTTGGTTATGGTTTATTTCAGGGAAATTTTATCTCATATTTTTGTTTTATAAATATTACAATATTAATTACAAAAACTTCAAATATCGCTTTCATTCACCATAAATTTTTGTTCCAATGTCATGCAGTCCTAGTCTTAGTCTAGCTTGTTATAACTGCCTTACTCATTATCTTGGAAGTCAATGGCAAAAAACTAGTGATGGACAAAAGGCTCTCCGTGAACCATTTGCTATATTTTCTGCCCCCACTAGATGGTGCTCTTGCTTTTGGGGCATGCTTTGTGCCCTTTTTTCTTCTTTTTTTTTAACTGAGAGTGCCTTCTAGTGGGGGTCAAAAAATACAGCAAATGGACATGAAGCGTCATTTTGTTCATCGCTAGTAAAAACACACGAAACTGGTGTCGACCTTCTTCTGTGCCGCTTAGTAATTCCAGACACGACCTCTTCCACAATATGTGCACAGCCTTAATGCTCCCCCGTGCCCCCCACCTTCATCACCTTGCCATCTCTGACAGAGTCTGCGTCACCTGGGCATCGTCAACCTGGAGTGCATGTTCGAGACCCCAGAGAAAGTGTTTGTGGTCATGGAGAAGCTGCACGGTGACATGCTGGAGATGATCTTGTCCAGCGAGAAAGGCCGGTTGCCTGAAAGGCTCACAAAATTCCTCATCACACAGGTTGGTGCTCCTCTCCATTCACAAGGTCTGCCTGTAGTTGAGGGAGCGTCCTAATATGTGAAATTGGGCCTGGTTCCCTGCATCCTCACACTTGAGTTCTCCCAGGTTTGGCTTGCTGTAGTATTAAGGATCTGCTCCATCTCCTCAGATCCTGGCTGCTCTGAGGCACCTGCACTTTAAGAACATTGTGCACTGCGACCTGAAACCTGAGAATGTGCTTCTGGCATCAGCTGATCCCTTCCCTCAGGTAGGTCTGATAAGCCCCCCCCCACCCCACGCACAGTACTGTGCTACATTCTGAAGTGGATGAAGATGTAGACTTACAGCCAAAAGGGTAGCAAGGTCAATGACGTATGATTATGCAATGATGCGTTTGTGTACGTATGTCCAAATTGAGTTGTACGGGGTTATGGTATGATGTCTCAATGGTCCTCGTCGATTCGAACCCATGTCGCCCTCCAGGTGAAGCTTTGTGACTTTGGTTTTGCCCGGATCATTGGCGAGAAGTCGTTTCGACGCTCAGTGGTGGGGACGCCTGCTTACTTAGCCCCCGAAGTGCTGCTCAACCAGGGATACAACCGCTCCCTGGACATGTGGTCAGTGGGTGTCATCATGTACGTCAGCCTCAGTGGCACGTTCCCCTTCAATGAGGATGAGGACATCAATGACCAGATCCACAACGCTGCTTTCATGTACCCTCCCAACCCCTGGAAGCATATCTCACCTGAAGGTACGTACCTCTGGATATACAAGCATGTTAGCACTGCCAGACACACTATTTACAAAAGCATGCAGACAGTCACGCTCACAAACACATTCACCCATGGAAATTCAATTCAATTCAATTCAATTCAATTCAATTCAGTTCAGTTCAGTTCAGTTCAGTTCAGTTCAGTTCAATTCAATTCTTTTTTATGTAGCGCCTTTCACAACAGTCTCATCCCAAGGTGTTTTACATGATTGTGTTGTGATATATTACAATATCATTAAGGGATAACTATTCAAAACAAAGGAAAAGGAAAGACAAAGAAATGAAAGAAAGAAAGGCACATGACAATGGAGGAGAGGAATGAAAAGCTCCCAAGTGGGGAGAAAAAAAAACCTCTGGGGGTCCAAGATCAACTGAAATTCTCCATCGAAATGCAATAATTGTTCAGCGGTTCAGCAAAAAATGTTCACCCTCTGATTTCCCATGGAAGCATAAACAATCTTCATGACACTTAATTACCAAAATAAACCTTGAAAGACATCATTCTTCTGGATATTTGTAGCGATATTTCAAAATTATCAGCAGAGAGCGCAGTCCCCACTTGTCAGGTCAGAGGAATGTAATCCTAGCATAATACTAATAAGCCATGTACCAATGAATACCTTGCATCTGGTCTGACATCTATGAAACTGAAGGTCGCCTGAAGCTGGTGCCTCTAATCTTCCCTGCCTCCGTACTTCTGCTTCCTCTGCAGCCATTGACCTGATCAACAACCTGCTGCAGGTGAAGATGAGGAAGCGCTACAGTGTGGATAAGAGCCTCAGCCACAGTTATCTGCAGGTATATACCCAAGAGCCGGGGTCCAAACGGGCCCCGCATGCTTTCAGATTCAGCAGTCCATACTCCCCAGCAGGGCTAGTGCAGGGTTATATTTCCACAAGCCTTTGTAGTGCTACGATCATCGTAACTTCAGAGAGAGTGAATTCAATAGGATGACCCTAGGACAGATTAGGCTTCTGGACTAAGCCCTGGATGTCTTATCCTGATGATTCCCCTGTATATACCATTCCCACAGTTACTTAGCAAAATTACTTAGTGATTTAGCTCAGCGGGATAAATCTCCGTGCCAGTGATCAGAAGACTGGCAGTTTGAGCCCGGCTTTGGCAGAATAGCCATGTGTCTGTGGACCCTTAGCCAAGGCCCTTAAAGCTCAGCTCCAGGGGTACCCCCAATTGGCTGACCCTGTGCTGTGACCCCTATGCAGCACAAGATGGGGTAGGCTAAGAGTAGAATTCTAATGTACTCATGCCAATAGCAAACAAAGGATTATTATTATTAGGGATTTTCCTGCTCTAATTAAGAGGCTGTTAATGGCTGGACCCGTTGGTACTTTATTGTATTCCTACCTGCTTCTTTCCTTCTATCCAGCCTCGTTTTACTATCTACTTCATTTCCTCCACTAACATCACATCTGCCCTCCTGCCCCCACCCCACCCGCCGTCCATCTCCCAGGACTACCAGACGTGGCTGGACCTGCGGGAGCTGGAGACCAAGCTGGCCGAGCGCTACATCACCCACGAGAGCGACGACAATCGCTGGCAGCAGTACGCCCAGCAGCACATGCTGCCCTACCCCGCCCACCTAGTGGCCCCGCCGGCCGTATTCGATGAGGAGGAAGCCCACGACGACCCTGAGATGCAAGGCCTGACTGAGAGAGTCAGCATTCTATGAACTGGGGCTCCATCACCATTGGCCATTGAAAGACTTGGGCCTATTTTTGGAGCTACAGCCCATCTACCCCAACATTTTACCCACCCTTCTCTACCCCCAGCCCTGAATCGCCCCTATCTTTGTCCTCCTCCTCCACCCATACGGACCAGCCTTAGCCTATAGGCCAAGAGCAGAGGAACCACCAGTGTCCTTCACCCATAAGCAGCCCACACTCCGCCCCTCTAGCATGTCATGTGACTTGGTTCCTAAAGTGTACTGAAGTGTAAGGCATCCTGGGTCTGACCGGCGCCTCCATCAGAGTGTGAACGTCACATCTATAGCAATTCAGTGACTGGCAGT
This sequence comes from Brienomyrus brachyistius, assembly GCF_023856365.1. Taxonomy (NCBI): domain Eukaryota; kingdom Metazoa; phylum Chordata; class Actinopteri; order Osteoglossiformes; family Mormyridae; genus Brienomyrus; species Brienomyrus brachyistius. The sequence continues at coordinate 9,717,326 of NC_064549.1, read as the reverse complement.
ATTTGCCAATTTTTCTTTTCTGAAGGAATGAAAAGGGTCATTTAAAATTTATGCCCAAACTTGTCTCCTATACAGAGAATCGTGTTGATCAATGATTTCCGATAGATGAAACCAACAACGGAAGGATGTTCCTTTTATAAGTAGCCGAACGATTTTAAAGTGGGCTTATATAAAAGAGAGTAGGCGCCTAATGATATTCGTCTGTGAAATATTTCAACAGGGTGACGAATTGAGGATGAACTGGGACTGTGATTGTGTCACATCCTAACTCTTTCATAGCATTTGCCCGTCCGAGGTGGATCATCACTGTTTGTAAGAGCAAACACTCTCTGGCGAGGTCTCAGGCCACCTGTGCTTAGCCATTTGAATAATTTGCTCGCAAGCTGCACTGTCTACTTCTTCTTGTATAAACACATCACTAGATTAATCTCAGATCATACTCATTATTTTTACCCCTGTCATTCTTACAAACATTGCTGCAATCTCGTGGCTTGTCTGACTATATCGATTATTTTTTTTACCAAAGAAAAAAACAATACTCTAGCAGTTATTTACTTTAAATCATGTTGGGCTGTAGAAAAGCAAGGTATCCCGTGCTGACAGGAGCAGAGATATTCTTCTGTTGAGTCACGACACTTCTTTAAATGAGACATGGGCAGTTTTTCGCCTGGATTTTGGAAAAAGGGCTGCAGTAGTCATTTAGTACAGCAGAGGGCGATATGCCGTCATTTAACGAAATGAGAATTTCATGGACACAAACATTCGGTTGAGGGACTATTTTGGGGTCTGTATGAAGTAGACTTTTTTTAAAAAAAATGATTAATCTGTCAACAATTTAATTTCTCTTGTGAACTACAGTAGGTTACACAGTAACTAACCATTAGTTAGTTTTTATATAGTAAACATTTAAATGTTCTAGCGCTGGTTGTAGTGTATGTGCTTATGCCTGTGTGGAACATTCCAACAAGCACAAATACAACAATAACATAACCTAAAAATATCTCCCTGTGTATGATTGCCAACCTGGTTTACAAAACCAATATAAATATATTGCAACGAATTTATAATTAAATATGAGTATGGATACTAGTTTTCAGATATCCCTTTAGAAAAAATACATGTATATACTTATGTAATTTAGTAACACATTTCCGTCAGTGAAAGAGGCTCGTTGGCACACAATCCTTCACAAGCCCATGTCATTTCGCTCAGCCAACTCCAGTTCCTCAGTCTGAACCGCAAAAATGATGTATGAATTGAAAAGTTGAATTTGCGTAATACCCCCTTGGTGTTGATTACCTCACAGGGGGAGGCATGTAGAGAGGAGTTTGTTTATCTGAGCAGTCTGTTCCCTCCAATCTCCCCCCCCCCCCCAATGTGCACACATGCAGACATATACAGAATCAATAAAAACCAGCTCAATGCCTGTTTCCATTACACCATTCTGTATTCTTTGTAAAAAATGTATACATGTGTGCATATTTCAATATCTATACCTTAACAGCAGATATGGTGCAATTATACATACAAAGAAAATGAGGTGTAATGTTCTGCACATCCTCTGAGCACACAACCAGGGATGTTGTCTGGTCCAGCGGCTTTCCGTGGGTTGACTCTAAGCAGAGTTTTCCTCACATCTGCCACGGTCAGACAGCACCTGGTCGTTGGGAGGTGGGATGGACTTCCTCACTGCCATGCTGTTTTGGGCTTCAAACCGTGCGTAGAAGCTATTCAGCGCGTCTGGAAGGGAGGCCTCACCGTCACAGGCAGGTGGAGATGCCCTGTAGTTGGCGATGGCCTGGATGCCCTGCCACATGCGCCGAACATCACCAGTATCTTTGAAGTGGCTGTGTAGTTTCTGGGCGTGGGCACGCTTCGCCTCTCTGATGGCCCTGGACAGGTTGGACCTCACGGTTCTCAGGGCAGCCTGGTCACCTGATTTGAAGGCGGTGTCACGGGCTCTCAGCAGCGTGCGCACTAACTAACTTGTAAGGCCGTGTGTCTCGGTATATCAGTGAACCATTAACAGTGTGGCTAATTTTCGCTGCTTTTTGCAAGCAGATGAGATAATGTGTACTGATTTATTATACCTAACTTGGTATGAGCAGAGGTGATTTTTACATCAGCGTTTATTATGTATTTAATTAAGAAGAGGTTCTATTTCTGTTGGAATTCCATAAATCTGTAAAGTGGCTGAAGTCATCAGTCATAAAGAAAGTTTTTCTTTTCAGTACTTTGCATGAATATGGAACTGGCTGGAACCAGGTGTACATATTGAACGCTATGTACGAAACAGGTAAGAATGAAAGGGGGGGGGGCATGGTGGTGCAGTGGTTAGCACTGTTGCCTCACACCTCTGGGACCCAGGTTCGAGTCTCCGCCTGGGTCACATGTGTGCGGAGTTTGCATGTTCTCCCCATGTCCTCGTGGGGTTTCCTCCGGGTACTCCGGTTTCCCCCCACAGTCCAAAGACATGCTGAGGCTAATTGGAGTTGCTAAATTGCCCGTAGGTGTGCATATGAGAGTGACTGGTGTGTGAGTGTGCCCTGCGATGGGCTGGCCCCCCATCCTAGGTTGTTCCCTGCCTTGTGCCCATCCCAGAAGGATAAGTGGTTTGGAAAATTGATGGATGATTGGATGATGGAAATTGACAATGATACTTGGTTCCGTTGAACAAAATGTCAAACCTGCCATTTTCTAAGTGACAAGTGTAAAGAATGTGACGAAGGATTAATGTATTCTATAGAAACATGTTCACTTAACCACAGTGAGTGTTCTATCAAATATCACAGGTAAACCTCCTAAAGTGCAGAAAGAGAATTATGGACCCGTTTGTGAATGGATCTTCTTCTCAACACATTGGAGAATCACATGTACAAAAGCCTGGTGCAATTGTCAATGATTGATCATTCAATAACTCATGCAGCATGACGACAACAGCAGCCAATGCAGCCTGTCATCTTTCTATAGTCTCATCTTCCTGTTTTTCCTGGTGAGGATCACAGTGGCTGCATGTGGAACACATCAGATCTCCTTTTTAATGGCTCCCTTGGCGGATGTCCTGGTGGTAGCATTATAAGATGCTGAAATCACCTCAGCTTTCTCCCCTCCACCTGAAAGAGCAACAGCTCGATTTCAAGGTCCTTTTGGATCTCTGCACTCGTCCCCCTAATAAGGGGAGTGAGTCCAGCAATCCTGCAGTGAAATGTCGTTTTACCCATTCAGGTGTTCCTGTGGCCTTCATCATTATCCATAGCTCATGACCACAGATGAGCATAGGGGCATGAATTGACCAGTAAACTGTGATCCTTTTTAAATCCTGCTTGACCATTACAGACCTCTTCAGTGCCCACAAAAGGAAAAACTCCCTAGAAGGAAGAAACCTTTGGAGAGACCAGACTCAAAGAGGAGCCCAGTCTCCTAGGGCCGGCAGGGAAAGTCAAATCGGAGAGATGGCTAAGTCACACTGTCTTATAAACCTTTGGGGCCTACCAACAGTTTCTCTCTATGACCTCACCAAAGCCCACCCATAGTCCTACTTCATACTGCTGGTCAGTGCGTACAGTTGCATAGACGCAACTCTCTTATCCGCTGACAAAAAACCCAGCTGCTTAACTTTTAGTCTGAGACTTTGAGTATCTCCACACCCACCTGAGCTCCTTCATGAGCTCTAGAGTGGGGAATACGCCACCCCTTATCAAGAGGTCACACTGGGCATGGAGGTAAAGCTGTTTGTTGTTATGGCAGGGCATGTCAAGGCAAGGGGAAGGACGATTCACACAGTGACTTCAGCGAAAGGCGTTTATTCACAAACAGCACAGAACTCAAAAAGGGAAAACAGAAAATAAAAGGACCGCAGGGGGTCAAAAGCAAATCAGGATTACTAAACACTAACTAAAATGACAGAGAAAACAAATGAGGGGGGTCTCTGATTATGCTGGGCTCCATGACAGCCTACGCATCGATCCACTACTGACAGGTAGACAGACAGGCAGTTCAGCAGGCCGACGGGCAGGTGAGGTGGTTTGGGTAGATGGAGAGGGGGTGGGGTAGCGCAGGCAGAAACGCAGGAAGGCCGCTGGATAGGCTGGGGGCTCCCTTTTATCGGGATCTCCAAGTCGTTCATCCTGGAAGGGGGGAGAGTAAATGGAAAGTGTGTCAGCAAGAGCAGAGCAGGAGAGAGGCAATGCAAGAGAGCAGGGGTTACGGTAATAAAGGAGCTCTGGCAAGGCTAATTATGGCAGCAAGAGGAGCAGAGAGAGGCAGGTGGAGACACAGGCATGAGGAATCCTGAACACCAGCAGCCCAACAACACACAGCCACATCATCCACATACAGAGTGACAGCACTGACAGTGCAGTTCAGCCAATGACAAGGATCCCCACCCAGCTCTGTGTCTCAGACATTAATTACAGTATATAATCATAGCTGGGGTGAGTGACCACCAAGAGCTAGTGTCCATGTAAGATTGTGCTTTTAACCTAAACTTAAAGATTGACTGAGCCTGACTCATGCGCATTTTCTGGAAGAGCAAAATTCGGATATATTTTGATACCACAAGACCTCGGTGAGTGGCCAAGCCATGGGAAAGTGTGTGCAAATATGTATCAGTTAGTGCCAAAGCAAATTACCCCCCCTGCACACACACACACACACACACACACACACACACAATTATATGAACTTGCACATGTAAACTTGCTCTGTTGCAGTGTCAGCCCGGTGAGAGATGTCAATACACAGAAAGACAGATGACAGTCAACACATTTTGTCACGCAACTGTCAGAGAGGACCAGCAGTGACGCGGATATGGGAAGCCACCAGTGCACACAGCAAATGCCATCGGGGGTGGGCGGGTTGGTCGTTCACAAACACACCACAATAGCGGAACATTGCACGAGAGCGTGACACACTTACAGGCTTTGATCTAACTACATATCACAGACATTATTTGCACAAGTATCTACGCTACATACAGTCCAGTGCGTTGCATATATGCAACACCTGGTGCGTTCCATAAAAAAGCAGCAACTGAAATATTTCGCATGGCGTTTCGTAGCAGAACTCGACCAGAGCATTCGACCAGTTTGTCTCTTAGTGAATATAACAAGAATAAAGGAAGCTGGATATTTCTCGCATTTTTGTTTGGTCGTAGGTCATAAACCATACATAATGAAAAGTGAACCTAAGCGACATTAATTCAGCACATCTTAATATCACTGCTACTCGGCTCTTTATTTCATGGGGATTTTTTCATTATGCAGTATTTATTACATGTGCGATGATGTGAAGTTACAAAGCAGTACTATTCAAATGCTTTTAACCAATATGGATCATGAACAGTTTTTAACTCCTCTTTCAAAATAATTGACAATGTATAGTACGGTCTGGCTCACTCTTATTCTCTATATTTTATCTTCCATTCATTTCATTATTATGTTTATATATTACACTTCAAAGGCCATTTAACATCCCTTCACTGCGGAGGACTCCTGGTCATATTTTGCATGCAAATGGAGATTTACCAGTTGCATTTGCACTGCATTTAGACTGAAAGATTGAGGAAGATCTGTGTGACCTTGCTTTGAACGAGAAGTAACTGGCTTCAAACCCTGTTTAGACCGTGTCAGGAATGAGTGCAGGGCTCAGGTGTCAGATTGATTTGCTGTCTATTTTCAGGGTTCACAGTGCTAGATAGCTAATGTCTTGTCCCTGGCTTCATGGATTAGGGATATTTCTTAATATGCATACCGTACTTGTATTCTCACATTCCCATTCTACACCATCTTCCATTGCTGAGGAGCAGCTCCAACACTCAACAGAAATCCCTGGATGTCGTTCTTGTCCCGCCTCAAATGTCAAGGATACTTCGGTTGCATCCTCACCAAACAAGACCAATCCCATGATTCATTGTATCCCAAGTTCATTCTTGGGAGGCAATTTAGCAAGACCGGTCATTCCAAAAGCACAAATACAATATCTGTATTCTTGATATTGAGAAATACATCTGGTAAACACACTCTGGTGAACTATGAAGCAAGTTTTACATACCCAGAGTTAACTTGATTGAGCCAGGTTAACTAACCCTGATTACCCAGATCATAATTAGCACCCCCCAGGAAATTCAATCTCCCCAACACCCAATATAACCTCTGGGATAAAAATGAAAGGGGCTGGCACTTTTGGGGGGGGGGGGGGGGGGGAAACCGGTCCTCATAAGGGATAAAAACACATATTTATCACGTTATGGGGACATTGTGTCCCCATAAGGACAGGTATACCCGATCTCTCTCTCTCTCACACACACACACACACACACACACAATTTGGAAACTCCAGTTAGTCTCAGCATGTTTTTGGACTGGGGGGGGGGAAGAGAACTGCAGGAAACCCCATGATGACACAAGGAAAACAAACAAACTCCACACACACCGATGGAGACTTGAAACCTGGTCACATAGGTGTGATTTGGAGGTGCGAACCACTGCACCAGCATGCCCCCCCGCCTCCCCCCCCTCCCCCTCCGGACAGCCATAACTGGGCTAATTGCTTTGTTAGTTGATTGACATAAGCTGGGACGTTTTCAGCATTTGCTGAAAAATTGGCTGCCCAATCCTTAGATTGATGGCTGTAAATAAGGGCACCATAGAATATCTTCTGTCAACCCACTGAATCTATCCGTCGCAGCTACTGTTCACTGGAAAGCGTTGTGTGTGAAACAACCGTGAGGCAAGTCTTTCCGCTCTATGCAATGCGCAAGTTTGAGGGTACGTTCTGTTCGGTCTGCATTGTTATCTGACAGACTAAAAGCAAACAAGGCTGTGTACGAGCGAATTGGAGTTCATACATCCTCGCAAGCATGTGGTTTATACAGATATATACTAGACGTCACGACTAGCTTGGTTGTGGTGTGTACTGCTATTTCTGTGTAAGTAACACCTCTTGTCTTTTTGGCTGTGTATACCTCACTTCCTCTTTCTTATTTGTCACTTTTTCATAAATTTGTTAAAGAAGTCAATCTGTAGTTAATATACGATACATGTAAGCATATTTTTGTCATCATGGTTGCTAACTGCACCTGAAGGACAAATTTACGAGTTTTATGGCTGAAAAACATTAAGTTAAGTTAAGTTAAGTTAAGTTGAAAGAGATCACATGCATTTTCACAGAATGGCTGTTGCTAAAAATAAGAATACAGCTCTGGAAAAAATGAGTCCACTCCATATTTTTTTAAGAATTTGCATCGTTAAACCTCGGTTAACCGTGATTCTGCTGGTAGAAGGCTAATGCTGAGCAGCAGGTTGCTTCCAGGAGACACTGGGAATGACCAGAAACCAGCCAGGTAGAGAGCGGAAGTGACTCTCTAATGCCAGAGATCCCATAAAGCAAGAAAGAGGCCCTTCATTAATTAGATATAGGGAAGAACCAGGTTGGAGTTTACAAAAAAACCTATAGTTTATACAGAAGCACACCCATAAATTGAGATATAAGTGAAACAAAAAATTGTACTCTGGTCTCTTAATTTTTTCCAGAGTTGTATTATGTTGAATCCCGATCTCTGTACTCTTTTAGGCTACGTACACATCATCGGGCCGGAGTGACTCAAATCAAATTTTTTTTTGCCTTAATGTGACACAAATCTGATTTTTTTCTGGGCCGTGTGGACACAGAAATATGATCTTTCAAATTATATGCAGTCCTAAATCAGATACGTAGCTGATTCATGGCCACGTGATCAGAATTTATGCGGTTCTATTTTTTTGCCTAAATGCGTGGGCTGAGCTTCTCTTGATGTCGGTGTCGCAGAAGACTCGTACAAAATCATATCAAAGTGGGCATTTGTTGCCGTTTTCTGGGACAGATGCATTTACATTATATAGATACAGGCTACTGTATCTATATAACATGAACGTAAAAAGTCATGTTAACCTCAAAGATGCATGATATATCAGTTACCATATTGGTATTGGCCAACATTCGATAAAAATCAAGATATTAGCATTAGTCTGGTGTGCCAGTCATGGCCACTATTGCTATTTAAGATATTTAATCTTCATCCATATTGAAAGTTACCAGCGCCAGAGCTAAAGACACAACTACTATGAAAATGGAGATGATTGTATTGGACAATCAGCCATTTTCCATAGTGGGAGGACGAGGGATATCATCTGCTCATTCATCACTTAGAAGAGGTTTCAAAGCACGAGCGAGCAACATGTTTATAGTTCATTACTACATCTGGCCAACAGATCAACTTTTTGTCATTTTTCACAGGATAAAAATTGATGTAATGTCATTCCACTAATCTGCATCAGTGAGTTTCACCGTCGGCAAATTGTTTTTGTTTTTCAAACTGTTATGTTTTTCATTCTGTACAATCCAGTAGTGTTTAACTATTTACACTGGCTTGCTGTCCCTGTTTAATAATAACAAAAATGAATAATCGGAGATTCTACTCTGTATCCATTAATAGTGTGTAATTGTCTTCCCAAGGTCTTATTTGTGATTTGTTTTTTTCAGAGAAGTTAAAGGTTTATTCAATTTGCCGAATCATGGTTTGAATGAAAGACTTACGATACATCAAATCATCCTCTAAGTACTTCGATCCTATTTGAATCGCAGCTGGATGTTCTGCTGCTCTAGGTGAGATTCTGTTGAACACCCCCCCCCCATCACCAGAGCAGCAGAAAACTAATTTTGTCAATTCATTAATATGAAAAACGTTTCAATATCACAGGGCATCTGGCTAGCTAGCTAACCAGTTACCTAGCCAACTAGCTAGCTCATGTCTGTGTTCCAGGAAAAGTACTGAAATATTAGAATGAGTGTAAATGACTGTAATGTCACAAAATACAACCAGAATTATTTCTTCTTTTTGTCATTTGTGCCCCCTAATTAAATGGCGCCCTAGGTGATCGCCGATGTTGCCTCTAGGGTGGTCCGGCCCACCCTAACCCTATTTATTCCGCAGACGGAAAACAAAGTTAGGAACTTTTGTCAGCATATCAATCATAAATTTTAAACGAATGAGGTACTTGGAAACTCAGTGGTAGATTTTTTTAGGAGACAAGTTGTTGAAATGTCCTTGATCTTAGGTAAAACGTGCCCACAAAGCTGTAACTCTGGATTTCACCACTACTACCGGAGTTCAGTGTTTAGAACTTTACAAGTCTAAGCATTTTTCATTTACAAAATGAACTGCATTCGAACACTTTTTTTTTGTCATCTCGAACATTTAACCAGGATTTTGAGGAAATCTTTTTGACTAGCAACTTAAGATGTAAAACAAAGAAAACACATTTGTCTGTCGGTCTGTCTGTAGGATACACGCCTTGAAGGCATGGTCTTCCGAATCTGGTTTTGCTTTCATTTTCTTTCACCTTGCACATGTGGTTTGTTACAGAACGCTATAATTGTCTCCGATAACACTTTCATGCTCCATGTGGTCTGGATTATTTGCGTTTTACACAGCTTTGGGGATCAACTCCAAGTTCATACAAGAAGGTAAGTCTCCTCCAAACACGCAGTACAGAGAAAAGCATCATTGACTTATGATTTATTTCGAAGGATCTTTATAAAGATTCACTTTCTTCATATTAGGTGGTCATGGGTTAGATACTTTGAGAGATTAGATTATATAGCGTATTATATATAGAGGCTGTGTTTCCTTATCAATATGGCTATAAATTGAAGTTGGTTTACTAGTAAGACTGATCCTGGGCTGCTACCTCTGGCCGTTTTTGTCGCTTGCCGATCCTCCTGTTTCATCTTCCACGTGGTTTTCTGAATCCGCAGTTATATTAAATGTCAATTTTAACTTCTTGTTACTGTACAGTCCAGTCGAGGAGCTTTTATTCTGTCCATCACAAAAGTTATCAACAGACTTTCTAAAGATGTCCGTTAAAGAGAATGATAGTCTCAGTTTGGACCTCCGAACAATTTCAAAAGACATTTTATTAGGCATGTCATATAGGCTTATATTAGGACACTAACTGCATATACCAATATCTGAGTAATGGGTTTTTTTTATACATGACATTAGAGACCACAGACCAGACAACCTCAAAACACACTTCTCTGCTTTCACTGAGAACAATTTCTGTCTGATTATTCCTGATGTTCATTTGCATCTTACATTTCTTTTCATATCTTTTTGCTATTTTTCTGGGGCAACTAGATACAAATGAGATGATTTTTAATAACTGGAACACGTTTTTTACAGACATACGTAATGTAGTTATTTGAAAACATGTTTAGTACATCTACAGCAAAGCTGGATATTGTATACAGTAAAATCCTGTCATAGTGGACTCGCATATAACGGAATTTCATTATAACGGACAAACAATTTGGTCCCCAGGGCCGCTTTTAGCTGTACTTTTGTTCGCTACAACGGACATGCAGGCTCCGCCTACAAGGTGCGTGGCGTGCCGGTGATGTCCAGCGCAGATACGTAGTCGGGATTATTGGTCAGATAAAGTTGGATTACTACAGGTACAATATAATAATCTATACCACAAGTGTGTCTGCTGGGGTGTGACATGAGTAAATGGTGTCCTGTAGTTGTGTTCTGGGCAAGCAGCAACTCTGGATGTAATGGACTTTGGATATAAAGGACTGTTTTGCCAGGTCCCTTGAAGTCCATTATAACGGGATTTTACTGTATCATTGAAATTATGTCCTTTTAAAATGGAAAAATATGAATTTGGTCATCTGAATTTGTTCCTTTTACTGCTGTGCAAAATTCCACCCAGCACAAAAAAGGAAGTGGTCCAACAGTTTAGTAACTCAAAATCCCCTAAGAGTATGAAGATATATATATATATCTCCATACTCTTAGGGGATTTTGAGTTATATGTACTGGATTCCAGCAGTTACTATCTGAAAGTTGCAAGTTTTCAGATGAAGTGCATAGCTACTATGCCTACACTACATATTTAGGATCTACGTACGTCATCAGAAATGTTCACACCCAGTACGAACGTAATTGATAACTAGGTTGAAAGTTGAACATTCAAACAAGTAATCATAGTGATACTGAAAGCAGAAAGCCGAAACCTAAGGAATGGTTGTCGAGACAACCAGAAGCAACAGGCCTACGTGGTGTTTGTGAGGAACAAAAACAACTACAACTGATTTGGGCTTTTTCAGTACCATGCTTAAATAACTTAAATAAGCTGTTCATTTCTTGACTATTACTTAAGTAAAACTGTGGTGTAATTACAATATATGAAAGTGCGTACTGAGAAAAAAAATGTCATAAATGTATGTCATATCCCCCCTGCCGACTCATTACCATGTCCCTTAACCCGTTGGTGGGGGGTGGCTGTCATCAAGCATGCGTGGTGATAACAATCATCGTTTCATTGGGCAGCACATTCTGTTCATGACCCGGCCTCTACGTTAGGCTCCTTGCGTGCTTCACGTCGACAAACCACAGACCGGAGGTTTGCAGGAAGAGAGGCCTTCGTGCGCAGATGCATGTCTGATTGTAAAAGTCACTTTGGAAATTCCACCTAGAAACTGAAAATACGTGACGTATAATAATCATATGCGAAACACTACTAAATGACAACAAATCATTTTCCCTATTTCTCGTAAAATATCTGTTCTTGCTTTTTCCAGGGGGCTGAATCCTTCCATTCCACGCTCATTGTACATCTGTTTCCCCATTATGAACAACACCACCAACAATACCTGTGTTGACCTGTCAAATAACTCCATCAGCAATCTGCTAATGGCCATATACATTGTGGCCTTTGTGTTGGGTGTAGTCCTCAACTTGATCACGTTGGGGCCCATCGTGCAGCAGGTACGCAGCCACAATGTTCTGGGGGTCTGCTTGTTGAACGTTGCCATTTCGGACCTGCTTTACATCTTCACCATGCCCTTGTGGATCCATTACTATTACAGTGATCATCGCTGGGAAATGGGACAAAGGACTTGTCAGCTAGCTGGTTTCTTCTTCTACTCTAACATGTATATCAGCATTTACCTACTGTGCTGCATCTCTGTGGACCGCTGTCTGACCATCACCTACCCTCTGCAGGCCAGGGCATTCCGGCGCCCAAGGTATGCCTGGACTGTCTGCGGCTCTGTCATTTTAATTGTCATGATCATACATGCCCTGATACTTGCTCTGGACAATCGAAACACTCCCCTTGATGGTAAGCTCCGCTGTTACGAACACCTCCCCATGCCTTCGGAAGTAGCTCGCATGAACCTCATTCGAGCAAGCCTCGGCTTCCTCCTGCCACTTTTGGTGTTGGCCTCATGCTACTGGCAGATCTTTGGCAAGGTGCATCGCAGTGAGACTCTGGACAAGCAGAGCAAACGCAAGGTCCAGCTTCTGTCCATGGGTGTGATTGTCATCTTCTCCGTCTGCTTCGCTCCGTACCACCTGCTGCTCATAGTGCGATCCGTGGCCATGTTGTTGATGCAAGGGGAAATGTATTGTGCCTTTGAACAACATACCTACTTCTACTTCTCCGTTGCACTGGCCATATCCAGCCTCAATAGCGTGATGGACCCTGTGCTCTACGTGCTCGTGAGCAATGGGGTCAAGGAGGAACTGAGGGTATATTTTATTCGAGGAAAGCGCGAGGACCCCTGCAGGTCGCAGCCTACAATTGAAACGAAAACTTAACTCTACTGAGGATGGACCAACCTCAAGACTTGACAGAGGTTGAACTTATCTGAATGCGTGGGACGCCAGTTTCTAAATGATCCAGAATATGGCAAGTATTTGTAAATTGTACTGATGTATAGTGCTTATATTAAATAAACAATTTTTAATTCAGAAGCATATTGCATTTAACAGTCTGACATTGAAACATGTTATTTCATATTATTTTTATCTTTATTAACACGTGGTAAGCAATAAAATGTATGTGAAATCTGTAGGTGCTTTCAGTTTCCTTTTTGTCAAGAACTTTGACATACAGTATCGTGGAACAAATCACCTACTGAAAGAAGCCCACATCGATACTCTTTTGCCATTTGCAGAATGACACCTTGGTTATTCCGTAGCTTGGCAGAAGAAGGTTTCTTGTCTGATAAAAGTGCCACAGAACATCCTGGAAAAAATAGATGAAGTGCAGGACATTCAAGGAGCACCACAGATACAGCAAAGTCTGGTGGATTTGGCATCCCTTCGCCGTGACATACCTCTCCATCTGGCCCGGGAGGACATGTGAGGACAGATTGGATATTACCAGACTCTGACTGATTATTAAAAGCCTGCTGCCCCCTGCCAGAAAATCAAAATTAGCATGACAATGACCCGAAGCACAGATCCAAAGCCACAGTGGGGTGACTGACGGACATAAAAAAGAGAGCCGTCCAGAGAAGGCATAAAGGCTGTAAACACAGATAGTCAGACAGCATCACAGAACAAAAGCCATGCAGCGGTCAGTCTTGTGTGCACGCAGGGAGGTTTTTCATGTGTGTAATAGCCTTGCCCCTCAGGGACAGATACCCAAATTCCTGTCGAGGGCCCTTGAGTATTGATGATCTAGAACTCAGAATGAGAGGATTATAAGTAAGTCTGCCACCCTATCTAGTCCCATTTTGTTTTCCTGCTCCTGACTGTTAATTGCCTCGGCAGCTGCTTTCCACTTGGGTCGCCCACAGCCTGCTTCACAGCCACTTAAGCCACAGACTGCTGTGGCTCTGATCTCTAATTTGCTTCGGCTGGCATTCAGGCTGAATGAGCCGTGCGTAAGCTAAAGACCGTAGCCTTTTTAATAGGAGATGAATAAGGGATCTGTTGTGACAGTTTGCCCGCTACAAATCTAAGGTGACTAATGGCAACACCTTTCTCCAACCCCACAACATTTGTGATGTGGATATTCTGCAGACAAGCTACAGGGAGAAATAGTATTTGTAAAATCCGATTGTTAAGTCATGTAATGCATGACGTAAAACTTTCTGGGGCCAAACAAACGATAATGATGAAACCGGTAATGTTTTTTACATTACTTATTTTTTCTGCAAGGCATAGTTTATGGTGAAAAGGGGACAAAACTCTTTTAATTCAATTTTAAGGGCAGGGAGGTGGGGGGGGGGCAAAAATCAAATGGGTAAATTCCTTTAATTCAGGCTGATGAGTGTAGCTCTTTTTCAAGAGGAATTATCGGTACATCAGTAAACGCTTGGCACATCATTTTCGGTTTAGTATGCACAGTGAAATGAATTTTTTGACATGGGCAGAATCTAAATTCACAAGTAGATGTTCAACATGAGGGGCAACATGGTGGTGCAGTGTTTAGCACTGATTAGCACTGTTGCCTCACACCTCTGGGACCCGGGTTCGAGTCTCTGCCTGGGTCACATGTGTGTGGAGTTTCCATGTTCTCCCCGTGACGTCGTGGGGTTTCCTCTGGGTACTCCGGTTTCCCCCCACAGTCCAAAAACATGCTGAGGCTAAGCGGAGTTACTAAATTGCCCGTAGGTGTGCGTGTGTGAGTGCATGTTGTGTGAGTGTGCCCTGCGATGGGCTGGCCCCCCATCCTGGGTTGTTCCCTGCCTCGTGCCCATTGCTTCCGGGATAGGCTCCGGACCCCCCGTGACCCAATAGGATAAGCGGTTTGGAAAATGGATGGATGGATGGATGTTCAACATGGAAGCCTATGCTGAATGCTAGCCTGAAACCTAGCCTAATTGTAGCTGTGAGCTTTTTAATGGTTAATGTTGGTTACAGTCAGTGCTAAATTTTTGGAGACGATGTCATCCGAGTTTGTGAACTACTGGGGCTAGGCAGAAACAGTTCATCTCTCCGTGGCATTTAAGCAAATTCAGCTACAGATAGGTGACCATACTCGGCAGCAGAGAGTATGGGATTTAATTTGTCATGATTATTATGACGTCATATCTTGTTATTCAGACGTCAATTGCAACATGACCTTTGGTTTATAACTTTTCCCAACTGTGTTACCCTGCTGCGTCAAAACTGTATCAAACCGTAAACCCAAAGCCGAGGTTTGTACTAAACTGTGGATTTTGTATATCATTACACTCCTAAACATGAAAATATTGTGAAAAACAGCTGTTTAGCTTACATAGCCACTTCCTCTTCTCTTTCCTGTTGCATGGAAAGAGGTATAATGACAATTCATCAGATTTTTTTGTTTTTTTGTTTCAGATCAATTAAAATACTTAACGACAGAAACTGGGTTGGCCTTGGAAACAGTGTTGTCATGTGATTCAAACGTCATGATTTAACAATCAAGCAGATTAATGCGTGTTCATGATCACCAAACCTTTTCTGAGCTTTGCACCTCATCTATGCCTCTGCTGGTACCTGGTCTGGCACATATTTTCTGCTTCTGAGGGAATAATGGTAAACTGTATTCACATGCTCATACATTTATGACTTATGTAAATTGTGTAAATTTCATACATATTCATGAAAATACAGAACAGAATTATTCATCTATCGCATTCACTTGTTAATCTTTATTCTTTTGCCTGCGGCCACTGTGGACATTGACAATAGGCCTGAATTTCTTGATTTGTGCCCAGAAACATGTGAATTGCCTGGGACGTGAGGTATTAAAGGGGCTGCCCTTTGGAAGGGGGTCGGGGGCTGGGGTATGGGCTAGCCACCCCAGCTGCCACCTCTCACCAAAAAATAAAAATGAAATATAGAGTATTATATATAGAAATATATAGCATTTAATTGTGTAACCCAGAGTTGCCCAACCCCTCGATCCCTTAATAGTGGTGTGTCACCGATGACGCTTGCAATTGGCAAAATGTACCTAGATCCCCCCCAAGTCAACAAAATATTACCTCTTTGCCACCCCAGTAAACCTCGGTTTAGTCTCGGTTTAGACACCCCATTGTACGGTACAAAGCCTGGTTACGCTAATCCTTGTCCCGCTACCCGTCTCATAGAAATGCACATGAGTTTGACGCAAATACATGCTTTAATTATTTGCACTGCAGTATGAATTTCATCTAATGACATCATCTGTTGGCCAAACCTGATTTTTTATCCAAAGATTTGCTAATTTTTTTAGAAATTACTGATGAGAACACGTTTCGATGTTTTTTTGCTGACAGTGCTTTAATGTAACATGTGAAATGTTTAAAAGAACAAGGAACAAATAGAACAATTATATGTCATTATTTCATTGCCATGCCGTGAAATGTTTTTAAGCAAGGTTTGTTGATTAATTCTTTTATTTTTGGATAAAAGGTGACATTTTCTACCATCATTTTAGAAAATTAGGCATCGGTAATCGTGTATAATTTATTTTTCACCTAATAGATTTAATATAAATCATTAGGATAATGAACATGCATCTGTGGGCAGAGGGTTTACAGAAAAATAATCAATATTTAGAGGTATGAAAAAGAATAGACCTAATTACAATTTGATAGATCAGAAACATATTTTGTTTCTAAAATGTGTAACACTTTACATTAACTGCACCTTCATAATGCTTTTATAATGCAGTCATAGAACATTCATAAGCAGCATATATATGTGTATGTGTGTGTTTGTTACTATGTAATGTTTGTTATTAATGTATATTAAAGCTGTTAAGGTATGTTAGGATGTTAAGGCAAACTTAAATGCTGCTTATGAATGTTATATGAATGCATTATAAAGGTACAGTTACACAAAATTACCAAATAATGTATGTAAAATGATTTTCAACCAAATGAATACTACTTGTGTTACTGATAAAAGTCATGGTTGAATGTTGAATGAAGGATGTAATTTTGGTTCTGCTATCTATGACGACGGGTCCATGGACAATAAGACATTGATCCCGTTGGCTCTGCTCATTTTCGCTTTGAGAATTTCTTCATCTGCTGGGATTATGAATTGACAGTGTCCGCACTTAATCAATAAACGTTCTCTGTCCTGACGATGGCGTCCAGCTGTGTCTAACCGAGCTGAAACACAAAAAGCTCGCAAGCAAACTTTCTTCTGAATGTAAATTTGAGTGGCAGTCATGTCTCTGCAGGCTCATGCTGTATTTCATTTGGAAAATATAGTTGCAGCCACCTTTTCTCACAGACAACATGAATTAACTAAGAAAGACTGTTGGTTGGGAAATAAAGCACATCCCATTTGACCTAAAACCCCCCTCAGAGCCCAAATTCATACCTTTAGAAGAGTGGGGATGGCACACGGGCGTCATAATATGTGCTGATTATAAATGAAACATACAAATTGGATTTCCAAGTGAGGCTTACAGTCAGAACTGGAGTTTATGTAAAAGGCAATCAGGCCTCTGTTCAATCAGCTTCTGGTGCAGTTGTGATTGAGCCTCATAAAGAAAACAATCAAGGTTCTCAATGTGCATAAAGGTGCGACGCACACACTTCATACTAAATTTTAACTTCATAGTACCTTTTATCTAGAACAGCGCACACCTTTCCTGTGCCACAATTTTGTATGTGAAAATTGAATAATGTGACTCATTAAGTAGCATTTTGCCAAAGTCAACGGCATTTTATTTTATCTCCCTATTGTCACAAGTTATCTGTACAACACTAAAATGAAAATGTGCATAGAATTGCTTGTTTACATTGTATATATATATACACACTCACACGCACACACACACACGTGTGTTAATGTTGTAAATGACTATTATAGTTAAGCTGCTGTTTTTTAATGGAGTATTTACATAAGTGTACAGACGCCCATTAAAAGCAACAATTAGTCCCGTGTTTCAAAAGAACGTTGTGTTCGCTAATGCAAGTTTACCATTTTAAAAGGTTAATTGGTCATTAGAAAACCCGTTTGCCATTATGTTAGCACAGATGAAAATTGTTGTGCTGGTTAACGAAGCAATAAAACTGGCCGCCTTTGGACTAGCTGAGGATCTGGAGCGTCAGTAATGAATAGGAGCCAATTTGGTCCTACGACGGGACGATGACCCAAACGCAGCTCCGAGTTATTTAGAGGAAGCAGCCAGCTGGTGTTCTGTGTATCACGGAGTGACCAGCACAGCCACTGGATTTCAACTCTGTTGTTGACTGTTGCTGGAGCAGCTTGACCACAGGGTATGTAAGACGTGCTGATCCCGCCAAACCAGCTTGCGGGGGGGCGCTTCATAAAGCACAGGGCGAAATCTCACCAGATTACCGCAACAAGCCGTTATCTGGAATGTCCAAGGTCTACTGGGTTGTGACTGCAAATGGAGGACTCTGACGAACAGTTTGAACATAAACTAATCATTGCAGTAATAATTATATAGTATAACTTTTTAAACCTAAAACATACATGTGTCTGTCTACTATACTACACTAGAGAAAGTAATGAGGGATTTGTATATAGCTTAATTTAGCCCTAAGCTTACATTTTATTATTTTTCTTATTTTAAAACACAGTAGTTTAAGAGTAATTAAAATAATTCATCATTTACCAAGATATATATTTTTTTGTCTTTCCTTGCTTGTGTTTTTTATGGGATGTGCAGTACCATGTAGCACACGAGAGCCGTCTTTGCTGTGTTTCGTGAAATGCAATCAGATTCAAAGGCGATACCATGACAACTGCGACAAGAAAAGACTCGCTCATTATTATCCCCCACAACGTTTTTTTTTTTTTTTTTTTTTTTTGTTATTCAGGTATTTAGTCCACCTCCTTCGTACTTGTGAATGGGGTTACAGTTCAGGGGCTAATTTTTATGTTTTTGATGCTCTGCGTTAATTTGTATTTTGTTGGTCTTATGTTCAGTTCCAAGCATTATGATTTCAAAAATATTTGATACAGAATGATCAGGTATGACGTTTTTTTTTTTTTACTTGATTTGACTGCTTGCAGACGTTTTCCTGCAGATTCTCTGTACTGTATCATTCATAACTAATTTATCCTGCCTCCTCCCCCCCCACGTCTGTGCCGTGTTGCACAGACCCCCTGCAACCAAATGACAAAGAGCTACAAAAATGAAGATTTGAGGCACGAGACAACTTTGCAAATAATACTGTTTGTGTATTATTTATAATCAGATGAATACCATTGTTGATCCCTCACGAAGGTCGAGTGCGACTCTAACAAGCAGTGCTGTGATTTTCAGTGTTTAATAGAATTTTCCTTCTCCAAACTTGACTGTTCTAATTAAATTCTGTCCCAGTTAATAAGTACTAAATGGGATCCACAGTGATAATCCATATTAAAAATGCAGCAACAGCTTGACGGTAACAATAGCATTAAAGCAAACACCTGGAATGTTCGTTGGACCTTCCTGACATTTGCCGCGACGGAAGGATGTTTGCAAGGCATTTAATTAATGCGGTCTAGCTGAAGGAAATGAAGATGAACGCGAGTCTTTCCGTCTTTGACCCTCTGCTGAGGGATGATAACCCGTAATAGTGCGTTGATATTGCAGTCAGTCAAAGAGGAGCGATTATGAGCCAGGCCTCATTGAGCACTGAGTGACTATTCAGACCTGCCTGGAATTAGACACAATTCCCCTTAACTGCGTCATATGCCTGGGTTGAGGGTAAACTGAGGAACGTAAGAATGCGTTTTCATTTTAAACCTAGACTTTTCGTTTATTAGCGTTTTTTTTTTTTTAGCGTTTTCTCCTTGTGCTCGTGGGGGTTCTTCTCAGAGTGCAAAAACAAGTCATTTGGGTAAATCAGTGCCTGTAAATAGCCCATAATGTGTGATTGAATGAAGGACACCGTATTTATTTGAAAGCTTGCACTTCCACGTCAGTGTCGTTCCTGAATTAATTATGTAAGTAACACCCCAGTCAACGTATTAAAATGTTAGACTGGCCGAATGACCCATCATTTCGGTTACAACAACCAGAGGATGAGATCTCTGTAAGAGAATCATACTGTATACTGAAGGTGTTAAAAAAGATGTAACGCATGAGCCACGGTCGATTGATCTTCCTTATTTCTGTAGTTAGTTTCAGCGTTATTGTTAACGAAAACTAAAGTATTGGATAATGTTTTTGTAAATAAAATAAGATCCGAAAATAAAACAAACTACTACAACTAAATGAAAATGATAAATATTGCTTCCGAAACTCATGGAAATAAAACAACAAACGACATTTTAAAAAATACATGTGCATACATTGTATTTTAGGACATTAGTACATAATGTGCTCTGTACGTGTATTAATGCAGGATGTGTTCATTTTCAGTCTATTGCTAGAAATAAAATTACG
The DNA here is from genome assembly GCF_023856365.1 of Brienomyrus brachyistius. Lineage (NCBI taxonomy): Eukaryota > Metazoa > Chordata > Actinopteri > Osteoglossiformes > Mormyridae > Brienomyrus > Brienomyrus brachyistius. The sequence goes on along the minus strand of NC_064549.1, from coordinate 9,697,176 downwards.
AAAACTTAAGCCAAAACTAAAATATATAAAACCGAAATAAAAATGTATCTTTAAAAAAACTGCACCGAAAACTAACCAACGTAAAATTGAATTTCAAGCGGAAATTGAAAATAATTTGCGCATAAAAACTAAATTATAAAATCAAAACTGTAACACTTTCTTTTCTTACCTATAATCAGTAGATTGCAGACTTGGATCCAGTTGGTGTACTGTTGTGTTGTATTTTATAATTGAACTGCTTAATTAAACATTTACCATATGCATGGCTGATTAAGGAGAGTTTCAAAGCAAAAAGATACACTAATGCATCTAATATACGATGTTTGGTGCTTGTATCGTAAGTGGCTTTGTTTTCCTTTATGTGGAGTGTTTCAAGGACCAGACAAGAGAGTGGGCATGATTTACATTTAGAAGTGTCTCCATCCCTTTTCTCGTTGTTCTACATTATCGACATCCCTGAATGCATCGTTTGCCACCCAGTTTTAACAAGTTTGCAGAAACAGGTGTGTGTGTGTGTGTTTGAGTACCAACGCAGTTCCTCAGACGTAAATGATAATGCTGATGACTTGGTTATTGTACATAATGCTACCAAATGCGTTGATGGAATTTTTATATTCAATGTGAGAGTTTGTAGGCCACTAAAACAGCAGACTAATCCAGATTAAAACAAGGATCTTATTTCTTAGATGTGTTTCTAAATCATTTGCTCAGCTTTCTCTGAAACATTCAGAATGTGTAACCAAGACACTGAAACAAGGGACATAGTTTGATTGCAGCCAGTCAGAAAAAAGAAGACAATGATGACCATGAGTAAAAGTCCGACTTTTGGTTGCCTTGATTGCTTAAACTTTTATCTGCTGCGAGTTTATTAGAATATATTCATTCCGGCACCTTGTCAAATGACTTGTTGTGACGATCGGTGGGGAACAGGTAAGGCGAACGGACAGGCGGGCAGGAAGGATTAGGCAGGAAGGCGGAGTATGGAACAAAACGGGGATTTAATGGAGGGTTGCGGGAATCAGGAACCATCAAAGACGCTAACATCATCAATGACAGACAAGGGATACAGACAAGACTTGGACTTAAATACACAAGACGAAGCAAAGTAACTAGACACAGCTGAGTACGATCAGGGAAGCACACGTGGATAATCAGGGGGGCGTGGCACACACGAGGATCGTACGAGCTGGGCGTGACACTTGTGGTCTTGAGTTACATTACAGTAGGCAAGGTGTGGGTGGTTCCCAAAATGACAGTCACTTAATATAGTGAGCATAATTAAAGGTGGTCAAAGTTTCAGTTTTACAAAATACCCTAACATTATAATACATCTTCAGCCAGGCATGCATATATATATTTTTCATCACTTAGATATAAATAAATGTTTATAAATGTATATTTAAATGAATGCTATTTTTTTTACGAACTTACATTTTCAAATGTATGTGCTGACTCCATTCCAGTAATTAAAAGACACAACAATCAGTTAAATTTAGCAAGTTTATTCACTTTAACAAGGCTATATTTATACATATACTAGTCTCACATAATACAGCATCTCACAAATGCTAACATATAAATTCAAGTCTAAAAATATACGGTTTGGAAGTAAAGACAAAATGTGGAGAAAGCCAACTTGTGTGTGTTAATATCTGTGTGTCTGACCTTATCTAATGGATCCAGTGGTTCTGTGTGCAGTTGAAAGGCATTAAAAGGCTACTCCGAGTCTTTCATCTCTAACACTGTGCACCGTGAGGCAGCTACTCCATTCTGCAACATGTCTGTATTGAAACTTTGTAAAATCCATTTTCCACCATCCAAAATGTCTGAGTGAGCCTGTGAGTGACTGGCAGACGAAGCATTTGAAAATACTTTTCACATTAAGAATTCCACCTACAAAAAGCCCATTTTTATTTCATTGGAACCAGACAGAACTGCTGACTAGTTTTCTTTTTCGGACTTTTTTTTTAGAACACAAATTCCACCCGCGATCCAGGTAGAATGGAAATGGAAACTTTTTTTTTTTCCTTCCAGAAAAGCATGCATGCATCAGTTTGCAGAGACAAAACAACAGGATTGTAACGATGAATAAATCGTTCATTAAACGATAAATAAATGCCCATGCTTTACAAAGAATACAATAAACATTGTTATCGTTGTTAACTGCCATCACAAAATGTCAACTCCCTGCAACCATGTAGACAGTGTTTCTCCAGAACATTCTGTCTTGGTCTTCAAGCTTGCTAGTGGCATGTTTATTATTGTGATGAGTAAACACTGTAAGGTAGGTGTATTCCTTGCTTTATGTACATATATTTTAAATCAAATACAAATTTGAATACTCCTTATATGTACAGTATACTCTGAAAGTGTGGTTGCTGTTTTTGTTACTAATTGTCACATCCTCTCAGAAAGGACAGTTGTTTCATGTTATTCCAGCGAAGAAATATACAAAACGTTTATGTGACGACAGCAGTATAAATATTTTATCAAAGTTCAATTGATTAACTTTTTTATAGCCTCGCACTTGAGATTGAAATTATGTTTCCATGCCCAGTACCAAAGACAAGCGTTTACCGTTAAATCAAAAGCTTCTTCAGAAACATGATTTTGGAAAAGTAGTCTTGGTATATTCTCCGGTCGCTGCCCATGTATAAGTCTGATTTTACAGTTAAACATGAGGACACATATGCTTGAGTATTCTGCTGTGGAGGCCACTTAATTGGCAGAAAAATTACCTGCAGTGCGTATCTTAGAACTGCAGACCCACAGGGAGCAGGAACTAATTAAGCATGAGAACACTGTGATAAGAAGAACAAGCAACATTAGCTCCAGGTAAAACACTGATATTGACAAAAGCGGGACTGTGGACTCCATTTTGATTGTTTTGATTCGATTTTTTAGTTCACACTGTTGTCGTTTGGTTTAATAATGTGCTTTCATAACTTCCCTCCCTCCCCTGGCACTCCTTAGGTAATACTTAAGAGACAATGGTTAACACGAGGTTTCAAATGCTCTCAACATAAATTAAATTTCAGTCTGACAAATAATGGAAAAAGAACAAAAAGTTCATGATGTTCTGTTACAGACTGGGCTCTGGTCAGAGGACCCGGAGCCTGTCTGAGGCAGCTCAGGGAACAAGGTATGGGTGCACCTTGGATGGGGTGCCAGGCCGTGATACTGCACAAACATGCACTCTCATGGGACTTGGGATTTGAACCCACAACCTAAAAGTGTGCCACAGCACTACCCACTGAGCCAGCGCATCCCACAATTCTGAAATCCTCACTTATGTATATAACGATATATTTTTCACATATGTGAATCGCTTATAAAATAACTCAAAAATCAGGATTGAGAACCTATAACCCCATGTATCCCTGACTGCCACGGTCACATCTGGTGTAAAAAAAAAAAAAAAAAAAAATCACTGATTTGGATTTTAGTCTTGTGTACTTTGGAGCTTTTGCAAAGGTATTTTTAATTTCCAAATATAACCCGGTTGTAAAAGCTGTTGATAGGCTATTCAAGCGAAGGGAAGAGTGCCCCCCCCCCCCCCCCCCAGCACATCAATCTGAGTCCCAGTGCTAAACGGTAATTGTCACCTCCTTCTGAGAATCACCGCTTGCACAGTGGCCTATTTCTGTTACAAACTGTTCTCCGACTGTGACTGCAGGCAGAGAGAGAGAAGCATTTTATTCATGGCGTATAATCCTGGGGGGGGGGGGGGGGGGGGTTAAGCCTAAGTGTCTCTCGAGGTTTGGAAAAATGTGAGATGGAGATCACCTTCCTGTGATAACATTTAATAGCCAAGGAAAGAAAACAGCCAGGATCGAGGGGGAAAAGAATCCATGGGTAAAACTGTGCTGTGGTCTACACAACAAAACTGTGAAGCCTGTGGGGCTGCTTCCTGGTGGTCTATGCATGCTGTCTGTAGTTTACGCAACACCACAACTACATTCTGGGGGCTACTCTAGGGCCAACAAGAAAGCTACTGGGTCCTAGAGGGATTTGGTGTGGAGGGCCTGGGAATTTCCTGGCCCTCCTTGGTAAGGGGTTCAGACACAAGGCTGAGGCACGTAGCATTGTGGTGGGAGGTGCGCAGGGCGGCCAGACTACCGGGCTGACGCTGTGGGCAGATGTGCGCTCGCAGGTGCAGCCGGACCTTGCTGTGCAGCGAGGCGTAGATGAAGGGGTTGTAGCAGGCGGAGCTCATCGCCACGAGGTGGCAGCACACTTGCAGCACATTCACGTAGCGCTTACCCACGATGTGGAATTCGCTGTCCAGGTCCAGGAGGAGGTTGAGCACTTGCAGCGGCAGCCAGCAGAGGGCGAAGGCGAGCACGGAGGCCACGAGCAGGGAGAAGGTCTTGCGGCGCTTGCGGTTCCAGCGGTGCTGGCTGTGCAGGGGCGCGCCGGGGAGGGAGCGCTGGCGGAGGCGGGCCGTGATGGCGCAGTAGGAGATGCAGACGGACAGCAGAGGGATCATGTAGGAGGCCAAGAGCATGAGGCAGGAGTACAGGAGGCGCAGTCGCCTGGGGCCTGGCCAGAACTCCTCACACACCACCAGCTCTAGTCCGCTGGGCCTCAGATCCACGTAACGTGTATGTAGGGAAGGTGGGGCAGCGAGCAGCAGAGATAGGGCCCATACTACCAGCACCACGGCCCCACAAGCCCGCAGCGAAATCCGCTGCCGGACTGGGTAGGCCACCACCACGTATCGGTCCACGGCGATGGCGGTGAGGGAGAGCACAGAGGCAAAGACAGTGGCTGCTTGCAGCAAGGGCACCAGGTGACAGAGCGGCCGGCCAAACGCCCAGCCCTTGGCGTCGAAGGCGTATGAGGCGGTCAGGGGCACACAGCTGAGGCACATCAGCAGGTCGCCTGCCGCCAGGTTGCCGATGAAGAAGTTGGTGGCGTTGTGCAGCTTCTTGTCACCGAGGATACAGGCCAGCAGGAAGGCGTTGCCCATGCAGGCCACGACCACCAGGAGGCAGTAGAGAGGCACAAAGACCGGCTTGAGGCGCAAGAGCAATTGCAGGCCTGAGAACATGTCTAAGGGGTCACTCTTGTTCAGGGAGGCTGTTATGTTTGCTCGACCAAGCAGCACATCCATTGTCACGCATTGATCAGTGAGTCCTGTAGGGGGCGACATAGTCATAGACGAGATGCCATTTACAGCACTGACATATCACTCGACTGTCTCATGTCCCCACATCATTGATTGTCCGATTTGTGAGGGTGAAGCATCATTACAAAGCGAAGCGCGCTCACGATCAGCACACCAGCAACTCAACACGTGAAAATCACATTCACGCTGCTCATTTCTGGGGACTGATCTATTTGAATGATTGCATGAGGCAATCATTCCAGTATTTGTGGACCATGGCATTTTAGATTTGTGATACAAGCTGTTAATATGATAATATTTGGAAAAGAAACTAGACAGCTAGTTAAAAATTAAGTAAATCTAACGCGATCTAAGATTTTCGGATTTATTACTGTGATCATCCTGCATTTTAGTTATAATAACGCAGCAAATTATCACACAACCATTAATAACGTAATATTACGTCGTGTCCAAAAATGATAGCTTCTAGAAAACCATTCATTCTAATTGGATTCAGCTGCACTGGGCTCTGAGTTGATGAAATTGACTGCCTATGTATAAGTGTCCAGGATGACAATTGCCCAGATCGCACCTACAGCACTGTGAAGAGCCTTAACAAAGGCACCAATTGATTGTGCCCCCTGGCACTGACGCGGACCGCTTGAATCGTGCCCAGCACAGGCGTAGCGATGCACCATTCAGCCAGCGCCGCAGGTGGGTTATTCCACACTGTTATGGTGAAGCAGGTTTCAGAGATGTGTGTGTTGCATAAACTGCTGGGATGCCGCTAACTGTCAGAGTTGGATGAAATAAACAACTAAGGGAAAAACCGACAAGTAAGGGATCGGAATGGCTAGTCGGTGGCTTTCCTGCAACGTGTTTAGCGTATGCGGAAGAAATGGTTGATATTAAGTGTGATAAGAATGCATCTGCAATGCTAAGATGCTACAGTCTCCACTACAGAAAAGAATACAAACCTGCTGACCTCTTTATCACAGATAACGTAAGTAATCAATTGTCCTTTTCAAGCTCAGTATAAGACCTTTATGATCAAGTGGCATTGCTGTAGCCATAAATGTGACCTCCAGTGATAAAATGATTCAATTTTTAGTGAGTTTACAGGAAAATGTGGAAATATATGGTTCAGTAGAAAGAGAAACCCTGGTTCCCAGAAGAAGAAACAGCCGATTTTTATGTTGTGTGGCTGTCTGGGGTAGTAACACCCAGCGCTGACACTAACCTGTACCGTATCACCAGTCCAAAAAAACTGATTTCTGTTCTAGTCTCCTGCCCAGATCCAGCATCCAGTGTGTTTTTTTTCTTCACTCTTACAGCAAACATCCGGTCTTTTGTTCTCAATCTTTTCCATGCTTTTGCATAAACCCATCACCACACACGTGCCCAAATAATGCCCCTACTGCCATCTCTCATCCCCGCCCGTGGATCTCTCTAGCCGTCCTAATCAGAGCACGTCACACACTCTCCGCTCTGTCTCGACTCAAAACGGGTCCAAGATACCACAAAGTGACCAGACCCTTCCCACAAACAGGCCAGTACAGCTTCCGTGGTAAAATTTCGCACAGCTACCGTAGAAGAGATCTGTTATGATACAAGCAGCATGAGGACTAGCAGGGCAAACAGCCCAGAGAATGTGTGTATTTCCAACAGTTGTGGTGCTTCCCTCTGGGGCCATAGCAAGACATCGCTCGGCTCCCTGAGCTGAGGACTTTTACCTCCTATCTCAGCAGAGGAAGCCAATTGCTTGATTAGTTGTTGTGGTTGTCATGGCGTGTATTCAGTCCCGAGTGGGAGCCTCATCTCGTATGCCAGCCCAGTCCTCCTATAATATGCGATGATTGAATCCTGCCGTTTCCACAAGCAGGGTAATAAAAATCTACTGTGACAACATCTGTGATGTGGTGGCATTTGTGTGACAAAATAGTTAAAATCTTACGGCATTACCAGTTATTAATCCTTATTGTTTTTTCATATGTCACACGCAAATTATGAAAATGACAATGATAAGATAATGCCTTCACTAATAAAAGGTTAACTAATACTCCAGAAATAGTAATTCTCTAATGATGCACAGAAAATGATGCAATGAAAACAAACTTAAACTAATGCTATATAATTCCATAATTAAGTCTACGGAAGAGAGGAAGTATGCTTAACCTAAAATATTTGGCTTCTAGCTGAATTCCTGCTGTCACATTTGATTCCATTTAGTCTAATCTGCTCATTTTTTTTACTACAGCAGCACCTGTGGCAATGGAAACGCTGTTGTGTGTGACCAAGCAATTACTGATACACTCATGTATTCCAATACATTCATATTCTTGGATGATGTGGAGATGAAGATTACCTTCATTAAAAAAAAAAAAACAAAACCCTGTTGCTTTTCAACTTTTTTTTTTTTAAGAAAAGCAGGTGTAGTTTCAGATAAAGAAATTTCAAAATGAAATGACTATTTTGTTGTTGTCTGTGTTAGAGGCAAATAAAACTGTGTGTGAAATGTGTGTGTGAAAAGGCTGAGAGACGATACCTGGATGAAAGACTGATGTCCAAATGACAGGGTGAAGCTTCACGGCAGCTTATCTTCTGCAGCTGTGATCTCCGTCTCTCTGTTATCCTGAATCTCTTGCCTCTAAGAGTGCGCCCACAGCTCACCGTTTGAGTCGACGTGTCTCTCTGCAGCACGAGGCTTTAAGTGCAGTTAAAGACAGCGCTTGGTTACCAATAGAACATTCAGCATCAGGACCAGCGGTGAAGTGAGAACCTGCTGTTGCTTTGTCCCCAGACTTTGCCCCCACCTACCACCACACCCCCCAACTACCTCCACCCTCCTTGTCCTTCCCCATGGTCTGAATCCTCAGTTACACCTTTGATATCGCATGATTTTTGACTATATCTTTGAAACCTCTTCGTCAGAGGTAATTTGTTTGATTGCAACTAATTTTTTCCATGCATATCCCATCATTTTCCTTTGCCTCGGTCACCCTTATTCTGCTTAAAGTAACACGCATTGCTAAATATATCCCTGGCACACTATGAGTGACCTTAGCAATTATATACCTGGAATTAACTGCCTGTATTGCATTTTATTTTGTACTTAACAGTATTACAGTTATACACACATTTTAAAAATAGTATTCACACATCAATTACATATTATTATGAATAACAGCACTAGCAAATCCATTTTAGTATATAAACATACTCTCTGTTCTGTTATTAGACTTGAGTGATTATCAATGTATTGGCGCCACCTGTGTGTACATTTTGGGAAATACATGAGCACACTGGTGCTGGAAAAAAGCAGGGAAACAACTAGGAATATGCAGAAGATTCAGCTGACTCATGGTCCCTTATGTGCCCTTGTACTTTACTTAAACATGAGAATAATAGCTATATGTGAAGTATGATTAATATAACAACGCTGACTATACCCGTAGATATATGGTGTGTGGTGTGTCTTATTTCCTGTATTATTTAGCAAATATTCTACCTAGCAATCGACTGATGGAGGCCAAATCAGTACCTCAGAATTTCCCAAACTCCAGAAGGTCCACAGAAATCTTCTCGAAAATGTATCTCACGGACCGAGTGAGTTTCAGGAATTTGTTCTTCAGTTGCCTCATCGAAGCTTAAGTGGCTTTTGCATGTCTCTCCTCAAAGTACGAGCTGGCGGAGGTGGCAGATAGAATGAACTTTATATGTGTATCCAGTCTACAGATGGCTGTGCTTTGAACTTAACTTAAAAATATACTAGATGTAGAACTTCTCAATAGGCATGGATAAAACATAGATAGCAAAGAAATGCATTTTCTAGGTCAGCGCACATGTGTACCAAGCATCATTACATTCAGTGCTCAGTGATTCTTTCACTGTTGTACAAGGGCATACCCAGTGCCCCCCCCCCACCCTCCGGGTTTCAGATTTGTCATTATCACTAATGGCACTATGACCAAAAACTGAGCACCTGACCTACTCGGTAGAGACTGTCAGCCACCATATTTTTCAATGGTATTTTTATGCAGTTTTACAACACGCTTCAGTTCTTACAAAGCCAGTATTTTAATAATTTGACAACAAATGCTCCAAATCGCTTGTGGCCCATTAAGCCTGCTGACACATCGCTTGAGGATTAAGATTCGTCTGATATTATTTTTATTAATTTTTATGTGACTTCACCTTTTGGTGTGCTAGAGAGTGGGGGAAGTTCATTCTCTTTTTGGTAAGATAGGACTCACAAAGCCAGCCTCTGTTTGTTTGCTTGTTTGAATGGGATGTTTCCGCATTGTTTCATGCATACACAAGGAGTTGGAAAGTTCAGGTCCAGAAAGCACAAATCCGGACCATGATTTTGTATCAACAAACCCGGTGAGTATTCTGTGACCGTGACTCTTTATGATCATGGTCCCATGCACCTCGCAAGACACATAAAGTCACCTCTGCTCAGCCCACAACCCTTTGCTAAGGCTCCTTCATATGTTGTTCTCCATCACCTTGAGATATTTCCTCCTGCCCAATACTGTCTCTAACCCAGAGGTTTGTCCTTTCCATGGGTTAAGCTTGTGATCCTCCTCCTGTGTTTTCCACCTGTCAGATTTATTTCTGAGGTGCACCCATGATCTCGTTCTTCTTTCTGTTGTGGCTTTTGAACCTACAGAAGACAAGGGTTTAAGTCGGCCAGGTTCATCAGACGTTACATTATCAGGTGATGATGGCATGAGGAAAGAACAGCTAGTCCCACCACAGCAAAGGGATGTCTTTAGAATCAAGTTTTGATTATTAAGTCTGCCTCGGGAAACCTCTTGGTGGCTTACTTCACTGATGACTGGGTGTTGATGAGGGAGCTGCCACCTCCGCATCAAACGAATTGAACGAATTCGATTTGTGGTTCCGCAGTCGTACTGGAGATATGTGTTGTGTCCGTAGCTCATGACAATCCCTATTCTGATCACCTAGGAGACATTTCTTTTATCATGCCATAAAAGCGGACGCAACTCGATATCGTCAGTCCTTCCATTCCCGTCAGCCTAAGCAAACCAGTCTGCCTGATCCCCGTTCCTGCAATCAGAGAACCATTCAGACAAACCTTAACAGAATGCATCGGACCTTTACTGAGAACTCACTCTGGGAAGTGTTATTTGTTTACCAGGATGTGCACTGCAGCTCGATACCCTGAAGCTGTTTCTGAAGCACGCTGGAACTGAAAACTGTAGTTAAGGCTCTGATCAAGTTCGGTACCACTTTTGGTTTCCCTCTGTGTGTTCAGTGAGATCAAGCATCGAATTCACATTAAAACTGTTTCTTCAGCTTGTGTGGGAAGTTTGTCATAGAATATCCAACGTCTGTCACCCAGAGTCTCAGGCATATTAGAGCATTTTCTTCAATCCTATATGAGAAATTAGGGTGTGCCTTTGCTTTCTCGAGATTTGGGATACGGTGCAAGAATCTACTGACTTTAGCCTTGCTGACTTAGTCTTTGACTATGGGGTACTTGTCCCTTTAAAAGTGCTGTAGAGGTTATCTTCAGGTTCACCTCCTCAAGGCCAGAATGTGCTGAGCTTCATATGCACCCTGCAAGCAAGTCTTGTGCTCTTCGCAGGAGATCATGATTCGGTTGATTAGGGATGAGGTGACCTGGACATCCAAAGGAACTGTTTCACAAATGCTCATGTTCCAAACTTGGAAGCGCTGAAGTTACTCTCAGATAAATTTATGCTCTTGCTGCTGAGTCGGACATTAGGTCGTATTTTCCTTGTTTGTAGACACACTGTCTCATAATCCTGTCTTCGAGCACGACGTACATATCGCCGATCGTACTCCAATCAAACACTATCTCTATCCCGTTAAGGCTTTTTTGCACCAAGTCTGATTATTTTCACACACAAAAAAAACAAATGACATTATTCTGAAATAAACCTACATATTTCTATGAAGGCTTTCATACCAAGTCTGACAAATAAACATTGTTGTGATCCATTGGGTTTTTTTTTTTTTTTTTTGGAGAGAGATCTGCAGTTTTCAGATGCGCGAAAAAAACCAACAACCAACAGGATGTCAGTTCTTAGACCTGTAGCGGCTATGGGGATAATTGCTCCCCAGCCCCGTGTGATTCACAGAAATCCACACCCCCTCGTCCTGGGGTTGTGGTGAGCCAGATTCAGCTCGCCTCAGGGGCCCTCATGGTTGCTGTCATGATAATAGACAAACTTAGAAAAAAAAATAGTTGCTGGAGGAGATTGTTCTTACCTGAGCTTCACTGAACAGACCAGGCCCATTTCCATGAAATCTTGCATGACAGGACTGAAGATGACCACTTCAAGACTATGAACTGAGGAAGTCTTGGCCATTGTTTATTTAATAATCTTCATTATTGCTTTTTCAGGACAGAATATTTAATTTCTTTTTCACAATAATTGTGCATCCCATTCTTCAGGCTTTTCTACCGCTCGTATGTTCTTGGAAAAGATACAGGCTTCACGACGCATGAAAGAGCTTCGAGAACATGCAGTGTTTGGGAACTGCTGGGATAAGATGCACAGAGGACGATCGTTTTATTAAGAGTCCGATTTCACTCTTGCTTATCACAAGCGTGATAAGCTGTATATGCTTCTTGGTGAATCATTTCCACAGCCTGGGAGAACTTTGGTATTTTGAAGTGAGCTGGTTAAGGATCAGAATGGCAAGTAGGAGAAAGTGGAGCTCTCTCAGACAGGCTAGACGAACGTCTCTCCACTGCAGTGTATTGATCCACCGAACCTGGAGTACTGAAGGAGAG